>NC_139664.1:2430181-2455181 GCF_951799395.1 Argentina silus | reverse complement strand
TTAGCAACCAAGCATCGTTGTGCGGTGGACGGAGAGAAAAAAAAAGCTTACCAAGCTAAGCCCGGGAAAGAAACAGTAGCCGTATTTATAGTTTGATCTCTAGGAAAGCGTCCAAAATTTGAAGAGAGAAAAGGGGACCCCAGAACACTGGTAGAGAGAAACCAACAACAACCGGGGCTGACAAAGTTGTCTCTTTGGCAGTCGCGCCTCCTATTGAACGAGTAATTTATTCAAAGGAGATTTTTATCCCCGCAATCTGATTATTATGATAATCAAGCGACCTAGACCCCTTTCTTGGCTCTTGTCTGCGGGTCTGGACTCGGCGGTGACAGTAAAAGCTGATTTGCACGGTCTCACCCTGGTGATCCAGTGGTCACATTCCGCGACTCTTCTGTATCAAAGAACGAGACAAAGGAGAATGGTGAATGCGCGCACTTGATTCAGGCACAGAGTCATAGACGAAGGGGCCTTTATGTCAAACGAATACTGGTAGCTAGACAAGATTACACGAAACCCTATAATCCTGCATAGCAGAGCTAGAGTCAGAAATACCTCACTGAATTGAAACTCCAACCATTAATATCAAACTTTGTGAGGTAGAATACAGCTTTGAGAAATTAGGCCTATTTCACCCAATGTTTAAGAAGTGTACCAACCAAATGGGATTATGAAGGCCGTGTAACTACACCAGTTCAGTTGTATAAACTCGTCCAGCTACTGATATATGACACCAAAAGAAAATGGACGCCTTCATAACTGACATGTTGTGATGGACTATTCGTATTTGAGACAAATCTCGGACACGTAGAGTCTTGGGAGATATAAATACCGTTACAAATCATTGGTGGGTTGGGAATATATTCATATCCCTGCCTGCTTTCTTAATTTCAATTTCAGAGGGTGGGGACAAAATAGAACTGCATCGTGTCATAAGGGGGAGGACCTTGGCGATGGTATATGTTTTTGGCACGCATGTTTAACTTCATACGCATTTTATACGAGGACGGCGAGCAGTTCACTTTGCTCGGCGCGGGGGGAGGCGAACTCCATCTCTATGGGAAATAACCGCGATGATAAACAACAGGGGAACCCGGCCGAGGAAAGCTGAATGGATGGGGCCAGCGCGACGTCACGGCGAGCTGCAGCCATGAAGCTCAAGACCAAGCGCGAGCCAAGCTACGAGCGCTCAGTTGTTCCACATCCCTTGACTCGCTCAGTTGATTGCTGTGGAGAGCGTGAACGACCGTGGCTCGCAGACAACGGGGTGAGTATGTCATATGATTAGAAGATGTACGGGCAGGTGCGTGATTTTGACGAATGCCGTTGACAAAGCATATCATATTTGCGCGTATTGTATATGTAGCGGAAATTGAACACAGAACAGAATATGCTCGCGCATCATTTATCCCGCTGGGTTTGGCACTGTATGTGGCTCGTGCAATACCGGGCACGAGAACTATAGCGTCTTTGGCACCGGTTATTATTGAAAGAGAAACCTTATAGGGTATCAATCGAACAATAATACATTTTATGATAATCCTAATTTGAAGAGTGTGCATGTCCATTTAACATCCGAGCATTGCGATACAAGAACATATCTATTACATTCTTCCTAAAACGCATCACGCTCTGGCGTAATCTTTCAGCCTGAAATTGTTTAGCAGAGTAAAGGAAAGCAAGCATCTGGATGTGCCCATCATTTTGCATGGAGGGACATTTGGATTGGGTAATAAATTACACTGGAAGGTCACGCTTACACTCAATCAGATTAGACAGACTCTCTCTCCCTCTCTCTCGTCCACAACGCCTTTCACTTAATCTAACTTAATTTTGCGCCAACAAATGGTCAGATATATCTGTTGGTCATCAGAACGTTTACAACGCCCTGTGGAGGAGGCTCTCGTGCCCCTCACCCTGTAAGGCTTCACGTGCATCACTCATATAGAGACCCACGGAGGCAATCATTTATAAACGTCGTTTTACATTGGCTACCATCTACACGTCATTCATATAGCTTCGTGGGCTATTGCTCACATTAACTGCGAGTAAGAAAGAAATGGTTTTGTCAGCTTTCGTGGAAATTGTCCGCACCATGTAGAATAGGCCTATTGTCAAATTATCCAAAACAATGTGTTCCAAATGTATAGACCTCGACCATTGTAGGCTACTATTCTAGGCTATACTATTCTCCACAGTTGAAGATAATCTCGAGATACGATTTGAATAAATGGACAATAACACAAAGTAGCCACAGCCGTTCACACCCATAGCTCGCGGAGAGAGAATCACAAGGCCAACTATCCACTCCGCACGTGCGCGGCGAATACGCGGCCTACTGATCACACGTGCGCGCATTTACTGCCATATAAAGCCACTGGCATCTGTCTTCGTTTGGCATTGGGGATGCCATTTTAACAGTATTGACAATAACTTAAAATGCATTACACATAACTACTGCGATCATGTTTAATGCACAATATCCATACAATATGAAACATGATATATAATGGATAGAATGCTACAAGGATAGTGTTGAGGTTGAAGAGAATAACTTGAAGAGAATAACAATCCTGTGAATAGACTTATGACATTATTGTATTTTGTTTCTAGGGATAAAAAAGCTAATTGTGAAAGCTTAGCTTAGTTGATGCATGGATAGATTGTAGGCAGTGAAACAGCTAGCGACATTTTTCTTCTACATTTTATGTAATTGAACGCACACACACACACACAGACACACACACACGCACACACACGCACACACAGACACACACACACACACACACACACACACACATACACACACGTACACACGCACGCACACACACACACACACACACACACACACACACACACACGTACACACGCACACACACACACACACACACACAGACACGCGCACGCACACGCACACGCACACATACGCACGCACAGACACACACACACACACACACACACACTCTATTTCTTGATTTTGTCAAAATAGGTGCTTTGTAATAGATAAGAGATAATTCAGTTGTTAATTAATTTGATATAAATGTACTGATAATACAATTATGTTGATAATTTTGTTATTTTTTAAATTTTTAAATTAGGTAATTTTATACCACCAAAGATTTGCCAGGTCAATCCGTTTGTAAAGCTGGCATTTGATTAACGAATTAACTATAACTTCTGTTCAAGACCTTCCCTATGCCGCCGGGAAAATGTATTGCCATGCAGAAAATACATTATTCATATGTCTTAGGATATGTAACGTAGTTTTATCAAACTAAAGACACAAATGCAATTTGCCTGTAGCAGAGCTCCAGCTAGATATTGTTGACTCTCTCGTCGCTTTCATTTAGAGTGACTCTGCTATCAGACGTGGAATAAGCTGATCTCATACTGCCCTCATGAACAGTTTCAAACTAGACCTAACTTAGACCTTGGCGTGATGTGGTTTTCATGTCGATGTCATGAAAACGCTTAGGCCTATTACTTCATTCATACGACCTGTGGGATATGCAGAGCCAATTGTCGACTGCTTCTTTGTGATTATTGTTAGAATATACCCACATATGGGCCTGGTAAAACTAAATGTTTCTTCTATTTTTTTCCAGGATTCCTTGGGTATCCATATACACACTGGAGCAACGGAACACGTGGCATAGGTAAGACATAATCGTTTCTTAATCTCTGCAACATTATGGGCATCTCTGTCTGAATCAGTCAAACAATGTTTTTGTATTCCTCCAGTTAAACGGCAACTTTGCCATCCAACCGAATGCAGGTAGATGCAATGCATTCAACTTTTTTTCCTAAATGAGGAAAACATGCTTGGGCACGTGATCAGAATTTTAGCCATTTCATTACATAAATGATGACGTAATGGTGACCTATAAATGTGCATGTCGCCTCAGCCAGCCTTATACAGATCAGTCCTAAAAGTAATATACTCAACTGAAAATGGGTAATATTTCATCCAATAAACCCGCTGGAATATTTGAATGTGAGGACATGGATTTGTGTAAGCCTGTAATGCAAAATCAAGACATGTTCTCTCACTTCGGGGCTTACAAATCGATTAATACTAATGCATATTAATACCCAATCAATCATTATTCCACAAGACAAACATGACTTACTTTCAATCTCTCTTTGTTTCTTTGCGTTTGATACTTGTCAAACTCGTCATTTCCCCAAATGGATCTCGCTGGCACTACCTAACGACTCCACAATGCTTTAATAGTGATTGCAGGTGCCATATATAACCCCATGCTGCGTCAGAATGCAGACCTAGTAGTAGGCCCTGCGCCAACCGGCCTGGAACGCTAAGGTACAGATGGTCATTTAAGAGCTACAGGATCAAATATGAGCGTTTTTGAATGAAGCCTACCTCTGCTTGTGCGAAATTAGTATGTAACCCTGCGTAACAGCAGAGTAACAACAACAATAGCTCACACCAGTGTGTAACTACAATATATTATTACGTCAAGTCACGTCTCGCGATCATTGATACAAACTGTCATTTGGAATCGGCTTTTTAAAAATAATTTTACGTGTTCCGTCCTAAATCAAACTAGAGACAATAGGCTCACATTGATTGTTCAAACTCCATCTCTAGCCTATCCCTACGCCCCAATTATTGCCAATTAGATGCGAGGACGTCACCCACATCTTATCCAATCGCAGAGCGTGATACAACAGTTTGAGTGAGCGAGCGACTGAGTGAGGAACCCATTAACGATACTTGGCTCGCGCCGTGCAGACCTGCACACCAGCCTGGACCCCTCCCTGGCACCTAACAGAGCCATTACCTCTTCATTTACAAAAAGGTAATGTGAAGTCGAATGAATGTGAATGTAAAGTTAACCTACTTGTATCTAAACTACAACAATTTAATGTGTTTATACATTTTAGGATTGTTAATTTTTTATCGAGGAAATGCGTTTAGAAGTGTTAAAATATGGGCACGATAGAGCTGAGAGACCAGGCCGCTGTCTTCTGCTGAGGTGCTGAATCTGATGTGAGCTTCGTTGCCATCTGAGTTGTTAGTAGGCGACAGGAATCACACGTCTCCTCGATTCTTAAAAAAAACCCTTTTATTTTCTTAACGTTATTTCTTGAACGGATGATGATGATCTTTTCTTCAAGTAAGCCAAATGCATTGTTTAAGATTTGGTCAAAATGTGATAATTGTGTTGGCTATGTAGATCTTATAGGTTATAATAATATAGTATATGTATGTATTTTATTTATAAAAAATAATACTAATACTAATAGTAATAATAATAATAATAATAATAATAATACAAAAGAAAAACTCTTAAAAACTGTAAAATTAGTCGTTTGCAGTGTGTAAAAGTCCTGAAAAAGGGTAAAACAAATACTAAATGCAATTATAAGGCTATAATGTTTCATATAATTAACTACAACTATTGGTATTATTTGTATTATGCAATAGTATTGCAATTAATGGTTTATGTATTAACACATTTTCAAACATACAACTTTCAATATAAAACTACAGTATACTGTTTTGTTTAAAATGTGGTTGAAGGTAATTCAGTCAAATGGGATTATGGACATTCCATGAATTATTTCCACACAAATCTAAACAATTCAAACAAGTGATTAACCATACCAATCAATAGCAGTAATCAATTGCCCGAATTTACTCTATAACTATTTATGTTCATGTCGACTTTATCATTTTGGGGAAAAGGGTAATTCAAAATCCATGCCTGATATCAAGCGTTCAACATTTTTCAAGTCCTGTTTTACAGTCAGATAAAACATGCAGATCAGATTTCTTTTGTAACTACAATACTTTGTTGTTTTCACATTTTGTCCTTGGCAACATTGAATGCATTTCAAGTGAAGGATGACTTTACTGTGAAGGATGACTTTACTGACTAAATGAATTATTACAAATTAATTGTGTTAATTAAGATTGTTTAAGGAAAGATAGCAATATTATGTGTGTGTGTGTGTGTGTGTGTGTGTGTGTGTGTGTGTGTGTGTGTGTGTGTGTGTGTGTGTGTGTGTGTGTGTGTGTGCATTGAATTGATAACATGGGTTTAGGCCTAAATAAATGTGTGAATAAATGTGTGTGTGTTTGTGTGTATGAGTGTGTGTGTGTGTGTGTGTGTGTGTGTGTGTGTGTGTGTGTGTGTGTATGAGTGTGCATGGCGGTGCGTTCATGTTTGCATGCGTTCAGAGGCCATGCTTTGTCCTTGTGTAAGCATACTGTAATGTGCCCAGTTAGAGACAGTAGATTATGAATGGCGTAAAGAAGACATTTTGACGCACAGATTCCTTCCCATATCTGGATGTGCAAAACAGCTTTGTCAGAATGTGAGGAAGAACAATGCCAATAGGATTGGTTGTATGCTAACAGTGATATAGCCACTCGTGCTAATGCCTTTGTGCTGGGAGACCAGGCCATAGGTGTGGGTGCATGTGGTAAAGGGCGCGAATGTTCTCTGTCTTTCTTTCTGGCTCCCAGTCATTAGAACACTGGCGTGATCATAGAGATGGGAGGAGCCTCAATGTGGTGCTGGGCAAACAGTAGGGCTTTTAATTAGATGGGCTCTTGTGCCATGCGCCAGAATTCTGGTGTGTGTGTGTATGTTTGTCTGTGTGTGTGTGTGTGTGTGTGTGTGTGTGTGCGTGTGCGTGTGCGTGTGAGAGCGCGTGTGTGTGTGTGTGTTTGTCTGTCTGTGCCCACACGCGCATGTGTGTCTGCGCCTTTAAGCTGTACTTCGACCCCAACCTTGAACGCGTGCACCCCAATTTACCAGGGGACCCCTGGTAAAACATCAGATACGCAAACGTAAACGAAGATAAACCGTTTCCCTCTGTAGTGTTACAGTAGAACAGCCAGGGTCTTCCTTTAATTTAGAAATACATTTTATCCGTGGCAGGGGGTAGCGTTTGAAGCCATCACCCCCCTACGGAGCAAGTCCTCTTGTGAGGCCGGTTCGCCATAGGGGTGGGCGCAGGGGCGAAGAGGGGTGGTCTGGGAAGGTTGGCGCCGAATCCAGTTCGGACCGGTTCTGGTGGTCTGGTGTGTTTGATCGAGCCTCACGCTGATTATTTGACTTTGAGGAGTCAACGCTTCTGCCACCACATCACTGGCCAGCCGTCCAATCAAAGCCTTTGGAACAGTAAAGACAAGCTGGCAGAGAAATTGTACAGTTTAAAGGGCCAATGGGTGATGAGTACTTGAAACAAAGGGTCCACCATGCCCTGTGTTTTCTTTCGATTGTTTTCGTGATCTTTCGAGAGTGAAAATATTAGATTTTTGTTGTTGTATGGATTTAAGGTGAAGCTTCCATGTCGAGAAATGCATTTGACTAATGTACTTTCACAATGGAAACACATCCACCTTTAAGAAACTGTGAATGTGGCGTTGTTTTCTCTGCGATCCTTCAGGTACAGTCATTGTACAGTTGAATGAGGGAACGATAAGTCTTTTATTTGCTTTGTTTATTAACACAGTTTCTTCCAATTATAGGTCAGTCTGGCCCGTGTGCGCCCCCTGTGGCTGAGAGGATGGGTAGCCTTAGGGGTTGGTTGTTATCTTTGGTTATCTAGCTGTATGAGTGATGTACATTCTTCATAAAGCTAGATAACCGAAAGTAACAAGAATCCCATTACACTCCTGAAAGGCATCAAGACCCCCAACACGTCTCCCCCCCCCTACAACTTGTCCCACATTTTACAGCAAAACCAGCAAAGAAAATGGCAGACATTTAAAGGACATGGGAGCAGAATACAGAGTATGGTAAGTCATGTGACCTCACCTAATTGCACGGGGTCGATACTATTTGTGTGTGTGTGTGTGTGTGTGTGTGTGTGTGTGTGTGTGTTTATGTCTGATGTTGTGAGTGTTTGAGGTAAAAAAACAACAACAACACAACAACCACCCAGGCATTTCTCTGCTGCCCATTGACAACGTTCTCCAGCTCTGACTTTGCCTGACACCGTTGAGTCATTCCACACTAGTCAGATTTCCCCTCACACACATCACTCACCATCGCCTCTACCGAAGTTCTGAATCATAACACAGTACTCCTTGAGCACCCTCTCATGAATCGAATGTCTTTCAGTATTACAATTTCGGAAGGTAATCAGCTTTTCCCCTGAGCCTTGCGATTGGGAAAGACTGATCGCAGATTGATCTGTAGAAATAAAGAACCCCATCGTACACATATTTCCCCATAAGTCCAGTGGCGTTGGTCCATAGAAGCCTGGTTGGTCCAACAGGATCGCTTCTAATCTAATAAGCCCCATGATCCCTCTGTGTGGGGCTGCATGCAGGGGCTTAGCCTCAGGATCACATGGGTAGGAGTGGCAGGCGCACCCACAGGCAGTCCACACCAACAGGCACAGCGCCGACTGCGGACATTGTCAAATTGGTTAACAAGTCGGCCAGTCGGTAGCTGCAAGCGGGATTGTTTCGTAGGGTTTGTTTGAACGATTTGGTATTCAATCGATGTGAGCTCTGGTTAAGTGCCCTTGGCTTTAAGAAAAAGGAACGGAACATGAATAGAATATGTGACTGTTTTATCATCAAGGCTACATATGGTGCTATGAATTATACATATGTTAAGACTTGGACGGGACTGTGAAAAGTTAACAATACACTTTTCCGAGTTAATCCCATTTCCAACTCCCCGCCAGCACCTAAGCGAACCGACGAAACCAGTTTGAGGCCAGTTTTGTTAAGTAAGGGGATTGTTGATCTTTCTCTCTCACTCTTTCTCTTTTTTTTTTTCTCGCACGGAGAGATGTTTGATTTTGGTTTTTTGAGGGTGTTTGATTTGACGTGACAGTTGGCTTGGTTGTGAATGGGCCGTGGCGTGAGGTGCTGCCATGTGGAAAGGCCTGATAGGATCTCGCTGAATGCCACTGTGTGCGACTCTGTGGGGGAGTGGTCGGAAGGTATTCAAGCAGTAACTGCCCCCAGCCAGTGACAGAGCGGACATGAGAGAGAGAGAGGGAGAGAGAGAGAGAGAGAGAGAGAGAGGGAGGGAGGGAGAGAGAGAGAGAGAGAGAGAGAGAGAGAGAGGGAGGGGGGAACCATCTGAGGCCTTTTGGAGAAGGCCTTAGCCCATGGTGTGGAGTAATTGGTCAATCAGATCTTCACACCTCCAATCAGTCATCAAGGCAAGGATGTTGATTTCTTTTCTCCGTGTGAATGCAAGTAGGAAAATCCTGCAGAGTAAGGCCTCTGGGGATTTTTCTGTCTTTGGAAAAACAGAACCTTACGGTTCAAGACATAAAGAGAGCATTTTTAACTACATTTTTTTATTGCGACAGCACTACAACCGCAACACATAATTCACACATTGACTAGTGGCCTAAAAAGGGTTCAGTTACAACTTGTTTAACTTGAAAAAGTTGCTATACCTAAATTCTGCTTTGATATCAAATGCACTGTGCTGACATTCGCATGACGAGCAGGACTGAGCAAAAAGTCATATTAGAGCATGCGTGAGTGTGTGTGTGTGTGTGTGTGTGTGTGTGTGTGTGTGTGTGTGTGGCAACCTCCGCTCAGAATGTCAATCTCAGCGAGTCCTGCGGTTGTCCCTGCATGCTGCATTGCAGGTGCTGAGTGTGACATTTGAGCTCGGGGCTCGGCGAGTGAGGGAGAGGGACGAGGGCCTTGACAGGAAGTGACAGCTGGTGATGTCACCTCCTTCGGTGGCACTGTGATACCTTGGCCCTTTGTCTGTGCCCCTTGCTCATCCCATTACCGCCACAATCAAGGTGACTCCAATGTGGTGAACTGCACAAAGATCGAAACCATTGACTATTGCTTGGTTTGTCGTTTGTGTTATTGTGCTGGATTAATATTTGTAAATGATTCCTCCACTTCCAGCGCAGTGGGTTTGAACTGGGTAAATGTGTTGAATGGTGTTCTAGAACGCTCTATACAAGTACAGTTCCATTGATCGATCTATCAGATGTGTGGTGCGGAAATAACGGGACAGTGTTATGAAGAGTTCGAGTTTTCTAGTGGCAGATTAGCAATTAGCTACTATGTGAACCACATTCCAGCGACACATTATTTCTACCACCCCAAGCAGTGCCCATATAATTATGTTAAGGCTTTTTTTTTTGGGGGGGGGGGGCACATTTATATCACTAACACTCCACACTGGGAACCCCAGAGGAAACACTCCCTTTGCATCGCCGGCCTGTAAAATGGCACAGGACCGGGAGTTCCACACCACGTCTGGACCTCTCTTTTGGAGAGGAGAAAGAGAGAGAGGGGAGAAAGGATAGAGAAAGAGAGAGAGGAGAAAGGATGGAGAGAGAGAGAGAGAGAGAGAGGAGAAAGGAGGGGAAGCAGGCTGGGAGGGGGATGGTGGATTTGTCTTAGCTTTCATGCGTTAGGCAAGCAGATTTAGACTCCAAGTGTCAAGTAGAAAAACAGCCATTGTGGTCGGGCCCTGGCGGCCCCCCCACCAGTAGACTTTACAGTCAATAGAGCTAGTCCACTTGTCACAGGGGGACAATGGACTCCTTTACCACCCTTTCAGCACCACCGGGTCCGAGCAGCCAGACGGCTTTTTGAAAAAAGGCCCAGTGATTCTTGCCCCCTTTTCTCTCCCTCTCTTTCTCTCGACGGAACACACCAACAGAGCCTGGAAAATGGTTTCACTGTTGGGCTGGTGCAGAGGGCCAGGCCCTGTGTTTCTATAGCGGCACCCCCGCCCCCCCCTCTGGCTCAAGTAAAAATGAATGTATTTCGGGCGTTTGCAGAAGTCAATGGGCCCACCCGGACAAAGGAGATTAAGTTTGGTAACTTAGCAGTAACAGGTGTACTCTGACTGTGTTTGGACCACACCGGAGGTGGGTTGCTAATGTTGTACCCCTTGTTCTGTGTTCTCCTCTGACGGTTTCTACTTCTGTGGAGATGAAGATGGAATTTGTTTTGTGTTCTTTTGACAAGGAGAGGTCTTTTAACGTTTTCCTCTTGTAAGTCAGCGTAGGGAGTTTGGTTTGGTTTAGCTGTCCAGGAGCGGTCTCTTATCATTTCTCTGTCTTTGAACAGGCTGCTCAGTTTTGCCACATTTCAACATTGATTTGCTAAGTTGTCTCCGAAGGGAGTCTGGAGACATCTTTAGATCTCCATCTACAGTTGCATTGCCGGAGGGAACAAGTGAAGGGTAAACAATACAGATACAGAATAAGAAAGAAATAGCTGTGCTGCATTGAATACATTATCGTATCTCATGTTTACAACAACAATCGCAGCTGGCAATGCTTGAAGGGTGGAAACGTCTCTTTAAAGGACAAAGACTTTTCCTGTCAGAACCTTTCAGTGTCTTCAACAGTTAGAGAATCAAGCCATTTGACAAAGGAAAAAAGGGAGATATTTTCAGAAGTTGAGGAAATACTGTATACACTTGTTTGTTTCAGTCGTTAACTAAGCTTTTGGACAGAGCCTCAGTCCACAGAAAAGCCCATTCCGGTGAAATGACTTGGCAAAGCACGATGTGAAGGGCTGTTCAGACTGAAGCCGCTTCTGGCTGCCATTGTCTTGCTCTCCCTCACACACCTACGAGTCCAGAGTAAGCACACAATTTCATTGTTGCCTGAGCTGTTAATATCAGAGGCTTCACAATGGACCCCATTCGCCATATTTGCATAAGGCACTTTTCCAACAAGGACCCGGAGAGGGCTTGAAAGCCGCCCCCCTTTAGTGCCAATGGCAAAAAAAAATGTCAAGTGCCAATTAGGAGAGGTTTGCCACCATTGAATGGTACCCCACCCCCCTCTAGTACTGCCCCTCCCTTCCTCCCACCCTACTCTCTCACACTTCAAGCCCCCTTTCCTTCACCCTGGCTCCTATTCCCTCGGTCCAGTCTCTCTGAAACAGTCCTTCCTCTACTGGCACCATGAAACAAAAGCTGTCTCACTCCTCCAGCGGCTAATGGAGGATCCTTTCTCCTGGTCCGAGAGAATTAGCCAAATCAAACAGAGGCTCTCCTCCCCGATTAGTCAGCTGTCTTTGTTGGTTTGGCTCTTTGCAAAGCGGTGTTCAGTCACAGTTCAAACTCCACCTGCTGAGGGATAAACTATGAAGTTACAGTAGCAAGTGCATTCGGCGATGTTTGGCTTGTATAGTTGACAAAGTTCATAGCCCCCATGTTAGCCGGGTGTAGCTAAGCATGATGGTGTAGCTAAGCAGGTGTGTGTAGGTGAGGCAGTAAGAGGGCAAGGGTTAGCCTTTTTATTTTTATTTTTTAAGGACAATGCTTGTCTCTAAAACAAAACAGGATTTCTAACCAGCCCATGTGAAGGCTGTGTTATTTGCACTCAGCTCCTCAGTGACTTCTGTTGTACCAAATTTACCGCTGATATAACATATGACATAGAGGGAAGTGAAGACCGTTAGATTAGAGGCCTTTAGATTAGAGGCCTTTAGATTAGAGGCCTTTAGATTGGAGGCCTTTAGATTAGAGGCCTTTAGATTGGAGGTTCCAGTTCAAAGAATGCTTATCCCGCTTGTCTGTGGACTTCGGCTCAGCCGATGCAACGTCTTGTTTCTCGGTACTGAGAAGCGCAAGTTTGGTTAGCTAGCAAAGTACTAGCATAGCTAACCAATGGTAATCATAGCGACACTCAGTTTATATGCTGACAAGGCACCATTGTAGTTCTAGTAAGGTTCCCCGACAGTTGGTTAGATGCAGCCAATCTTCTAACTCAAATTTATGACAACAACCTTCCAGATAAAAGCTTCCACTCTGTTACATTGGCATAACTCAAGTCCTTCTTGTGTCCTTGAATGAGAGTGATTACATTGATTGTGAAATGGTCATGTCAGGAATATCCTGTGTTACGATATGATTATGATGCCCAGATGATCCTGGTAGGATTGTAAGTGGTACGGGATGAAGTAGGATGCTGAAACACAATGCAGTTGTAAAAATGAAAAGTCATTTTCACAATACGATAGCAATCATGTTTGTCCAATTGGAGCCACCGTTGTTCCGCCACAGAGCATTTACCTAACTTACCGCCTCCTGCCACTCAAAAGGATTTCCCCCCCTTTTCTCTTTCATTCAATCTCTGTGTCGAGTTTTTTTCCCAGCCTTGATTCTCAGATGGTTGGATCTGATTTGCATGCATTTGCATAATGAAAGTCATTTGCATGCTCAGGGGCAGACTGTACCATGAGAACAGACATGAAAAGGTGTGTGTGTGTGAGTGTGTGTGCGTGCATGTGTGTGTGTGTGTGTGTGTGTGCGTGTGTGTGTGTGTGTGTGTGTGTGTGTGTGCGCGTGCGCAAATGTGTGTATGTGTCTGTGTGTGTGTGTGTGTGTGTGTGTTCATATGCTTATATGTGTGCTTACATTATCTGCATTAACCACATACTCACATTTTTGCTTTTTGCCCCCTTTTCCCCCCCATTCCTATTCTCTGTGTAGGCTAACACCACCACCACCACCACCACCGCCACCCCAGAGAGAAAGCTGGCAAAACGAGACTGAAAAACAGAGGGAGGAGGAGGAGGGGTTGCTGTTGATTCTGCCCTCCCTCTCTTCGCCCTCCTCCGCATCGCCTCTCCCCACCTCCCCGCCCTCCCTTCCTCCCTCGCTCCAGCCTCAGCTGCCTGCCCCCTTCTCCTGCACTGCTAGACGCAGCCCGCGCCACCATCTTAGAACCATGCTGGCACGAAATGGAAGTGGGGACCAGTGCAGGTAACAACAACAACCCTTGCGCCCGCCATGCCGCAACGCGGCTCCATACCACCATCGCCATCAGCACCCCATCCTCCCATCCTCTCCTCCTCCGGGGGGACCCTCCCTCCCTCCCTCCCTCCCTCTCCCTCGCTCCCTCTCTCCGCCAGACTGGCCTCGGCTTTAATCACCTCAGATGTGTTTGTTAATTGCAGAAATCACGAGACGCGCTGATGGGGGAGAGGGAGGCGGGGTGTGTTTTTGTGTGTGTGTGTGTGTGTGTGTGTGTGTGCGTGTGTGTGTGTGTGTGTGTGTGTGTGTGTGTGTGTGTGTGTGCTTGCATTAAATCACTCCCTGCTCTCAATGCCTCTCTCAGGAGGCATTCAGTGGGCATCTGCGCTCCGAAGCGCCCCTTTTTCTTCCCGTTTGGGAATTCTCATGCCATCCTCACATACGTGCCCGACATGGCGGCGGCTGCCATTTTGGGGATGCTACGCAGGCCGTATTTTTTGGCCAAGCCGAATGACGGAGAAACGCAGGATGGTTCGCACATATCAGTTACCCCTGACAACTATTAATGAACATCAGCAGGAGAGGTCAATAACGATTATACGGCTAATATCATACCCCAAATGCTATTCCTATTATCAATGATAGTCGTAGTTGCTCTAGTTAGTTGTTTATTCTGTTTATATAATATCAACTTTATCCTAATCTAGGATCTTCTCATGAATATTTTGGAAGATGCTAACATTAATTTTAAACACTATTGTGATTCCTTATTTTTCCTTAAAAAAGGCCCAAAAAAAAGAAAAAAAGAAGCAAGTTCAAGTGGCTCAGAACATAGGCATATCTCAAAAGGAGCAAACGATGACGTCTGTGAGTCAGTGTATGCTCCTCAGACAGAGGCACTGCAGCACAATACCAACAGAGAGAGAGAGAGAATGAGAGGGGGGGGGGACAAGTAGAGAGTGAGTGTGGGTGAGAGACAGAGAGAGAGGGAGAGAGAGAGAGAGAGAGAGAGAGGGAGAGGGAAGGAGAGTATGATAGCAAGGTCTCAATAGCGGAAAGCCCCCTTTGTGTTTGCGACTGAGTTTTTAGGGGAAGCCGATGCTGAGACAAGTCGAGTATTGTTCTCCCCAGGCAAGCCTGTTGTAGCGGTGCATTATTCCAACCAGGGAGCTCCAAGTTTAAAAACCGCTTAACCAAAACACCAATTAGTGTCGGCTGGGCCCGATTAAGTAAGGCAGCCTGTAAACAATGCGTGGCATTGTCCGCGCCACACGGAGAGACCCCCCTTTGTTTGTGTCTGCATACTGGAGGTCGGAGACAATGCTAGTGATAAGATCCTGTAGGGTGCCAGGGCATGGCTCATGGACAGACTACTGGGTTGCCCCCCCCCCCCCCCCCCCCACACACACACCCTTCCCTTCCCTTCCCTTCCCCATAGGGACAGGGAAAGAGTAGAGTTTTATGGAGACTGTCTTGTTCTATGGAGACTGTCCCACCAAGGTACATTGCCACATAAGGGTCTTAGAAGACTATTAATTAATTAGTTAATTTATTAATTTATTAATTACAAGAAATGAGAAATAGACAAGAGCAACTTGTTAAATTAGCGTTGATTAAAAAAAAAGAAAAAGAAAAGCTGGTTCCATTCCAAACGAACCTAGCAACGACCCATGTTTCAATTTGACGTGTTTATACGGCTCCACTGAAATCGTTTAGCATTAGCTGTGGTTAAATAAAGCCATGTTCTCCCAAGTCTTCATTTTGAGGAGGCAGTTGCTTCCCTCTCATGAGAACGCCAGTGGCGACAGTTTCTAACATGAACCCCACTAATCACTGGGCCAGTCTCTCTGTAAACAGGTGGTAGATTAAGCAGGGGCCCGGCCCGTTCTCAATTTACTGTGTAAATTATGCAGAGCCCAAAACAATACAAACAGTAGACAGTGGAGTGGCTGGCGTTTGGGTAATGAGATGATGAGTAGCCTTGGGAGGGCTGGGAGCGAGGCGAGGCCAGGCCAGGCGAGGGGGTGGGTGGGTGGGCACAGCCAGCAGCTTGTGTCTGGGTGTGTGTGTGTGGGTCTGGGGGGGGGGGGAGGGGGGGGGCTGGAGCTTGGGCAGGGGGCAGACACTGGCCCGTCTATGCACACCCCTCCTGCCTAGACTGGATGGGGGTGGGGGGGAGGGGGAGGCAGCTGGGGCACCCTCCCCCCATAATTCCAGAGAGAGCACCAATCTTGGGAACCTCTGTGGCAGTGGTCCCCCCGATACTGGCATGTAGGGGCCCCCCCAAAGTCTGGCTGTGTCTGTGGCTCCCCCTAACTCCCCTCCCTCCTGTCTCCCCACAGCCCCCCCCCAGCCCCACCCCTCCCTCCCCAATGTAACGCTGGGGGCCTGGGAAGGACTTCAAGTTCATGGCCAGACCTCCTATTGAGCTGACAGGCTGACTGTTTGCTCAATTCGGCTCCCTATTCAGGGCTGAGCTTGAGGGGGGGGTTGAAGGGGGGGGGGGGGGGGTGCGGGGTGGTGGGTGTTAGTGGACAGGACACCATAGCACTGTGATGACTACTCATTCAGGGGGAGAGACAAGTGAAGGGAGAGAGAGAGGGGGGGAAGGCCAGAAAGAAGAGAAAAGCTCTGGGGGGGAGGGTGGGGGCATGGTAGAGGGGGTGCTTAAATAAAAGTGAGGATTCCAGGCACAAAGTTTGCTCTGAGCAGTGTGTGCCCCCTCTCACACCCCCTTAGACTCTTAATTACCAACACCCTCCACTCCACTCCCCCCCCCACACCCCCCCACCACCCCACCACCACCACCACCACCACCACACACCACACACCACACACCATTCACATCATTCTCATCATCCTCTCTCTCCCCTTTACCCCCCGGTTTTATAGAGCCACATGCTGGGGTTGTAAATTTGCCATTAACAAGCTCATTCACTGCAGGCCACACAACAAAAACAAGACTACGTTGCCCAATAACTCAAATGGACACCAATACCCGAAACCGTCTTTGTGCCACCACCTCCACCTCATTCATTACATGTTTTCATTGCAAAACCCTCCCTTCCCCCCTCCTCACTCCCTCCATCCCTCCCTCCCTCCCCCCGGCTGTTGTTGGTGTGCCACCATAGCCATACCCGTCCCCTGTCCCATTGGCTTACAACACGGGGGGAGGGGGGGTGTAGGGGGCACACAGTTAGCATGGCGCTAACTAATACGGCATCGCAGCTCTGTTTGTTTTTAGCTAACATGGCTAGCGCGATGCGGTGATCTTGGCCTGACGTCCGGGTCCAGTCCTCTGTGTACTCAATGACCCTGGGTGGAGGTTTTAAGTCTGCTTGTCTGAGCTGCTCCAGGGGAAAAAGGCTCCACCACCGCGGCTCTCTGAAGTCCCCCCTCAGCTTCTCCAGCTTAGGGCGTGTCACATGCTTCCTCTTTGCATTAGGGGCCCATAGCGTACCAGGCGCCCGGCAGGCCCTTTCAACTTAGTCCTCAATCCCCTCGACTGGCACTCTGTGGCCCGCCACGCGGAGCCGGACTCACCCCCGCCCGATCCAGACGAGACGCACCTTGGGTCTCCCTCTCTTTGTCTTGTATATTATGAACGGGTCGGGTCATTCGCTATCAACATACTCAGCATGAGAGCCATTGGAGACAAGCACAGCAGAGCAACCAAATTAATAGTTTTTTTTCTAAAATATGGGATTAAGTGTCTCCAATGATTATGTCACATATTTACTTTCATATCACACTGCTTTGTGTAGTATTTGTATTATTATTTTTTTAACAAGTATTTTATTTTTTTCTCTCCTTCAAGGCAAAAGATGGTCTGAACATCAAAAGAGGACAGACCAAACAAGCAAGAGGTCACTGTCATCCTTTGGGAGAAGAGGAGTCGACACACAAGTCCACACCACCGACCATCTGTAGTCTTCTTCATCACAGAACAGACTCTTCAGAACACAGATAGTCCGTCACCACACCACCCCCAACATTTGAGCATCAGAGCACTTTATCCACCTTCGTCGACCTGGGGCGTGCGGTTAGACATTTGGCCTGTTTTCTGTCAACTGCCGATCTGGACTGGTTTTGCTTCCCCTCAAGCCGCTGCGAAAGCATTGGCGGTTCTGTAATTGGCGTGGAAAACAAGAACGAAGATCACAAGAGGCGAGATGAACAGAGAAGCACTGAATCTGGGACACACTTGGCCGTGATCAAGAGGCAGACATTGCAAAAAATCATCTGCTCCGTGTCTGTTAGCTTGCAGACTGTAGGACTATCTATTGAACATGTGTGGGTACATGGTTTCCTGCCAACATAGATCCTTAATGGCCGACTTTTGTATATTAGCATAGAGCACTTTACAGATTATATTCTTTCCCCCCCCAAGTATCTACAAATTATTGATTGTTTTAATGGTATTAATCTAGATAACCAGATGTACATTACTTCTTCAATTAGCATAGGCCCAGCTATAGTGGACCATACACAATAATAGCTTGAATTGTAGCCCGATTTCACGTTAGTTTGTTTATTTTGTTGTTGTTTACAACTAGTTGCTATGACCCACGGCAGCAGTGAAGAATACTGCACTGTGATTGGATGGCTCCGTGTGTCAGGCGAGACCCTGGCGAAGGAGAGAGCTGTCGCCTTTATACTCTATGCAACTGTGTTTGACCTTCAGTTCCTATTGTTCTGGGTTAACCGTTATTTCTGTTGGATTCTGTTTTTGGGCTGTTCTTTGGCTGTTTTTATAGATTACACACTTCACGTATGCCAGTTTGCGCCACTGTCGGCTCCGGTTTGGTTTACAAAAGGTTATAGAATTAAATAACCGAGGTACTGTAGGTGAGAGAAGACATATAGTAACATAACACATTTGCTTCAAAAAATTAGCCGTTTCATTAGATTATACCACAGCCATTTTTAGTTTTCATTTTTCATTAACAGTGTTGAATGGGCTGGCCGTAAGCCCCTGCCAGCCCAAATCAGCTGAGGATTTACACATCTAATATTCCTGATGGCTGACCTCTGTTTGATCAGCAGCAAGAGCTACGAGGAGTTAGCCACAGTATGCTCAGGAATGCATGGGCAGAACATTCTAGACTATTTAAACCCTCAGCAGAGGGCTTTCAATGCAGTAGCATGGGTTCCACGAGCAAATCACGTCAGCGTAATAATACAAGATACTTTAGAGTAAGACATGGTAAAGACAGTGAAATTCAAACGCTTCCTTAATATCCTGTCCTTGACATAAACACGCATATGCTCACACACACACACACACACACGCACACGCACACGCACATGCACACGCGCACGCACACACACACAAGCAAATGCAATAACGCAAGCACTATCACAGACTAATTCATTCTATATTAATTTTCGGGAAGTGGCACATTTTTATTACAATTGATAATCTATGCAAATCTTTTAAATATTACTTTTAACAATCTATCCGGAGCTCGTGCAATTGATATCTTGGCCTAATTTTGAAAATGTATTCTTTTGATAATCATGCACATCCCAATGCTATAGACAATTACTTATCTGCTTGGATAAAGCTTGAAATTATGTTTAATCTCTAATAAGAAGTCACTGTTCTGGGGTAGCAGAAACCAGTCCAGAGGCATAAAACCCAGAAATTGTGGTTTCTTAAATAATTCAATTCGTTGCACTAATTCCAGTCTCTTTTTCATATTAATTTTGCACAGCGATGAAATATCTATGCAGACTATTGTTTTTCTTGTTGTTGTTTTTTTGGTGGGGGAAGCAACTGATGTTGTTTGTGTTATGCAATCAGATGTTTATGTAATGGTAGATTGCATTGACTGAATCTTTGACGCCTACCGCATGTGCCTTTGTATGAAAAACTGTGTCCTGTCATGGATTAGTAATAAAAGTTTACATTGAAAACAACTGAAAACATCGTTGTCCTCCATTTCTTTCCATCATGATGAAAAGGAGGAAGAGGAAACACTTTGGTAATATAGAGATCATTAATACGATGTAGCTAGCAGCACATGATAGGCGACATTTTAACAGATAATTAAACACCAGCACTTTTCAAAATATAAACAATATGTATAAAGTTTTTGTCAATTCAGCATCATATACGAATGTACTCAAAGACCCATGGAGAGACACACACACACACACACACACACACACACACACACACACACATATATGTATCCACCCATACACGCATGTACGCACACACACACACACACACACACAAATATGTATCCACCCATACACGCATGTACGCACACACACACACACACACACACACACACACACACACACACACATATATGTATCCACCCATACACGCATGTACGCGCACGCACACACACACACACACACACACACACACACACACACACACACACACACACACACAGATACACACACAGACACACACACACATAATGTTCAGAGTACGGTGTGTGGTGTGGAGCACAGTTCCCTTGTGTGATCTGCTGTCTGACACCACATATGGCAGATGTGTCAACGCCAGCATATGGGTCCACGCAAGTCAACACCATTGTCATGTAAAGCGTGTTGATGCTCCCACTGTAGAGCAGATGAAGCGCTGCCCCTTACAGTGCAGGTTTATCACATGGCCGTATCCACTCATTCCTCCTCTTTTATGAAGCCTCGTGTAATTTAACGCAAAGCTTCAACGCTGCAAGCGAATGCAAACCCGTGGTTTTTGATATCCACCCACAGCAGCGTAGTGTCGGGGGGTTTACAAGACGCTCGGCTCCTGTTTACAACTGTGCCTTGCGCAGCTGCTGTACAAATAAACATCCACTCCACGCAAATATTATAGCGCCAGGTTGCAATTACATTATGTCACAGGCGTTAACATCCACAGTGTGGGCACTAGTCTTCTGTGACATCTCCCCTTGCCCTCCGTGTTTCTTGGCGGCGTTATGGTCCTCGTAATCTAATTCACGGTTTTTGTCAGTCTGCCAAGAGACAAGTTGCATTAGCCTAGCGCTAGGCCTTGAACTGAGCAGTGATGTTAAGCACATTGGAGCAAGGCAGTACACAACAATGCTGTTGTTGGAGCCACCCTCGGATTAGGTCTGAGCTACGCAGATGCCTGCACTCACAGGTTTGTCAGGGAGTCGGGTTCAGGGTGAAGTCATTCAGAAGTCATTCATTCGCCATAATCAGTTTTTTGTAGAAGCCTCCCCTTGGCATTACTGCTGAGAAGGTGAGCCATTGAGCATAGCGGCACTTGCATTTATCTGTGTCTGTGTCACACGAATCATATTGGCCCTGTTAGCCTTCTCTTTATACGAAGACCCACGATGCCGGTTCACAACAATAGAGTTCGCCTGAAATCTACTACCTGATCCTTACCATTTGTGAAACTGGATTGCTAAAGTGGATGTTTCAGGCGCCGGGTCCGCTCGTAAGGGGTTGCTATGGAATATGGCACGGGAGCAGCATAATTTTAGCATAAGCCCAATGTATCTACGTCTGCTGTGACACGGTTTGTGAATGCCCGCAATAGACACTCCACTATGATGTCACCGGTCCGTCAGGTACTTAAAATCAATGGTTCGGATAACGGACTGTGAGGGTGTGATGGACGAGGGCACAGCGGCTGGTCGTTGGTGGATCCGGAGGGGAAAATGGCGGGTTTTGGTGGTCGTCCAGAGGCCAGGGACTCGGGTGCTGCTTCCTTCACAGGTTCCTCAGCATCACTATTAGTATGCAGGAATGCGCCCCTGGGAGTCCATTATGTGTGGTTTTGGAGGGAAACGCGTTCTGAACCGGTCGCTAGGACAGAGGATGTGTATCCCTGGTTCCAACTGTTGTCACTGCTAAGAGTGAGCCGGCCCACTGTTGGAATCGTTCACCTCAAGCCCGGCCGTGCGGCGAGGGAAAAGAAAATGGCCGCAGGTGCTTCAACACAGAAGGCTTTGTCCTGTTGTCCTGCGCCCAGACCAACCGTGGCACCCAGAAGTATCAGGTACTGACATCAATCTAAACTGTCAGTTTACATCGACAGCCACTACTGTAGCGAGTAGTATAATAGAATACATTATAACTGTGCGTATTACATTAACAACACAGTGTTTAACCCCTTGCTTACATCAAGTGGCTTGACATACTGTGAATGTGATTGGTTTTTCGGTTGTGTTCTCGGTTCGAGAAGCCTACGCCGATATTGTGCTGGTGTTGCTCTGAATCCACAACAATTGTGCAGAAGTACAAAAAAGACAATACAAAAACCCTCATTTCGACTCCAATTCCTTTTCATTAAACAGTTACTGTTGGCAGATATTTGGTCATCATTTGAAAGTAAAAGTTGAAGTAAAGCGGAATTTCAGTGATACGAGATGGTACATGAAAGGTAATCAAAACATGTTTTTTAAAATCTTTGGTAACAAAAAATAGCGTTTAATAATCAAATCCATAAAAGTGACCTTCTCACAAACCACCTCTCACGTTCGTATAGCGGTTTCCTCACCCCTCTTTACCATACATTTTGTAGCTATTCAGTGAAGAAATTCACTTAAAAAGGAAAAGTAGTGGCAATAATGGATTTGACTAAGTGAAAGACATGATCAATGAGGCCCTATTTTGGTTGCGAGTGCATCCTGTCATGGCATGTCGACTGGTTCGACCAGGCGTGTGACTGAGGTAGCGCTGCAAGCCATGTAAGTAATGCGCTTTCTTTCACACACCCGTCCCAACGTCCCCCTGCATCCTTCCCAACCGCCAAACTATCCCCCCAAACTTTATGGTGATGTCATTCATATGCAAAAGAGGCATGCTTTCAGTGGGTGAATGAGTGAGTGAGTGTGTGTGTGTGTGTGTGTGTGTGTGTGTGTGCGTGTGTGTGTGTGTGTGCGTGCGTGCGTGCGTGCGTGCGTGCGTGCGTGCGTGCGTGCGTGCGTGCGTGCGTGCGTGCGTGCGTGCGTGCGCGTGCGTGCGTGTGTGTGTGTGTGAGAGAGAGAGAGAGAGAGAGAGTGTGTGTGTGCGCAGACATGCGTATGTAACTCGAGTGGTTGATTCCATTACTTGAAGGACCATTACACTGACCGGCCTGTCACCAGCCAAAAGACTTGGAAAAAATGCCCAGATTAAATCATCCACCTCCATCACCCCCTTCCTCCACCAATCATCCACCTCCATCACCCCCTTCCTCCACCAATCATCCACCTCCATCACCCCCTTCCTCCACCAATCTCCACCTCCCATCACCCCCTTCCTCCACCAATCTCCACCTCCATCACCCCCTTCCTCCACCAATCTCCACCTCCATCACCCCCTTCCTCCACCAATCTCCACCTCATTATCAAGTTCTTGTTCTTTTTACACTCTTAGTAACCTTAAGTCCCCTTAAAATATCGTTTAGCAATAGCAGTTTTGGGCAATAGCTAATCTATATGTCAACAAAGTGCAAAAGCTCTAGAATTGACACTCGATGATTGTTGAAACAAACTGTGCATTATTTTTTTATTTTATTTAACCTTTATTTAATTTAGCAGGGAGTCCCATTGAGACCAAGGTCTTTTTTTACAAGGAAGCCCTGCACACACACAGTTTACAATAATACATAACGCACATGCGAAATTCCAACATAATAAAGCACAATCAAGAAAAAAACAAACACATTTTTCAACAAAGAGGTGCTCAATCAAAAGTTTAAACTGCCCTCGAGGCACCAGAGCAGCCAGCTGGAACGTTCTCTGCAGATTGTAACCACAACTAAAAGAGGATTTACCCAATTCAGTTGGAGACCCGAGGAACCTCAAGAGTTAACCACCTCTGAGAACGAGTTAGGTAATTGATGTTCTTGAATTTCAATAATGATACAAATACAAAGAGACTTGAAAGTGTGGTTTTACAATCTTGTAAAAAGAAAATGACAATCGGGCTTGTTTGCTTAATACAAGCACACAACATTTAATTGGTGTGGTTGAAGTTCAAATGTCAATGGGGAAGTTCAAATGTCAACAAAGGTATGCCAAATGAAATTAGGACTGTAAAGAGATCAGTATTGTTGTTGTTATAATGGTTTTGACTCTCACTGATTGACAGAAATCTAGCCTCGTCTGTTCAGTTTCCGACTACATCGACTCAACGCCAACTTCACTAAGCCATAAAATTAGTAAAACATGCATAGTTCTACTTAAAAACACGATACCATGTTGATATTTTTATTGCTGTTTGAATCGCGATCAATCACACTGACTAATGAATTTATCACTCTGAGAAGTGTCTGGAGTCGCTTATCATGGGAAGACATTAAGGTAACGGCACTTCTCCCCGAAAAACAAAAGAATAAATCTGGGATCTAGTCTGTGGGAATGGAACCCTCGAGTCAGATTAGCATTCTGGGAAAACAAAATTCCCCACAGGGGCTTTTGCCGGGGGACCAGACGGGTGTCCCCCGAAAGCAGCCGTGGAAGGGGCCGAGGCAGGCCCCACTCACGGGTGGAGGAGGGGGAAGGGGCCGAGGCAGGCCCCACTCACGGGTGGAGGAGGGCGGAGAAGGGAAGGGGGGAGGCGCGAAAAGAGTTAATGCCGACAGCTCAACAAAAGCCGCCCCCGCCATCGGGGCAGAGAGGAGCACGGGAAAAGAGCCAGGGTCAAGGAGACCTAAGGGAAGTTCAAGTTCAAGGCGACTGTCACTGTCTGCGTTTTAACTGCTGTACCACACCCACCCAGCTCGTAGACCCCCGCCCCCCCCCCCCCTCTCTCTCTTTTCCCAACATTAAAAACAGAGACATAACACAAACTCCCCTTTGTTTCATTATTGCTTTTTCAGGACAAGTAAAATGCAGAGGTAAAACAATGTGCTGTTTTGGGAATTATATGGGTGACTCTTATGGTAATCCATGTGATTTTTAACTTCTAGTGGCTTCCGTGAGAGAGTGGGACGGGGGTTATTGTGCTCTCCGTTGAGGTGGGTGGCATTTCACTGCCAGAAAAGGGAAATGTTCAGTGACTTAAACATGATACGTGTTTACAAGTCAGAGGTCATAGCTTTCCACTCTCTATGAGGGTGGGACTTTAAAGAGTTTATGGTTGCTGTGGTAACTTAAGCTACATGTCAACAGAGACATGTTGTTTACCACAGTTACACAGTTAAAGCTGCGCCATTTCCACAGCAGACAAATTTCCCGAAAACAGAGAGGTATGAAATTACTCAACCCCAGCAGTTGTGGTGATGTGAATCCGCCAACAAAAGTTTCAAAATATCAACCGATCCTGTCGGGAATCTCTACTTTTCCAGTTAGCCGACGTTGCAATTTCCAAATTGTCACATT
>NC_139664.1:2405181-2425181 GCF_951799395.1 Argentina silus | reverse complement strand
CAAATTAGAAAACAACATTGTTGCAATCAATTACTGCGTTGGTCTTGAAGCCAGACATAGCCATTACCATATGGTGACAACAAGAACAAAAAGAAAATCCAGTCCAGGCTTTGATGGTGAAACACTGGACGCCATTGATGCTGGTTGAATACGGTGCACTCTAGCTTCTGTAACGTGCTGTGTACGGTTCTCAAGTCATGCCAATTCCACGGGATTAACCCGCAAAACCCAGACATGCACACAAACACACGTAGATTCTCAGGCCCCCCGATAGCATGTTCCCCCCACCCGTCACACTTTTAGGGGTTCCGACTCTTCATTAAAAAGGCACAGACAAGAAAAGGGGGTGCAGACAGAGAGTAAGCAAAGAAAGGCCTATGAGACAGAGTCCTCCAGCCTGTCTGGTTAGGAGTGTGGGAGCGTGTGTGTGTGTGAGAGAGTGTGGATGTGTGTTCAGGAGGTGGGTGGGGGGTGACTTTGGTATTAAACGACTTGATTGAGAGCCCCCCCCCCCATCCCCTCCTTTCTGTGGGACTATGGTGAGAGGAAGGTGGGGAGCAGTAGTGGGGGGAGACCCGGCATAACCACCGCAGCAATTTGCCGTCTGGGAGGCACAAAGGGGAGGTCAGAGGTCAAATAAGTGCACTGAAATGGGGGTGCTTTCTCATGCTAATGCTATCGCCAACAGCTTCCTCTGGCCCCTGCTGTGCGAGGACGGGGAACCCCATGCTCAACACACAGGGTGAGGAGCACTAGGTGATGGCATGTGGAAGCACTGCCAGTTTCAACGCCAACATGTTTGGCGATAAGAAGCAAGTCACTGATTTTTATCGAGACGCAGCCTCCAATCACAAGCCACAGCTGGTCATTTCCAGTATGAAGAGACAGGTCAGTACAATCCTATGCAAATACAATAAAATATTTGCATGCTCCAGCTCTTCCTCCGATGTCGCTTAGTAACAACAACTTGTAAAGTTGTATGAATCATATCGCACCACCGACACGTACATCGAACGAAAGTTGGAAGCTGCTAAAACTCTGATTCAATTTAAAGTGCAACAACAGTCATAGTTGAGCTGAATGGAGTCTTACAGTCTAAATTAGTTTCAGTCCTTTGCACATGCTCAGGTTCCTTTAAAGCCCAGTTGAGACACAGTCTCTCCCAGTGGTCCCAACCAGGCCTGGCTGGTGTTGATTAGAGTCAGACCAAAGAGGGGGCCGACACATGCAAATCCCTGCTAGTCTAGTCAGCTGCTGTTGTGACTGTGAGCAGCCTCCAACCCACCTGCCCTATCCAAAACCTAGACTGGGGGCTCAAAGAGACATCACCCACCCCTCCTTCCCTCCTTTTCTCTCTCTCTTCCTCTCTCTCCCTCTCCCTCTCCCTCTCTCTCTCTCTCTCTCACACACACACACACACACACAAACACACACACACACACAAACACACACACACACACACACACACACACACAACACACACACACACACACACACACACACACACACACACACACACACACACACACCAACCGCCCTCTTGCGTGCATGCCTGTGAGTGTGTCTGCCTCTTCCCAGGAGGGGACTGTGGGAGCAGGACATGGGGCCTGTCTGTGAGCTAGCCTCCAGGACCTCCTCACTCTCCCTCTCAATGAGGGGGCCCATGTGAGAGGCCCTCTCCACACAGACATGAAGAGCTGTGTGAGGTGTATTAAGTCTAGCCAGCTTGCTGCCTGCATTCTTTGGGCCTGGGTAGAGAGCCTTTTCAGACACTGGGGAGGTGACAGCTAATGCATCAGCACTGGAATGCTCATTAAGGGTGTCTGAGATTGCTGGCTGATGGGATTTTCTTATGTGTGTGTGTGTGTGTGTGTGCGTGTGTGTGTGTTTGAGTGTTAGAAAGGAAAATATTGAGATTTCATCAGATTCATTGCATTGGAAATTGTGCAGTATATTGGCCGATTGATTTTTCACAGCCCAAATGTGTTAAAAAGCTGTGTATGTATCTAACCATATATCTCATCCTCCAGGATTACACTCAGAAGGGTGACTGCGTTAGCTTGGTCAGCATCATCGCCTCCTATAATACAGTTCCTCAAGAGTATCAGAACTGTTTCTCTTTCACACCGGAATCCTTTGGACAACTCTCTCCCTGGAGTTGGGAAAGTTACCAAAATATATTAACCACTATCTGTGATCAAGTGGACCGTAAAATACAGTACTTGCTATCCTAATAAAGGACCTACGTGGGCAATGGGCGCACTCCTAGTGCTCAGTAATGGCAGTTCATGGCTTTATGGTACAGTGTGGTAAATACTAGAGTGTCCTAACCCGTAATCAAAACACTTCATCCATCCTGTCTAGATGACGGCAAGTGAGTTCTGTTATTTTATTCACCTTGCAGTTTTCATACCACACCCCCTCAACCTAGCACCAAATCAAGATAAGCAGCTCCATGTCTTTGTTCTGGCCCCCTGCGCTTAACAGAATGGGAACTCATGGGGCTGTACCAATGAAGTGTGTATAAAGGGGTATACCGAAACCAGCTGAGTTTAGCTTCATTGCAGGTGTGGTGTGTTCAGGGGATTTAAGGCATTTTGGCATAGTTTGCACAATAAGGGATACTCGAGATAGGAGGGGGCGTTTCCTATCGTACGCTCTTGCGTGAGGCTTGAAGGAAGGTACCGGGGGGATTCACCTGCGTGGAGTTTGAAGGAGGGGAGGATTCACGCTAACGATTGTAACGATGGTAACGCCCTCTACCGGAATATGGAAAAGCTCATTTTCGGGCCTTCGAGCACGGGTGAGACTTGGCACAGGAGATCTGCAGGTCAAAATCATTATCGCGTAATTTGGATATCGGTATTATGAGCTATGCCACGGAAAATTACCTTTCTTTCAAGGAAAAATAACACCTATGGTAGTTTTTTTTTTTATTATTCAACAAGTCGTACACTGGGATTGCAATCTAGGCCTAACACTGTATCTTTATAGACTACGAAGCTGCTATTTAATATACAGTCCCGAATTGTACACAATATGAAGACAAAATATACACATGACGTCACCTTCTCCAGGTCGTAAGGGCTGATGATGCAATTCAGCCCTCACATATGTCTGCTCAACAAAGTGAAGATGTTTTGTTTCATCCCTTTCTATGCTTGAGCTTACTAGGTCCTTTCCGGTCAGCTCCTCGCATTTGGACCCAATTAAAAATGAAACATTTAAAAGAGCACTCTGTGTCATGTGCCGCCGCGCGCTAATTCATGCCCGTGCCAGCCTATGGCAGGCCTAGGCTGGCACCGTCATTATCGCCCAATCAATTAAGCTGCGTGTAAAAAAAAAGAAAAGAAAAGGTTCCATTCAGCGACGGTGCAAGCAAACCCGCAGGAGCTAAGGACAGGCCTACAAGTCTATAAGGACATCTGAAGACATATTTGTAGTTTTAATGCAACAAATAATTGGCCTAAGCTTCTATTTAGGCCATCATCATCATCATCATCATCATCATAATACAAAATAAGCATGCAAAGGTAAAAATACTTTTATATAACTCTAATCTTTTTATTTATTTTTATCACACCCACGTATGACACTTTGCACCCATTGCCCAAATCAAACAGAGAAAGTGATTTTTTGGTATAATCACTTATAAAATAAATGTAGAGCTTGTAACCCAATATTTTGAAATTAAATAATTTCAGCTTATTTCAAACGTACTACTGTTATTGAGAATATCATCAACCTTCCCTTTTCCCCAAAGCACAGTGTTGTGAATGCATAATGATTGGAGTATACCATTAGACAAACACCAATCAAACTTCATTCATCGTCTGAGCGCCGTTTTCTTGTTAATTAAAAAGCTATAACCATTCACATAATTCCTCTGAGTTATTTCATAAACCTGTAATTAACATCCACATAAATTGGAAAGGTGTTAAATCCCATTTATCTCATGTAATGCTTTTTGGTTCACACGTCTTTTATGTTTATCGTGAAAGGTATCGGAAATAAATGGCGACTGTGCGTCAGTGAGTCTGAGAGAGGCTCCTGTACACAGTGGTCTTAAATGAGAGGCTTCCTTGAACACGATGTTGCTCATAGCCTGCTTCGTGCCATCTGCAATGAGAAATTGAGGCCGTGGCTTCAGTAGGGTTTAATGGCCGAGTAGGCCTCTGTGCATGGATTCGCCTTTGCAGGGCCCCACTTGTCTGTTGAGGGGTGTCTAATCAGAGAAGACAAGCGGCTGACGGAATGACGACGGCTAATTGGCATGGAGTCGTGGGAACGCGTAAACAAACAGCTGCCATTTTCATTTTGTTGTTTCTCATCCCTTTCTCATGAATAGCCGCATAAGTGGAACAGCAAACTGGCAGCTGGGAGCGGGGAAAGGATGGGAGGCTCGAATAGCAACACACCGAAAGATTAGCCTATTTAATACCTCCTCCATTCCCGCAAATGATGAAAAACATACATCCTATTTCTCCTTCACCCGTAGGCCTACTGTCATCATCTTTAGATGGTCTCTCATCTTTCCCATGTGTGTCAAATGAAGTTTTAGGATGTGTTTTCATTCACACAATCTCCCTCTCACATATATCTATTTGTCTGGTATATGAGGGGTGACTGGCTTTAACAAAAAATACGTTCGATTTGATTTGATATTATTAAATTTTATTGGTAGTTTGAAGAAATGTCTCTCCCTCAAATTTTCAAGCAGCTAAACTTTTAACACAACTGAGTTACTGACCTTCATTAGCTTTGTTTTCTATAGGTTTCTGTGGGCCACTGTATTATGCTAAGTCAGTAAAGGTACTGTGGGCCTATGTGTGCGTGAATAAATGAATGTCAGTCAATCACAGCTTATTAGCATTGTTGGCTTGGCCTTGTCATTAGCCTGTTGGGGTAAAGGTGAATGTTAAGGGTTATAGTTTCCCCAAATACTCATGGCCCATCTTCTCTTTTCAGGGCTGCACTTGGGGCAACGTGTTGAATTTAGTATCTACAGTTGTCAAAAAATCAATCTGTCAATAGTATTTCATTATAAGTTGCAAGAGAACAATTCTAACCTCCAGATCTTAAATTCAAAGAATGTTTTGCACTCCCTGATTCATCAGTTGTCATTTGACATAATGCCACATTTCTTGTCAGTTTTTATTCCAATAATGAAAATAATGGCTGATTTGACTTTATTTGGCATTCTTTGTGAACAAATTTCCTCCACAAATTGGTTTAAAGTAATAGCTGCTATACTTCAACCATGGCCAAGTTTCCAAATTGGAAACCACTTTGTCACTGTAGTTCCATTGACTGCAGTTTCACTGACATTTTCTGCAGGCTCATTGACAATGTCTTTGGTTAAGCTTTTGGGTTGACTAACAAGATACTCATTAAACCAAACCAGTGTAATTTAGAAACTGTTTAGAAACAGTTAAATTATATTGGCATGCAACATATTGTAAAATATATTCTGGGCTTGAGTATTTATTTCCCCACATCAATAAGACAGGTGTCCGATTTACTGGAGTGAAAGGTTTGTGATTTGGAATATTTCCAAAATTCAGCCTAATTAAATAACTTCAGTGGTAAGTAAACGTAAACACATAATTTGGTACCCGACGGCATTTACTTGTTCACATTTGATATGAAATGTTTTAATCCTGGGTTGTTTTGTAATATTGGACATCTACACAGTGCATGTGCTGACATTAAGATTAAGATGAGATTAAAAACAGAGAATTAGTTAATTATTTTTTAAGTATACTGATCCATTTATTTGCTCATAAAGAAAAAAAAACCTACACACTTGAATTGTACAGTATCTTATTAAGGTTTAAGTTTGAAAGACCTGGATTCTGCGGGGGAAAAGTAATTAATAACATCTGGTGAAGCAATTATAATTTTTTATCACAATTCCTTGTGATTAGTCATATGTACTCTGTCACTGAAAGTATGCTACATCTTTGACCAATGAATAAACACATCTAAATCTAACATCTATTTTGTGGTAATGTCTGTGATACTTGGTATGAAATATTGACATGTAGTTTGTTGTATGGACCTGTTGCTCCCTGTTTCATCACAAAACACACTTCTAATCCCCTCTTTCTTAAAGTAGTCTTTTATTTGTTTGTAAACCACTTTGAGACACTCAGATGTGTCACATAAAGACAATTCATCATAATTGGTTGTTGCTTTAAGTAACATTGCAACTGAAAGACAGAGAGCCTAGCTTTCGTTGTGTTTTATACTTCATTGATGTGCTTTAGATGCCTTACAATATGCAAATATATTTGAAATGGAGCCCAACTAATGTGCAAGCACTCTTTGAAGACAAAGACAGGTGGACTAACAGTTAAAGGATTGGGGGGGGGGGGAGAAAACTATTACACTCATTTGAGCCATTTGAAGTAATTGATGAAAAATGCTTTGATTTTTTTTTCTTTGAATAAAGAAGCATTTTCTTTCCACAGAGACATAATTGAATATGCCAGAGGACCGTACTGCTGCTCCATGTAGCCACAAATTACATCATTTGCCGAGTTGTGGTGTATTTTTCTTGCACATAGGAGGAGAAGAAAGCGACACGGCCACAATTGAGCCAATGAACCATATCACGCGCATTCACTTTGCATTTGCTGTTTCCTTCAGGACTTTTCTTCTTTGATTTCTTTGAGTCACCGCTGTGCTCCTCAGATGCTAATAATAGACTTGTCCATCAACTGTCCCCACCCTCGGAGTTAATTGGCACTGTGCTGAGGGAGCCGCTCTGTTCGATACCGCTCAGAAGTTGGGCCTTCATTAGATCACTGAATGTTGACCATCCCCGCATGCACACACACACCCCTCCACACACACACACACACACGCACACACACACACACACACACACACACACGCACACACGCACGCACACACACACGCACACACGCACGCACACACACACACACACACGCACACGCACACACACACATGCACACACACACACACACACACGCACACACATGCGCACACACACACTAACACACACACACACACCTGCTCTCACCACACACCCCTGGGGTGTGGGTCCTCCCCTTGCTGTCCTGTGGAGCCTTCTCAGAAGGTCTTGAGAAGGTTGACCTGACTGCTTTCACACCCAGGCCTTAGTCTCACCACCATGCTATGATCTGGCTTTAGGTGGACGTATGCACATATACACAGATCTAAGATGAGATTACCCCTCCCTGATAACTAACTATCGGGGGGGAAAAACACTGAGCGTGAACCTGCATTTATGGGCAACTTCGTCCACTCCCATGGTCATGGTCTAGTCCTAAGTGGACTAATGCTTCATGCCTAACATTTGGCAGCTGATGGCAGATTTTTCAGTAGCTTAGATAGCTTAGCATAGAGTATTGTTAGTGATTCTCCTCCATGCTCTCTCTCCCATTTAGGTGTCTTATATTTGGGACCTCAGAAACAAAAACAGCAAGACATCATCCAGAGCCGAGAGAGTGAGAAATGTGCATCAGTGGTAAGCATGGGGATAAAGAGAATGCCACAAAGGCGCGGGCTGCCAGTCCTCTTAGATTAAGAGTGCGTGTGTGTGTGTGTGTGTGTGTGTGTGTGTGTGTTTGTGTGTGCGTGCGTGGGTGGGTGCGTGGGTGGATGTTTGTGTGTGTGTTTGTACTTTGTACGTGTGTGAATTTGTGTTTGCCAGCATGCACGTGTGTGTGTGTGTGTATGTGTGTGTGTATGTATGTTCCCGCATTTCAGTGTATTACTGTGTAAGTCTATCTGTATGTGAACACTCATGCCTTTCTGTTTGGATAAATGTGTCCTTTTCTGTGTGTGTGTGTGTGTGTGTGTGTGTGTGTGTGTTCTGCACACAAATATCGTCTCTGCCCGCATTGCCCCCTCGCCCTGGCACCTCTCCCATGCCCCTGCCCCCGGCTTCCTGCCTCTAATGGCCGTCTCTGTGTGCCATCCCGGGAAGCTTGACATCCCCTCCAGAGGCAAAGGGCCGGGCGTTAATGGAGCCCATTGAGGGGGGAAGAATGGGTCCTTTGTGGCGCCGAGGGCAGGAGTGGGCACCCGTTTGCTCACACACAGTTTCCCCTCCTCACATGCAGGGCTGGGCGGCGGGCGCCTCAGAACTGGGTGCCAGGAGCGGAGATCGAGAGAGACAGAGGGCTGCAAAATGCCCCATACCGAGGAAGTGGCAGAGAGAGATGGGTAGAGAGAAAAGGGAGAGGGATGGAGAGAGAAGCAGGGAGGAGGAAAGGGTGAGAATTAGTGAGATGGGCAGAGAGGGAGGGTGAAAATGATGAGAACGAGAAGGATGGAGAGTATGAAAGGAATATGGATGGGAGAGGGAACATTTTCAACAGAGACGGGAAGGCAAAGAAAGAGAAGGAAGGATCAAATAAAGAACAAGAGAAGAACAAGAAAATAGACAGAATGGGAGAAAGAAAGGGAGAAATAGAAGCACTAGGGAAAAGGAGGAGAGAGAAAGATATGTCGAAAGAAAGAAAGACAGACAGAAAGAAAGAAAGAAAGAAAGAAAGAAAGAAAGAAAGAAAGAAAGAGACAGAAAAGAAAGCAGAAGTGGTTGAGATCGCCCACGAAGAGCTGTGATGCTGGGTGGCCCTGAGGGAATAAAGGTCCAGGATGTTGGCGGTCTCTCCACCACTGTACGGCCTGTCAACTGTTCACTGCTCTGTCCCTCAGTTGATTAATAACACCTAAACTGTTTTCTTTTAACGGTGGTATGAATAGAGGTGACAGAAGTGCAGAACAGTCTCTGTGTTACTAACGGCCAGACAGATGTGATGTGGGCCAAAGTGAACATCTGAAATAACGGTTTGGTAAACACCACTGTCTATATACTGTCACTGACCACGTTCTTTGCTAAGGTAAAGAAAATTCAAACTCGGGTGTAATGCTTTGGATGAATTTGCCTAAACGTGTCATTTTCATTGAGCGGAATTCATCAAGAGATCTAATCCTGGCCATGGTGTGACATCGAAATGGCGCGGCCAATTTGAAATCATAAAAAGGCTTTCATAAAGCATTATCCCATATTTCAAAATCATTGTTTAACAGTGTACTCATTCAATTACAATTACACACATCGAAGTTGAAGACAGACCACCAGAAGTGAGTCAGATTCTAGCCTCTCTTGACTCAATGATGCCACCTAGTGCCCAGACATCCTGCCAACACACACCTCAATACACATCCTTCACTGTGGCTCGAGCACTCCTCCATGCGTGCATTGTTCATGCCACTAATTCATTCTCACCGCGCCTGCTGCTAATTTCCAACTGCTGGCAGCCTGCCATGACCGGAAGTCGCACTGCGCATGCCGTGTCCTTGCGCCACCGTGGGAGAGCAATGAGAAAGTAGTCCCGTATTTTCCCCAGTATGTCATCTGGTTAATACGCCTGATTCGCTCTCTCACTCCAGTCGTCTAATTAATATGCAGCGCCCCCCCCCCCCCGGCCCCGCCTCCCTCTGCTCTCCCCTAAGACAAAAGAGTATTGTGTGGGCACCTCCTGTTTTAATTACGCTCAAAAGGGAGCTGTGTGTGTGTGTGTGTGTGCGTGTGTGTGTGTGTGTGTGTGTTTAAGAGGGTATTCCGAGGGTCTTAATACATGAGGAATGACTGTATGCGTAAGAGTGTGTGTGCGTGTGCGCATATGTGTGTGTGTGTGTGTGTGTGTGTGTGTGTGTGTGTGTGTGTGTGTGTGTGTATGCGTGTACAGTATGTGTGCATGTACGCTCAAGGAATAATAAAACAAGCAGGATCCCTGAGTGTATATGTCTTCCAGCTTGCATGTGTGTGTGTGTGCGTGTGTGTGTGTGTGTGTGTGTGTGTGTGTGTGTGTGTGCGTGTGCGTGCGTGCGTGTGTGCGTGTGTGTGTGTGTGTGCGTGCGTGCGTGCGTGCGCAAACGCATTCGGGGGGTCCTAAAACAAGAGGAATTGCAGTGTTGTCAGTGAGGGGAGGAGCAGCTGCTGTCCTGTCGCACAAAAAAAGTGTTGTTGCTTGTTGCCTTTATGCAAATTGGCGTCCGATAAAGGTTTCGGGTGCCACAAAGACTGTTTGTGATCGGAGCGCGGAAGAGAATAGGAGAGGTTGGGAGGGGTTATGGGGAAAGGACAGGGACAAAATTCCCATCGGGGTACCCAGTGCCATCACGTTGCATTCCTGTCTTTCTTTCCCCTTTTTTTTTCTTCTCGCTCCCTCATTTTCATCCCCCGCTTCCTCACATCCATGACCCGGTTATTAATTTGGTCGAGATTAGTCACTCGTTAATTAAGGCATGCTCCCTCCATCTTCCCCCTCGTTCCCTTCTTCTTCTTCTTCTTCTTCTTCTTCTTCTCCTCTTCTCTCGATTTTATCAGCTCTGCTCTTTTTTCTATTCTTTTATTCTGATGATAATGAATGTTGGGGGACAGGGTATGAGGATAAGCAGGTCGTCAGAATCCCTCTATCTTTGTCAATGGGAACTGTTAAGTAGAAGATAGTGAATACTCAATGTTTTGAATATTAGATTAAGAATAGTTATCGATTGATGCAGAACCATTTCACTGTCCTCCATAGCTCTGGATAATGTACTATTGTCCCCTGGATTTGATATTTAAAAGAAATCACATTCTCCATAAACACAGAATCCTCAGATTTTCAAAAACCTGTGTCCATCCACAGAATTTCAGACTGGTAATGCTTTCGCATAAAAAAATGAATAAATCCCATAACCCCTTTACTTTTCATAATCCATCAATTCATCCGTTCATTCACATAACTCACAGGATTATGGATTCATGGTCAAAGTTCAAGGTTCAATCCAGCTGTCCTCATAATCCCGGCCACATGTGAGTGGAGTTGAGGGCAGGTTTGTTCCATACAGCACCTCACTGATGATGGCCACTGAAGTGGACCAGAGTCATCTGATATGAACGTACTACAGATTAGTATGGTTTATGCAATGCTCTTATTGAGGGAATTAAAACACCATAATTTATTCATTATGTAACCTTTAAGTAGGTCCTTAACCCCTTCTAGCTCCTACCAACAGAACGCTTTAAATGAGGAAATACCATATCTGGGAAGTGCTACGTCAGTGAGGGTAGACTTTGCAGAGCGCTGTTGATTCACTGGCCTCGTAAAGTGGCATTTTTGGAGCTAGATGACGGGTACTGTAGATGCCCACCAAAGTGACACTTTGGTGCAGGCTCTTATGAAGCGTCATACAGTCTCACATCAACTGTACCATTGTATGACGAGGCCCCCGTTGAGACACATGTGTTTCGGGATGTTTCTGAAAGGACCCACTCAATTAACAGGCCATGAAGCCTCCACCTCTCTTGACCTCCACTGACCCCCGGGGTCACGACCCTCACAATGGCGCTAGGCTCTAGAGGTGCGTGAAGATGCAGTGAAACAGAAGGGGGTGGAGAAGGGGGTGGTCAGTTGGTTTTGTTCCTGTCGTTTCCAGCTTGCCCCCTTCTCTTTGACTGGGAGTGTGTAATAAATGGCTTTGTTAGTTTTTCTGTTGTAATGGCACCAGTGGGAGGCCTTGTTAGTGCATGGGGTGCAAGAGACCTCTATAGACCTTTAGAAGGCCATTTCACCTAAATGTGATCTCTTCCATGGATAGGTTTCTCGGCATATAACTAAATTTATTTTCTGAAGTTATTCATAATCGCATAGTTGGATTCGATCGAATCATGCAAATTCTAAAAGCTTTTTTTCTTTAACGGGCGTGAGGTAATTTCTGGTAGCTACTGAGAGCAAAAGTATGAGTTGTTTCCGAAGTCTTTACATAATGTTTCAGCGTCTGTGATCACTATGTGATCACTATGATTACTAGTACATATAATCATCCTCATAATTATCTTCGTACCCGACAAGCTTCGAGGGAAGGGGCAGGTGTTACCAAAGCTCTTGTGCATTCACACATTAACACACTGACTCTATAGCAACAACAGACGACAGAGGCGGAGGTGAGACGTTTGTGGGACAGAAATGCTACTCTTGGTGATTTCGTATTCACGCTGCTGGCCCTTTTTTCCGGGAGGAAACTCAAGTGAGGCACTCCAAGCCGTCGTGGAGCACCAAGCAAGCAATTTGCCCCCTGAGTCAAGTGGCCAAACCTCTCCATCCTAACAACTTCCTGTATTTAGTCAGTACTCCCACCCACCCCCCCCCCCAACCACCCCACCCACCCATCCGACTCAGCCTGTATCAGCCTCGACCACATGACAGCTCCCTCCTTTAGTGAACGGTTGCTACAGACTTACAGTGACTTGCTGTAGCCTCAGACATAGCTGTCGTGCTAAAAATACATCAACGATGACTCATTTGAACAAGTATATCATAATCACGTATTGCCACAATTCGCTTGCTTGCACTCACACCGAAAATATGTTTTTCATAGAAGCATCCCTTGCATAAGTATATGGTATTCTGACATTTTGTAATTTGGTGTATGAACACAGAGTAATTTCTATGTCGACACAAAAATCTCCTATACATCATATCATTGCCTCACTCACTGTGCCTTAATAAGGCTTAAACAGGGCCAGGGAAAAAGTCCCAAAGGGGGACATGGAGTCCCAAGGGAGTCTGTCAACCCATTATGTTCTGCCCCAGAATGGTGTGAAGGGAATCAGACATCAGTAGAGAGGAACCACAGGAGGCCACAGCTGGCTGGGACCCCTACCCTCCAAGAGTCCTGAGGGTCTATCAGTTCCAGGGGATTCTGGTGGAGGTAGAAATCTGGACACACTGGATGCTGCCAGCCCATGTAGATGATACTGATCAGGGGAGGCTGGTGGAGGTAGAAATCAGAGGACGGGCTCATTGTAATGCATGGAATGGAATGAGGAATGGTGTCAAACGCGTGTAATACCCTCACACTTGCCCAAATGGGCGGACCGTGCAGCTTGCAAAATACTAAATGCTGGAGTAGGTGAGAGGGGGATAAAGTAGGGACTATACCCATGGCGATGCAATACAGAAATTATTATAGGAACAAAGAATACACAAAGACAACGTAACAGGCGTTTGGTGTTTGATCCTCAGACTAGAAATAAACAATACAGCAGCATCCTAGTTCATTTTGCCTTGTGTATAATCTCTCTTTGAGAGATAGTATTGCATGTCATTACATATAATAATTGCTGAATACTCATGACGTATTCCAACAAACAACCATCTAATGCTGCGTTCATGACATGTCTGAACTAGTAAACTCGGAAATGTCAGACTTCGAAACTCGTTGTTTTGAAATGATAACAGAGTTTCCCAAATGGAGAGTATCAGAATCAACCAATAGGAAAACTCTACGGAAATACGTTTATTTTAATTCGGAGGTTCCGATTTTCCGACTTGTCACGAATGCAGCATTAATCTTGAGATTCGCTTATTTTAGACACCTTTATATTCATCTGCATTATACATTGAATACAAGATGTTTATTTGGTGCAATGTTGTTATAAAATGTGAGTTCTGCGTCTATATGTCTACTCTTATTTTTCAGGTAATGTGATATAGTCATATGTTTCTGGAAATCGTGGACAATGAAATAATTACCATAATCATAATCATTACTTTTTGCGTTTTAATTGGCCCAATAAAGCTCAATTAAATACTTCAGAATTAGCGCCTATTCAGTAAACAGCTGTCCACCTGTCTCCCCCTTCCTGGGAAAAGACCACGGCGCCTGTTCACGCCGATGTACCGTCACAGAGATGGGGCTATGAACAAAATAAGGGACCCTGCTTCTAAACCAAAGCCCCCACCATCACTCACCGAACGGGCCCGGGGCGCATCAAATGAGGCCGTATCTAACGAAGACACCCGCTTCCCGAGGCCGTTTGATCCCAGAAAGTGAAACTGTGTTAATTACGCGGTAGGGGGAAAAACCCATCTGGATTTGTGGAATTAACCCTTTCCGCGTTGATTGGGAGCGCCATTAAGTATTCAAGAAAGGATTAAAAGGAACGTTTCCAGGCCTCGCTTTCATCAAAATGAACCACAATTTGATATCGTCTTTAGCGAAATGGGGCGTTTCTGAATCCTTCCAGTACCAGGCATAAGTCCGGTGAATGGAGAGTTAGACCAAGGTTAGCTATATTTATTAGGCCTAATGCCTAACAATGATTACACTAATACAAGTCTAATAGGCTACTAACAATTCCCGAACGATAAATAATCAAACATACAATAACATGTCACAAGTGGAAGATTTATTTCTGCCAAAATATACATGTATTTCAACTATCCTTTGAATTCACAGCAATGACATTTTTCTCCAGTGTAACAAAGTTTTAAGCACTCTTTTTCTACCCTAGCGAATGATCAAATTCTGTGTTTTGACTAATAGCCTAAAGGTAAAAGCGGTTGTCTCAATTATATCACATCTTATGTGTCATTTCTGTACAATACATAACTGTACATAACTGAAAAATAGCAATTCTACTCTATTCAATCACGGAATACATTGCATAACCTATGAGAAGAATCAAGTCATGGAAAATCCCAAACCTAAACATTAGCCTACATGAAGAGAAAATATTAAACCATAGAAACGTTATGAACTCAGCAATCCTTTTCTTCTTTTTTTTGTATTTATCATATAACACATTTATTTTTAAAGAATTGTCTGGCATTTATAAAGGTGAAGTGATTGCCTATTCTTAAATATCTACAATAATCCCATACAAGATGTTGGCAACAAGGGAAAACTATTTTCTTTGGTTTGAAAGTAGAATTTACAACAAGATTCTACTTTCCCTTATATCAAATTAATGATTCAAAAAACATAAAATGCCATTCTTTATATCTTGGCATATGTAACATGACCTGGCAATATTTTGGAAGAGGGTGAAAAAACTGTAAAACACTCAATGAAAAAGTCATCTACAGTGTTCTTATTTCATCATCAAACAGGTTTGGCTGATCGTACAAACATTCATCGACCCATCAGATCAACTCTAATCAAGCCTAGAGCACAGCGTAATGTAGCTTAATAGCGCCATCTTGTGGACATAACACAGCAGTTCAGAGGTATATTGCAATGGACTGAGGATCATTTCCTTCTGTCTGGTGTAAACACATGATACGCTGCCTAAATGAATTTCCTGTGCAGAAGTACGAGGTGAAAGGCACTTTACATGTCGGGTCTGGAGCGTTTTAATACACCTATGACACACTACATGCCTGGCTGCTTGTGACCCAGATACAGCCATTAGCATACGCTGAGCTTAGAGCAGTGTTGGCAGCGGTGGTTATCAAAGGAAAGGCGTACATGAGAATGTGCTGCAGAATCCTGTTCAATCTACTGTTTGTGCTTGGAAGTTGAAACTGTGTGTGTGTGTGTGTGTGCGTGCGTGCGTGCGTGTGCGTGCGTGTGCGTGTGTGTGTCTAACTGTTGAGTTTATCCGACTCCTCTGTCTTCACAGTGGCCAGTTCTTCATTTGCTTCCTCCCCTCCTGGCAACTAAGAAGAGTAAACAAGGAAAAACAGTTAGATTTTGGTGTTGATGAACATTCCCATCGATAAACATTCTCAAAGTGAGGCTCGCTAATTTCAACAAATACCTTAATCATTCACAATTATACAGGCATTGCCAGTGGGAATTTGCGCCACCTGGTGGTCCAATATGACTGCTTCACATCACAGTTTACACACAGCCATTGGAGTTTGGTAACCATTGCAAGTCCACCATCTTGTGGCCATATAACACATTACACATCATTTGAATATGGCCGTCACTTGCTGCCATTGGCTGTTTGTAAAGCTTACGTAACCTTTATGGGCATGCACTCGCCAAAACAAACACTTGACACGCATTTGCAAGTCTGTGTGTGCTGTAGAATCATACAGTTAGCATTAGCCTCATCCACTGAAAGTAAAGGCAGTGCTAGCCTGGTAGCGGCACTTACCTCCCAGTAGATGCCATCCTCAAAGCAGATGGTATCAGGAGGAGCGCCATAGATGGGCAGCTTCAGAATGAAACCTGTGCAACAAAAACACATGACTGCATTACTTGAAAGGCATCGGCAGGACAAGAGAGAAGGTCTACGCACTGCCAGGTGAGGAGATAGATGGATATGAGACAACCAAATGTTGATTCACAGGAAGGGCAAAAAAGACAAAACGTAGCTAGCTGGTCGACTGAATAAAAGCCTACTCCTAGGATAAGTATTGATCAGAGTATTGTTTCGGGCATTTTTGCTTTATCGGGATAGAGACAGTAGAGATTGACAGGAAGGATGAATGAGCATGTTTCTCAGGTGCACCAAGTCATCTACATTGTAGGATATAGCTCCACTGCCAAGACCCCTGACCTCCGACCCCCGACTGTTTGGGAAGGTAAATCACAGATTTATTTCGCGTACCCCCCTAGATCGATCCACGTACCACGCATACCCCACTTTGACAATTGTGGTGCTATACCATACCTCTAAACAATTACAGGAGCTACAACATTATAGAAGCTGGTCAGAGGCCAGTGTTACGTTTAAATCTACCCCATTCGTAGCCACTCTTTCCTGCTCTACCTACCGACGATGAGGCCACCCCCGATGGCGATGCCAAGGGTCACAGCCAGGGAGATGGCCTGGCGCACGCCCTGGAAAGAGGCTTCCACGTCACCAGAGTGGACGTCAGGGAACACGTCCTTCATCCTGAAACATAGGAGGACGGGTGGAAGGTTAAAGACGGCACAGCAGGATTGTTGAGCTGGTGTGTGGATGTTCTACACCTGGTGATGAACTGTTGTGTGAATGCTCTACACCTGGTGATGAACTGGTGTGTAAATGATGTTCAAAACCCCTCTTTGGCCTAGGCCTTCCTAGGGTGTTACATGATTAATCATCTTGAGATGAAGATGCCTTTGGTTCTGTGGGCCTCTGTGGCTGTTGGTAGAGCATGGTGCTATCTATGCTAAGGTTGTGGGTTCAATTCCCACTGGGACCATGTATACTACACATGTATGGACCTACAGTCAAGTGGCATATATATCTTTTGAACTGTTGTGTGAATGCTTTTGAAATGAAGACGCTGTTGTACTGTTGCAGTAGGGGGCGCTCTAGTACTACAGAGTGCCATCAAACAGTAGTGTGAACACTCTGTATGCTTGGTGTTGTGTGTCAACATGTTTCAATTCAATCTCACACCAGTAGGGGGCACTGTTCTACTTGTTACTGCCATGCCTGTGCAGAGTTGTAAAACCCTGATTTTATTTTAAGCTGTCTGCAGTAACATTTTGAAATTCTGGATGGACCACAACCATTGTCTTTTTCCCAGACAACCATGGAGGCAAAATCAACTCGGTTGTCTCACATTGCATTAATCATCAAGGCGCCAAGCACCGTCTTAAAACACAGGAATCATGAGCATGTTTCTCAGGCGCACCAAGTCATCCACATCGTAGGATACAGCTCCACTGTCATGACCCCTGACCTCCGACCCCTGACCCCCGACCCCACTCACCCTGCACCATAGATGTCCTTGGTAGCGAGAGCAGCGGTGACGGCGCCCACGATGGCTCCCAGGACCCCAGGCATGCCGTGCAGGTTGTGGACGCCGCAGGTGTCCTGGATGTTTAGCTTCTCCTCCAAGATGGGCTAGGAGGGAGGAGGGGGCATAGGAGGGAGGAGGGGGCATAGGAGGGGAGGTGAGTGGGGATTTAGACGTGTCACAGTGTGTGTGTGTGTGTGTGTGTGTGTGTGTGTGTGTGTGTGTGTGTGTGTGTGTGTGTGTGTGTGTGTGTGTGTGTGTGTGCGTGTGTGCGTGCGTGCGTGCGTGCGTGTGTGTGTGTAAACACTTCAGACTCGAGTACTGTCTGAGAGAGGTGAGAGGTTTTCCCTTTACCGTGAGGAACTTGAAGCCCAGCACGGAAATGGTTCCAGCCAGGAAGCCCACGATCATGGAGCCGAAAGGCGTGAGCATCATCTCGCCGGCGGTTCCCACGGCAACCCCACCAGCCAGGGCAGCATTCTGGATGTGAACCTTAAAAAAAGGGGGGAGGGGGGGGCAGCATAAATCAAAATGGTTGATGGGCAGTGTTCTTTCATATCACCGTCACCATCACTCTGGCATGCAGAGTGAATGAATCATATCAGCTAAACATGGTGGACATCTTTGAAAGGCTATTGAAATGCACACAAAATGTTTTACCGGGGAGCTTAGAGGCGTAGCACAGTAATGTGCATACCACATAATTGCAAGGTTCCTGGTTCGATTCCGAACCTCGACATATCTTGCATGTCATCCATCCTTCCTGCCAATCTCTACTGTCTCTATCCCAATAAAGCTGAAATGCCCTAAACCATATACAGTATATATACAGTAATATATATATATATATAGTAATATATACAGTACCAGTCAAAAGTTTGGACACACCTTGCCAAGAGTGTGCAAAGCTGTCATCAAAGCAAAAGGTGGCTACTTTGAAGAATCTACAATATAAACCATATTCTGGTTTGTTTAACACTTTTTTTTTGTTTACTACATAATTCCATATGTGTTCCTTCATAGTTTTCATGTCTTCAATGTTAATCTACAATGTAGAAAATAATAAAAAATAAAGAAAAACCATTGAATGAGAAGGTGTGTCCAGACTATTGACTGGTACTGTATATTTTACCACCACAATATCATATGCAAAGGTGAAATACATACGCAACTGTCCAAAACGGACCAGACTGCCCTTCAAACAATGGAACCATGTGACGTTTTGTTATCGCCATCATGCAAGGTGTGTCTGTTGGTATTTTCTGAGGCAGGCACACTACCCCAGGACTAATGATGAGGTGATTAGACAGGCACCTCTGTCACAGAAGGGGAGCCTGGTGGAGGAAGAACGGGCTGATTGTCATGCATGGAATGGAGTGAAACACGTGTTTGATACCATTCCTCATTCCATTCATTACAATGAGCCTCCGTCCTCCGATTTCTACCTCCACCGGCCTCCCCTGTTATCACATGATCAGGTCATGTGGCATGATGACGGACAGCTCCACTCCCTCTATTGTATGGAAAAGTCACCTGAGGCCTGATTCCAATCTGAACAGGTATGTGCCATCTTGATTTCACTATTCTGTATGACTCCACACCACACAGAAGATAGTAACTATGGTTGACATGCGTTTTTTGGAACGCTTCCGATCTGGAACCTTAAGATGATATCTTGTGAGAAAGTCTTGTTGAGTTTCAATTATTTGAATGTATGATAGAATGCAATAGAATGCACTCACATGGGTATCGGGTTTCATTCAAAATATTTACTCAAAGCGATATCGGGGTGGTAGGTACAGTAGTATGATGAAAAATACAGCTGACGAAAACGTACCATGTCCAGCTTGCCGTCGTGGGCGACCACGGCCGACAGGCCATAGGTGGCGAGGGTGCAGGCGGCCAGGGAGTAGTAGGTGTTCATGGCGGTGCGGTGCTGGTCATCCCCGTGAGCAGTGACGGCTGAGTTGAAGCTGGGCCAGAACATCCACAGGTAGATGGTGCCTGGGCAGGGACAGAGAGAGAGGGGGTTAAGGTCAAAAGCAAAGCATTGGCACCAATAAAATGTGGCCCTTCACTTTAAAGGGATAGTCCGTTGATTAATTAAAGTTTAATTGCCAGATGTTTTCAGACCACAAAGGTGGCAATGTCAAGAGTCAATGGCACACACCCTTAGTTTAATTACTTTCATTCATTATTGAATTTTGTTGCTGAATCTTGTATATATGTGTGTATGTATATGTGGATTCATCTCTACTTAAGACCATTGCTGTGGTATGAAAACCTCTGACAAACTTCAATTTGGGAGTTTTATCCCTTTAAAACCATTGGAAATGGGGATTTATCTTACCATGGTTATGGTAAAATTCAATAAATAAAGCATCAGGCAAATGGGTGTGCCACTGGGTAACTCCTGGTATGGAACAGGATCTTCTCCATGTGTACTAGCTGTGTTCATATCTCAGGTGACACACATTCAAACTG
>NC_139664.1:2367681-2400181 GCF_951799395.1 Argentina silus | reverse complement strand
CCTCCCCTTGCATGGCATTACAGATTACAGCAGATCTGTTAAGGTGGAACAGCGACGTTGTGGAGCGGTGTGGTTGACACTTGCTCCCTGGCCTGTTCAAGGACAGAGAGCTAGTTTGAAAATAGTGAGATAGCTGCCTAGAGAACATATGGTAAGCTACTGAACCAGCAGGGCTACAGTAACAATAGATAACATGACAGTAATAACATGATCATATGACAGTAATAACATGATAATATGACAGTAATAACATCACAATATGACAATAATAACATCACAATATGACAAAAGATTTTGAAGTTGGGTAAAGATGCAGACTATTTGCAGTTTAAGATATTGTCAATGATTCTGATTAAGTCCTTGTACCAGGTTGCAAAGAGAAAAGCTCACAACAACAGACATGCCATTCTCTATCAGTAAACATATGAAAGTCATTCATTCATTCATTCATTCATTCATTCATTCTTGCCGTTGAAGGTATGCATGTAATGATGGAGGGGTTTTGCATGGAGCTAAAGTGTTAGAGCAGACCAATGTGGATGTGTTTTGCCTCATGGATAAATCTGAGCATCTAAAGGGTTAAACAACAGGACAGTGATCCATACCGGATCTGATTTCGCAATTAAGTTGGCAAACTTAACTCTCCCTCTCCTCGCACGTGACAAAGGGCTTTCCACCTGTCTCAGGGTATTACAGGGTATTACTTCAGCACTTTCTGTTTTCAGGTGTGTGTCTTTGTCTTAAAAACATTGTTCTGACGTTGCTATGGAGACGGTTTACAGACATTCCGCCCATTATCTGGCTCCTGAACGCTACATGAACATTAAATGCACCTTGACTCATGAGTTGTTTACACCAAACTCAGCCCCGTGGCAAACACACAGTGGGAAATATAAGCAATGTCTGGAAGAAATGGTGCAGAAATGACAGGATAAACTAACAGTTTACTAGGATTAATGCTAATCAATGATGACCTATATTTTCTTTCCAGCCAATGGAATTTGAAATTTGAAATAGATACAGTACCATCATAGAATCCATGTACTTCCTATATCTAATAATGAGAATGATCATTTAACTGTTCAACGATTTGCTCCACCAGTGAACTGGAGACCACATTGTCTGAAAACCAGATCATCCATAAGCATTTGGCCACCAAAGACTCATGAGGTCACTGAACATCTCATTAGGAAACCAAGGGGCAAATCTTTTACAGCACAGAGACATTTCAAAGTAAAGCAAGAACGAAAATTTTGAACTTTGACTGAAACGGTTCAAATCCAAGGAATGTGATTATCTTGTGCAGCGAAAGTGTAAAATCAATGAAGAGGATAACAGGATAAGATCTGAGTTCAGAAGTATCACTTACACTACAACTTTATGCAAATACTAGCATTTCTAATTGCCGAGTCAGAAATGAGTAGCTTATGATAGGAGATCAAGGGGGGCTTAACGATATGAGCCAACCTTTTTGTCTACAAGAGCTTTTGAGCTAAAACAGCAAGTTTAAAGTCACAACACCTAGCCTGGGCAAGCACAAGCCCACAACAGCTCATCAAAGCCTTGAAATCATCCCACACCACGCCCCACTCATCCACCCCACCGGGGGTCTCATCAAACTAGACTAGAGTTGGGATCAGGAAAGGATTAGGGATTAGGGAGGTCTGCACAGAGGGAAAAGTCGTCATTCCCTCCAAAACAAATGAACACAGATGGAGGAACACAATCAAATCCTTTCCATGGATGATCTCAAGATCAATCTCCATCCACCACCACCCCCCCCCCCCCCCACCTCACCCAAGCTGGAGCCTGTCCTCACCCCCCCCCCCAACCCCTCTGTGGTCAGCATGGGGTCACTCACTAGGGTAGCAATAGTAGAAATCAAATCAAATCCTTTCCATGCATGACCTCAAGATCAATCTCCTTTCACCACCCTCCTCAGCCCCCCCACCCCACCCCCACCACCACCACCACCACCACCTCCCCCAACCTGTGGTCAGTATGTGGTCACTCACTAGGGTAGCGGTAGTAGAAATCGTTCTCATAGTCCGACGAGACGTTCTTGCTGTCCAACTCCTCGTGCCATTTCTTGGCGTCCGTCTCCGTGTCGTACTGCACCAGCGCGCCGAACAGGATGATGAGGATGACCTGCATGATGATGCACGCCGCCGGCAGCTTCACCCGCAGGTTGGTCGCCGCGTCTGTCATGGTTCGGCCTGCAACACTCACTTAGAGGGGCGTTACGGGGAAAGATCCAACTAAGCTCCAAGAGAGTGACAGACAGACAGACAGACAGACACACACACTCACTCACTCACTCACTCACACTGACACACAAAGTGGTGGCCTCAGTGTCGGGATGAGCGATGGGGAAAGTGAGAGGGCGGACACCAGCCAACACATGAGTTGGTCTTACTTGTCTTTTTGTGTTTTTGTTTTGTACCACCTCTCCCCATGCAACCAATGAGGCTGCAGGGGAAGCTCAGCTCCTCCCCTCTCCTTGATGTTAAGGTGGTCTAGAATGTGTCGGGACAACTTAACTGATCAATTATTCTGGCTAAGGTTTTAGAGAAAATGTGCCCCCTGTGGGGGTCTATTAAGAATTCAATGAGAATCCTAAGCATGTTGAATATGAAGGTACCATCATAAGCATAATTTTTAAATAGATGACATATCAGTGGTTGCATTTTCTAAAGAAATGTCTAGAGCTAAGTCTCTTGATTAGACTAGTTCATATAATACAAGGTTGGTGGCTCAAGCTTTGGGGTCAAAGGTTAAATGTATGGAATGTAATCACTGGCAACCTATGAACTCAAACGATTAGCCCAAAGCAAAGATAGAGGCGTTCACACCTCTACTTGATCAAGATCCTAACACTAACGCAGACAACACATTTTAATTTGTTCAAATATTAATCAAAAGACATACAGATGAAACAGTTACAGTTCATGTACAGTCCCAGTCAAAAGTCTGGACACACCTTCTCATTCAATGGTTTTTCTTTATTTTTATTATTTTCTACATTGTAGATTAATGTTGAAGACATCAAAACTATGAAGGAACACATATGGAATTATGTAGTAAACAAAAAAGTGTTAAACCAGAATATGTTTTATATTTTAGATTCTTCAAAGTAGCCACCTTTTGCTTTGATGACAGCTTTGCACACTCTTGGCAAGTTTGTGTCCAAACTTTTGACTGGTACTGTACATGAACTGTAACTGTTTCACTACCTATCTTCCGCCGTAGATTGAAGACCCAACTCTTCAGGCTAGATATTAACTGTCCCTCCTAAAGACCTCTTCATCCCCACTACCCCCCTGTGCAAGTTTCTCTCCTGAAAAAAGAAAAGAAAAAAAAAGATCTTCCTTTCTTCTAGCATTGTGACTGCCAATGGCCCCTTACTTTTTCTTATGATGACTGATGGATAGATGATTCACTCACTTAGACAAATTTATTTGTTGTAAGTCGCTTTGGATAAAGGCGTCTGCTGAATGCCATAAATGTAAATGTAAATGAACTGCTCAGTTTTGGCCTCATTTGCAGTAGAGGGTCAAAACTGGTGTCTGTAAAAGTCCTTTCACTGTCTTTATTACCCCATTGCCACCCCAACCTCACCCACCTCACACACCCTGCCCCAAAAAAGCCTGTGGCTGGTATTGCAATGTTTGGACAGGCAACTGTGGATGAGGGGGACAACGAGTTAGGACAGGGGTTGAGTATCAGGTTTTATGGGGGTGGGGGTCTGGGTTGGGGGGGACAGGGGACAGGTGTGTGTGTGGGGGGGGGGGGGCTAGGTGTGTGAGGACAGGGAGGGGGTGGGGGGGTGGGCTAGGTGTTTGAAGGGAGGGCGGGAGGGGATAGGTTTGTGCACATCTTGTACAGCCAGATAACAGTCACTATTCACACTGCTATCTCTCCTCTCTATCATCGGAGCCTGTCCTTGCCTTCAGAGGAAGAATGTTGTTATTGTTCAAGGAATCTTAACTATCACCACTTCAGACCACAGGCGTCAAAGGCAATGTATACAGTTAAAGTCTCACTGTCTGCCGAGCTTCCTGCCTGCCTGCCTGCCTGCCTGCCTGCCTGCCTGCCTGCCTGCCTGCCTGCCTGCCTGTCTGTCTGTCTGTCTGTCTGTCTGTCTGTCTGTCTGTCTGTCTGTCTGCGGTAATTGTGTCTTCAGAACTATGGTCAATGGCCAGGTGTATGGTATTGCATATGACAACTCACAATTGACGAAGACAAATCACTGACAACTGCCCTCCAATTCTGAAAAATGTCACTTTTAACAACACATGAACCTCACAAATAGTTTGCCAGGATGCTTTAGTATTCAATTAGGGGACACTAGCCAGTCAGCATACACTACATGGCCAAAAGTATGTGGACCCCCATATGTGCTTGTTGAACATCTCATTCCAAAAGCATGGGCATTAATATGGAGTTGGTCCCCCCTTCGCTGCGATAACAGCCTACAATCTTCAGTGTTCTAATTCATCCCAAAGGTGTTCGATGGGGTTGAGGTCAGGGCTCTGTGCAGGCCAGGCAAGTTCTTCCACACCAAACCATGTCATTATGGACCTCGCTTTGAGCACAAGGGCATTGTCATGCTGAAACAGGAAAGGGCCTTCCCCAAACTGTTGCCACAAAGTAGGAAGCATACAATTCTCTAGAATGTCATTGTATGCTGTAGCATTAAGATTTCCCTTCACTGGAACTAAGGGGCCTAGCTCAAACCATGAAAAACAGCCCCAGACCATTACTCCTCCTCCACCAAACTTTACAGTTGGCACTATGCATTCTGGCAGGTAGCGTTCTCCTGGCATCCGCCAAACCCAGATTCGTCCGTCAGACTGCCACATAGTGAAGCTTGATTCATCACGTGTTTCCGCTGCTCCAGAGCCCAATGGCGGTGTGCTTTACACCACTCCAGCCGACGCTTGGCATTGCGCATGGTGATGTCAGGTGATGTCTGGCTTGTGTGCGGCTGCTCGGCCATGGAAACCCATTTCATGAAGCTCCCGACGAACGGTTCCAGAGGCAGTTTAGAACTTGGTAGTGAGTGTTGCAACCGAGGACAGACGATTTTTATACGCTTCAGCACTCGGCAGACCCGTTCTGTGAGCTTGTGTGGCCTACCGCTTCGCGGCTGAGCTGTTGTTGCTCCTAGACGTTTCCACTTCACAATAACAGCACTTACAGTTGAACGGGGAAGCTCTAGCAGGGCAGAAATTTGACGAACTGACTGCATCCGATGACAGTGCCACGGTGAAAGTCACTGAGCTCTTCATTGTGACCCATTCTCCTGCCAGTGTTTGTTCATGGGGATTGCAGGCTGTATGCTTGCTTGTATGCACCTCTTAGCAATGGGTGAAGCTGAAATAATTAGGGTGTGGACACCCACTAATTAGGGTGTTCACATACTTGTGGCTATGTAGTGTAGTTTAGACAGCTGACCGGGAACCCGTTTCTCAACCAAATACATTCACAAAAACCCAATTTGATCCACAAAGAACCGGGTGGGTGTACAACCTTAGATACCAACCAAGCAGGAAAACACCTGATTAAAAAAAACCAATGTCTTAATTAACTGAAGACGAGTGATTAGTTGAATACGGTGTGTAACTGTTTGGTTGGAATGAAAGCCTGGAACCGCACCGGCCTAGAACCACACCTCTGGATATGATTGGACACCGCTGTGAACATTCTGCTAAAGTAAGCTTCTTGGTAACCGTTAGAGACCAGAATTCTTGGAATCCCTGCAGGTATTCTCCCCTCTTCCCTTGGTAACACGTTCCATCCTGTCTTTTAGTGTTACCTGCTACCATCCCTCCCCCCTCCTCCCCCCTCCTCCCCCCACGCTTCCCCAGGGCCTGTCTAAATCACTGACCCTTCAAAACAATCGAGTTTTCACTAAACCAACGAGACGGGCTAGCCATTCCCTAGGACCTCCGTTAGGCCTAAGGGGCATTTTAAGCTAATCTAATGGGAGAGTTACATGGTTGGTGATTTAGGGCTGAGTTGGGAAACCTGATGGACAAAAAGGACAACATACTGACGATATTCTCCACATGCTGATTGATGTGACTTTTGAAAAAAAGAAAAAAGACTTTTGAGCAAAACAAGTCCATGGCTTTTTGATACAGTACATGAAATTTGATCATTACATGCATACAATTTTGATACAGAACATCAATTTATATAGTAAACAATACGTTCTAGTGATGTTGGGGTCTTGTTTGTAATCACCATGTTTGTGGTTAGGGTTATATTCGAAACATGCATAATACAGTACTTACAGTAATAATATAGTAGCCTTCTAACCAGGTTCAAAGCATTGCATTCAGTTTAGGATTGGCCAGTCAATGCACATACTGTATCAATTACCTGCAATGAGGATGTAATCTGTTTTAGACATTTTGATTGTTGGAGAGTTTAGCTTTCCTTTGCTATGAGACGGTATGAAATGCTTAATTGAACGTACAGTACGCAGGATTTTCCTTCTTACTCGACTGCTAACTTCGAGAGGAGCTGACGCACAGGTTTGCAGGCTCTTCCAACCTGACGAGAATGGTGTCAAAAAACAAATCCATTGCGTCGGTATAAGGTGCACATGTTTCTGTCTAACAGTAAACCGTAATTAACAATATATTAAGCTAATTCATGCGCAAATATGTTGTACATGGTACTTGGCAAACAAACAATACAATTGGTTGAGTGGAAATATGCGCTGACCTACAGAAACGTTGGCGATACGTTAGCTGACGCAATACGCACTTTGTGAAGAGAAGAACGTCAATACCACTCAATACCACTGCAACCCTGAAAGGAAAAAAAGCATTGTAAAAAAAAAAGTGCACGTGCGTAAAGGTGTTCAACTCTACTCACTGGACACGATATAGCTACATATTGTATTATGTCTAATAAGTAATGTTTGAGTTTAAAGTAGAGTTTTAGGTTAGAGTTTAAAGTAGAGTTTCCTATTGAGTTGATATACACTCACCAAGCACTTTATTAGCAACACTATACTAATACTGGGCAGGGCCTCAAAACAGCCTCAGTTCTTCGTGGCATTGATTCCACAAGATGTTGGAAACATTCCTTTGAGATTCTGGTCCATGATGACATGATTGCATCACGCAATTCCTGCATTTGTCAGGTGCACTTTCAAGCTGTGAATCTCCTGTTCTACCACATCCCAAAGGTGTTCTGTTGGATTCAGATCTGGTGACTGGGAAGGCCACTGAAGAACACTGAACTCATTGTCATGTTCATGAAAGCATTATCATGCTGGAAGTAGCCATGAGAAGATGAGTAAATTGTGGCCATGAAGGGATGCGCATGGTGGCTGTGGCATTCAAGCGACGATTGATTGGTATTGACGGGCCCAAAGTGTGCCAAGAAAACATTCCCCACACCGTTACACGTTACATTCCCCACATCATTAACGTTACATGTTACACGTACAGGTGTTCCTAATAAAGTGTTGAGTGAGTGTGGATTTCCTTCGTGGATCATATTGTGATTGTTCAAGTTTTTTGCTGGAGAAACGTAATTCTCATATCTTTTTTTTTTCTCATGCGTTCATAGCAGTATACTTCTTAGGAACACCAATGGGTCTGCTGGATGCCTGCGAGATTACCTGGAATCCCTGTCATTCCAGCACACACACTCAGACGTGGCCAAATGCTTTCGCAAGCCAAGTACAAGTTTGTCCCGTGCTACAAACCCCGTCTCTGTTGCCATCTTTCTCCCCTTCTCTGGTAAGAGTTTCAAACTTGGTGACATTTTACTTAAATGACTCTTAAATGCATGCCATGTTTATGGGCATCTCAAAATGCAGTATACAATGTGTGTATGTAGTAACTATGTAGATATCCAAAAATAGTGTGCAAATCCATGGTATATAAGACTTTGTGTTAGAGAACTTGAACAGCATAGGACCCCACCCACACACACCTTAACCCCCCCCCCCCCCCCTTTCTACCATAGCAACCATAGGATTCCATCTCCACAAATATGCGTGCAAGAGATTGCCGTGAAGTCTGTGCCCTTGTCACCCCATCTGCAGGCTGGCTCCTGGGCCCCACAGATAAGACAATCTGGCAATCAGACATCTGATGGGACATGTGGGGACAGGGGAGGGGCAAGGGAGGGGGGTGGGGGGGGTGGGGGTGGGGGGTTCAAAGTGGGGACATACGTCATAACAGACCCAGCTACCGGAGATATTGGCCCTGATCGGACGTGATAAGCGCAAGACAGGACTTGCAACTTGCGATAACATACAGTGCAGTACAGGTATCTCACACATAGTATGCAAAAGTATGTGTGTGTGCGTGTGTGTGTGTGTGTGTGTGTGTGTGTGTGTGTGTCTGTGTGAGTGTGAGTGTGTGCTTGTGTTTGTGTGTGTGTGTGTGTGTGTGTGTGTGTGTGTGTGTGTGTATGTGTGTGTGTGTGTGTGTGTATGTGTATGTGTGTGTGTGTGTGTGTATGTGTGTGTGTGTGTGTATGTGTTTTGCTTTAACACACACAAACACACACACACACACACACACAGGAGTGAGACACACACACTCAAACACACACACACTTTTGCACACACCTCTGTCCATTAGCGGCACGCTCTGTGTAAAGCCAGAGGGGGGAGAGCAGTGTGTGGAGTTGCTGCAGGGTAAAACAGAGAATAACTGACATTGAGAGAGATAGATCAACATTCCCACACCTGAGATCCTTATCTAGACCTGTGTGACTATCACATGGGGAGCACACTATGCACACATGCCCCAAGAAACGCCTTTAACCGAGGACTGAGGGGACTGTATCTCTGGGGTATTAAGTCCCTCCATGAATCAGTCCTGATGAGGGACAGGGGTGACAGATAGAGGACTAATACCGCAGGAGGAGTGTCGGCTTGGTGAGAAAACGATCAAGATGAGGAAACAGCTTGACATCAAATCTCCCAACTGGAGCTTTAGGAGCTTAGCAACTCTGGTGTCACCACTGTCAGTGTCACCGTGAGATCACAGAAAGAGATTGTCCGACTGTGCTGCACATTATACTGTACTGTACCGTAGGACTTCAGACACATCCAGTACAAGGCACATAAGAAGTACAGGCCGCGTCACGTCATACGAAATCTTCAAAAATGTACAAAGAATTTATCGTAGATTACTGAATTCCCTATCTGGCGTACCGTTGTCGTCATGACTACTGGCGTCAGTGTATCATACCCAGTTTACAATTGGTGGTCCTCTGTGGCTCAGTTGGTAGAGCGTGGCGCTAACAACGCTTAGGTTGTGGGTTTGATTCCTGCTGGGACCATATATACTGAAATGTATGCGCTCACTGCAATGTAAGTTGCTTTGGATAAAATCATCAGCTAAATGGCATTATATATATATATATATATACAGCACCAGACTGGTACTGTACATAATTGCCTCATTTCTCCCCTTTCCTCTGCCATGAAACCTCTCTCTATGTTGCTGCAAGAGAGAATACTGTATGTCAACATCCCTGGTAAAATAAGGGTTGAATAAAATAAACTGAAATTTCGTGAAATATGAAAAGGCGTACAACTGCGATACATTTCCCTTCAAACATGAATACTGTCGGCTTTTACAAGCTAGCAGATATACTGTAGAACTGGGAACTGAGAACTGGTTCGGCAGAGAGTGTGAATGAGCCAATCAATGCTGATCTCAGTTGAATGAAAGGAGCCTCTGGTTAACCCCTGGGTGATCTGCAGGTAAGCAGGTAAACATCACATGGCACATCTTAGACAGCCATCAGCAGGTCATGAAAATATGGCCCTGAAAACTAAAATGAGCGTCCACTCAGGAATGTGTGTGTAGATCCTTATCAAGGCATGATTGAAGCGTCTACCTCAACGTGCAGAGAGGCAAATAGTAAAAACGTCAGTATGTGGTAAGATGAATTGTCATGTCAGCATGCCTTTTGGTTTCACCTGGCGAGAATGTACAAACATTGCCTCAATGCTACTGATGAAAGATTTACAAAGGAAACCAAAGCAAAATGTTTTTTTTTTTCAAGATCCATTGTATCCATTGTTTCCCGGACAGTTTTCTAAATACTGTGCTTCAAAACGTTTATTCTGTATATCTGTTATCGATAGGTGACTCAATATGAAAGAGCGAAATCATATCAGGGGAGGCTGGTGGAGGTAGAAATTGGAGGACAGGCTCATTGTAATGCATGGAATGGAATGGAATGAGGATTGGTGTCAAACAAGTGTGTTTGATTCCTGATTGAGGGGAGGCTACCCTCTAGCCTCTGAATCATACGATATACTGTACATTTTGTAATTTCTCATATAACAAGATTCTGGTTTAATCCAGTGTGAAGACATCGTACAACCAACATACGAAAGCTATTTGGTACGGTCTGAAGTAATTAGCACTTTACTATGACAAAAGTGTCAGTGCCAAGTCGTAATATAGCCTCAGGAACATATTGCATGAATAGATGCCAAGAGAAAATTCCAAGAACTTGCGTGATGGAAAACCTCATTTCAAAGAAAACTATTTTTTGAGGGCTGTTGTTTGCATGTCTGAGGTTCGAAGGTCAAATTCCAAGTCCATTCTTTCAACCTCTAAAAGAAAAGGTCCATTCAACTGCTCAAGGCTAACATGTGTAAGGCATTCAAAAACATCTACCTGCATCAACTACTGTGAATAGGGGGAGGACATGAAGCAACCCTTGGTCAAGAAAGGGGTATTTAAAACAGAAACATACACCTTTTTAAACTGACAGTAGGGGTTATCTTGTTGTTCCAAACGTGTCATAAATCCTCTAAGAATGTTAGAAACGTTTAAAAATGTACATGGCGGTGGCTGGAGGTAAGGGCCACCTTTCACGAGGATAGAAACCTGTTCAAAATACGCCTTGCTAGCCTCCATGACCCCGCTGTGTGTCACAGCGTTCGTCAACACGGTCAGGCATCGTTGCACGTTGCAAACTGATACTACATGGGGTGCAGGGCTGGTATGTCAAACCGGCTCTTGTATCACCTTGTCTTATCAAGGGTATGGAGACTACAGTCTACATTTGAGCTGAACCAACAATGTTCCATTTAATGTTTAGTGTATGGCTGAGTTTGTGTGTTTGTGTACACACGTAGGAGGATTAGCCTTGATGGACTGCTAGGTATCTAAAAAAACAAAAACGTTATTTAATCTCCTCACACCACTGTGGAGACCTAATGATAAAGTACAGATAATGATTTACATTCATGGCATTTAGCAGACGCGTTTATCCCAAGCGACTTACAACAACATTTGTTCAAGTAAATGAATCATCTATCCATCAGTCGTCATAAGATAAAGTAATCTATGCCAAGACCAGGGGCCATAGGCAGTCACAATGGTAGAAGAAGGAAAAAATACTTTTCTTCTTTTTTCTTTTTTTTTAAACAGGAGAGAAACTTGTACAGGGGGTTTGTGGGGGTGAAGTAAAGAAAACATGTTTTTCTGCAACCAACCCTGTTACATTCAAGTATGCTTAGGTTAGAAAATATTAGGGATTCAAGGATTCTCATGATCTAAGCTCCTTGTGTAACCTGTTGGTTTACCACAAAGATGATTTGCAGAGAAAGGAATAAGCCAACAAATCTAATTGTAATGACGCCCCAGAACATGCTGTCACTTGAGTGTAGAGTCTTTGCCTAATTCTACTGATGACAGATTTACAGGAAACCAAATTACAATGTCTTTCCAGATCCACTGTAAAGTTTCCTGGATAGTTTTCTAAATACTGTGCTTCAAAACTTGTTGACTCAGAATGAAAGAGTGGAATCATATCAGGGAGGCTGGTGGAGGTAGAAATCGGAGGACGGGGTCATAAAGTAAAGTTAATGATCTGATGATGAAAAGTAATGAAAACATATTTTTTTCTGCAACCGACCTTGTTACGTTCAAGTATGCTTAGCCAGGGATTCAAGGATATCAGGGATTCAAGGATTCTCATGACCTTGTATAACCTTTTGGTGTACCAGGAAGATGATTTGCAAAGAAAGCAACAAGCCCACAAATCAAATTGTAATCATTGTAATGTCACTTGAGTGTAGGCCGATTACCTAAGGGCCATTTTGACATATTTCCTCGACAGTTGCCGTCAGATCGAACGAGGACAAGAGAGAGAGACTTGAGAATGAGAAAGCGAGGGAGAGGGAGAGAGTTCACCACAGATGGATTATGAGTGATGTGATAATAATGATGTGATGTCATGTTTGTATTAAAAGAACACAACACAGAGATAAAACGCACTGTACGTCCAGGGTAGGTTTAGAACGGTGGAGAGGTATTGAGAGGGTTGTTGTTGTACATTTTGTTTTGTTTCATGGGGAAGTGTCTATCAGCAGACAAAGCAGAAGCTGCACTCCAGGGTCAGCTGACAGTTAGGTCGTGAGGTTGAGATGTGTGTGGTACATCCAAGTCTTTGATGAATAGACATCTGTCGTTGCCTTTGAAGGAGATAAAAGACATAACGATATGAGTCGGATGTAACCCCATTTCTGTGATACAACTACTACGCTCAGTTGGTAGAGCATGGCGCTAACAACGCTCAGGTTGTGGGTTTGATTCCCACTGGGACCGCATATACTGAAATGTATGCACTCACTGCAATGTAAGTCGCTTTGGATAAAAGTGTCAGCTAAATGGCATATATTATTATATTATATATATACTATTATTATATTATATATTATATATATTATATTTTATTACAACTTACTAAATATAAGGGACAGCCTGCAGAGCTAGCAAGAATGTGTGTGCATGTTAACTGTACTTGTTCCTGTCATACTGAAATAAAGATCAAGACTCCTCTCCCTGATACACCTGGTCAAGACTCTTCTTGAAATGTAGCAGGATCTTACACCACTGAGTACGTCAAACACTTATTGACTGGTGAGAATCTGTCTGAGGTACGTCTTGTGAAACGTCCTCTACACCTGAACTCCAGTTGATGGCCCTTAGGGGCCTGTGTGTGGCAGAGACAGAGTGGCCTCACCTCTGACACCCTGTCTTTCTGATGTCATCAGCTGAGATCAAAGGAGCATAAAAATGGGCAATACTGCATGTCTCCTCTATTTCAACCTATTTACAGCTTTCTCTTTTACAAGAGAGACCTGGCCAGAATAGCAGCATACAAAGTCGCAGACACATTTAGAGGAAAACGAGGTCAAATCAAATTGTATTTGTCACGTACACCGCATACAGCCTTAACTGACATGGTGAAATGCTTTAGGTTCTTGCTCCTCGCTCAACAACAGTCAAAAACAATCAACAATCGGTAATACAATTTCATATAGTAATAAAAAAAAAAAAGTAAGTAGCAGGAGTAATAACAATAGTAATACAGTGTAAGTACTAGTGTCAGTAGCAGCAGTAATGACTGAGTAATAACAATAGTAATACAGTGTAAGTACTAGTGTCAGTAGCAGCAGTAATGACTGAGTAATAACAATAGTAATACAGTGTAAGTACTAGTGTCAGTAGCAGCAGTAATGACTGAGTAATAACAACAGTTATACAGTGTAAGTACTAGTGTCAGTAGCAGCAGTAATGACTGAGTAATAACAACAGTTATACAGTGTAAGTACTAGTGTCAGTAGCAGCAGTAATGACTGAGTAATAACAATAGTAATACAGTGTAAGTACTAGTGTCAGTAGCAGCAGTAATGACTGAGTAATAACAATAGTAATACAGTGTAAGTACTAATGTCAGTAGCAGCAGTAATTTACAGTAATAGTGCAAAGGTGCAATGAATGTAGTGGCAATAATGTCAGATGTGCAAGAGCAGTGTCTACTGATCAAGGGTGGGGGGTTTAGTATTGAGCTCAAGTTCAAGTAGAGGGTAGAGGTAGTGGCGGTTGAGGAGGCGTGACAGAGGGGTCAGGTCCCCCGGTCTTATGACCTGCGGGTATAAACAGTTCCGGAGCCTGTTGAACCGGGTCTGGATGCTCCGGCAGGCAACAGATGATCTCCCCAGCCTTCCTCTTGCACCTCTCAGAGTGAAGGTCCTGAATGGCTGCAACTAGGGGGCAAAACATTGACCCCCCCCCCCCCCCACATCAATTTTCATCATACTGTTTACTGTAGCTTTACTTTAGCTAGTTTAAAGGGATGAGAGACTGTCATCTCAGGACCCTTTGAAGCTTGTTCCAAGCTGAAGCAGCAGAGAACTGGAAAGCTTATTTCCCTAGTTCTGAGTGGGCCTTCGGCACAGTCAACAGCTTGTTCGGAGCCGAAGGGGCAGCGAACTGACAAGTTTATTTCCCTAGTTCTGTGCGGGCCTTAGGCGCAACAGAACACAGTGATGTGAGCGCAGATAATAGTTGCCGTTTGACTGCTGGACATATTTAAGCAAAATGGGAGGTCCCTCAATATGGCCTTATCAATAAAAATGTACCAATGATCCAAATCTCTGAAAACCTAAGGAAGGTCAGCCCATATCACCAAGTCAATTTCCTGTATGTGCAAATATATTTGGCCAAATAAAAGAATTCTGATTCTGATTCTGATTCTGATTCTGATTCTGATTCTGATTCTGATTTCATATAGAGGGTACAGTGATGAGTGAGGGCTTTGGAGTTAGTAACAACCTCACTGCCCCATGGCACACAAATGGTACACAATGTCTACCAACATTTGTGTTAAAGATACATTTAGCAAAACATCTGAAAGAGAGGCAATTGACTTCTGTAGTACCAGTGAAAGTTTGGTGTGAGATCTGCATCTGTGAAGCCCGTGGTCTATTTATAGTCTCATATGCATCTCATGTGCACTAGAGGGCAGTGTTTTCGAGAGGGAGAGAGAGAGAGAGAGAGAGAGAGAGAGAGACAGAGAGAGAGAGAGAGAGAGAGAGGGAGAGAGAGAGAGAGAGAGAGAGCGAGAGAGGGAGAGAGAGAGAGAATGGAGAGAAAAAGCTCCCTGCCAAAACAAATGGAGAAAGAGACAGAAAATGTGGGTCTAACTCCGCCAAGTCTATATATATATATATATATACAGTACCAGTCAAAAGTTTGGACACACCTTGCCAAGAGTGTGCAAAGCTGTCATCAAAGCAAAAGGTGGCTACTTTGAAGAATCTAAAATATAAAACATATTCTGGTTTGTTTAACACTTTTTTGCTTACTGCATACCATACTAGTACCAGTCAAACGTTTGGACACACCTTCTCATTCAATGGTTTTTCTTTATTGTTATTATTTTCTACATTGTACATTAATATTAAAGACATCAAAATTATGAAGGAACACATATGGAATTATGTAGTAAACAAAAAAGTGTTAAACAAACCAGAATATGTTTTATATTTTAGATTCTTCAAAGTAGCCACCTTTTGCTTTGATGACAGCTTTGCACACTCTTGGCAAGTTTGTGTCCAAACTTTTGACTGGTACTGTAGTTGTTAACATGAGTTTAACGTGGGTTTATGCTTTTTGGAACCAGCCAGGGCAGCTCCCTGCAGTCCTCTGCATGGCCACATGGTAACACAGCCTTCAAAATCTCTCGACAGGAATGCACACTTGGTTGGTATCTCCATGGCTAACACGAATCTCAAAACGAACTCTGACATAGACCGTTCTTATCTTCACCTGCCCTACTTCAGCAAATGCTTCAATATTTACTTCAAACCAACATGGAGGATAGAAAATGACAGAGACAAAAAGAGGAAGAAGTTGGGGTCAAAGTACAGTGTCAGAGAGAGAGAGAGAGAGAGAGAAAGACAAAAGAGAGAGAGAGAGAGTGAGTTGTATGATGGAAAGAGGGAGGGACAGTTGTCATCTAAGCGTGCCCTGATGCATACTAATTGCTGGGCACCGGAGGGCCAGAAAGAGTCCCATTGATTGCGGAGCACAATGGAGAAGAGACACAGGGGAAGCAGAGGAATCCCATTATTTATCTTCCCCTTCTCCTCGTGTTTGTGCACCCGCCGCCTGTTGTCTTTGTGGCGAAAGGAGACCATAGCGCTCACAATGGCGTCCTTGTGTCGGGGGCCACTGGGCCAGAGGAACGCACAGCTTCTTCCCTCCCTGCCCCAATGCTGTGTGGGCAATCACAAGATGGCAAGGGCCCCAGCACACACTACAGTAGACACTACAGTGTCTGGAGACACTACAGTCTCAGAAGACACTACAGTGCTATAGACTAGCAGAATGATGTGGCTGATAGAAGATAGTAGAAATGGACCTTCAACTCGGGTCATATACTAACAGCAGTCAGCAACAATCAACAATAATAATGACAATAATGTAACAAAGTATGTGTATCTCACTCTCTCTCTCTCTCTCTCTCTCTCTCTCTCTTTCTGACTGTGTATCCCATATAAACACAAATCAACAACACACAGACGTGAGTATTCAGCGCAGGGAGTGAAATGGCAAGTGCAGAACAGACGTGGCTCACTCAAATCCTGCAATAACAGCCCCCATATTGACAAGCAGAGGAGGGAGGCACGGAGAGACACAATGGCAGGCAGTCACATCCTCATTAACATCTGGAACAGAGAGGACAACAATCCTGTTAACACTGTCCTGTTAACATGCTGGGTTATACAGTATGAGCGCTGATCTGAGGGAGAGGGAGAGAGAGAGAGAGAGAGGGAGGGAGAGAGAGAGAGAGAGAGAGAGAGAGAGAGGGAGGGAGAGATAGAGAGAGAGAGGGAGGGAGAGAGAGAGAGAGAGAGAGAGAGAGGGAGGGAGAGATAGAGAGAGAGAGGGAGGGAGAGAGAGAGAGAGAGAGAGAGGGAGACAGAGAGAGAGAGAGAGAGAGAGACAGAGAGAGAGAGGGAGGGAGACAGAGAGAGAGAGAGAGAGAGAGAGAGCTGAACCGAATACAGGGGGAGCAGAAGAGGGAGAGGTATATTGGAGTGTCAGTGGGACTGAGAGAGAAAGAAAGGGGGAGATATTGTTTGCCTCTTCAACAGTCATTGAGAGTAACTGTTTCCGAGCTTTCAGTGCTCTATCTGACAGGAACAGGAAACCGCCATGTTTGGGTGAAAGATCCTCATTGGTGATCATAGTCACCGCTCTCTCAAAAAGAAAAAGAAATCTGCATCTCATCAACTAAATCAGGTTAGAGCTTTTGCATTTCCCTTCTATTGTACAGTTAGTCTATAGAGCTGCTGATGTTGTAGTTGTTGTAGTTATTGGTAGAGTCTGCCATTCTGTCTAAGATGATCCTATCATTCTATTGCAGCGATAGGTCAAGTGACTCCTGTCATTATGAACGGTGTTGCTCTTTTGGTACTAACTGCAAGTTGTTTCACTTGGACATTGGCTATATATCTCCCAAACAGCCAAGGTATGTATGTACAGTATATATTTTCAGTTTTTTGGTTTATTTTTTAGTTTATTACAGTTTGTCTTGTGATGGAGTGATTGTGTTAGATGCATCTGAAAAATGTACTTTGATTGAAAATACTTTTCTTGGATCTTAACAACCTAAAAATTGTAGACCATTAACATTACTGAATGATGACTATAAACTAGTGCATAGTATAACAATGTATAGTATTCTCATTGGAAAACTACAGTATAAACTGCCATTAATCTTATAGGGAATATGTGTTCATGGAATACTCCTACATTCCCACAGCGCATAAGAAACTAAAGTATCTGCTTGAGCCACTTGTTTATGCTGACGTAAGTGGCCGCCGTGGAGGAAACGTCACCCTGCCGTGTGTCCTGAGATCCAAACCTTCCCATTACAAAGTGAAATGGACCAAACTGGACCCACATCACCGTGGAACTGAAAACATTGTCATGATCTCCAACGGTCGTGCCCACAAACCTTATGGTCTGCTTGGTCCACGAGCCTCGCTTCGCAAGGCCCACGCCATGGACGCTTCGATACGGCTCAGCAACCTCGAACTGGAAGACGACGGCAGATACCGCTGTGAGCTGATCAACGGTGTCGAGGATGAGAGCGTCATCGTTACGTTGAGGATAGAAGGTAAAGGATGACAACTCTTATGTGTACGTTTCAATTCTGACATTTCAGTTGACGTGCAGGAGAAATGTCAAAGGTCAAATATTTCGTAAAACACATAGCAAAGCATGAAAAGTTTGGGATATTTTGGCGTCTGATCATCCATGTAAAATTAGGCGACTTCTATTTGAATTTCAGGGGTGGTGTTTCCATATCAGAGCAAGCAAGGTCGTTACAAATTCACTTACCAGGAGGCTCAGGAGACCTGTGCTCAACAGGACGGCACATTGGCCTCCTTCAAGCAGCTTTACAGAGGTATTCAATGTTGTTGTCAGCCTATTCTAATGACAAGTGAAGTTTACGTTTCGAAAGGCCAATCATCACTAAGCTACACGTTCCCCTCTCTGTAGCCTGGACAGAGGGTCTGGATTGGTGCAATGCAGGATGGCTCAATGATGGGACAGTCCACTACCCGATCCTGCACCCACGTGCTGCCTGTGGCGGAGAGCTGATGCCAGGCATTCGCAGCTACGGCCCCAAGGACAGGACGAAGGACCACTTTGATGCCTTCTGCTTCACCTCCAAAACCACAGGTCAGCTGATTGCCACCGTGTTTGTGGTTTCCCACACACACAGCAGTTATACAGTAGTTATACAGTAATTATACAGTAGTTATACAGTATCTCAATTATTTATAGTCTGAGCTCTGCACTGCTGTGAAACTGCTGTAATTTCAGTTGTTAACAAGAAATAGAAGAGAGAACCGATGAGCCAAAAACCACTCCTATATGTCGTACCAGTCAGTTGTTAGTGACATGTGCATATTGAATGAGTTAGTCCTCTTGCAGGGTCCAAACACATGATTTTTATTCTGGATGCTATCAGTTCTGTATCTATATCAGTTCGACAGCAGAATAAAAGGCATCATGGAATGCTGCGATTGGGTGATGAAACACACCCAAAAAGCAGCAGATATCGTCCGTTCAAACAGATTTTGTCACGGTGTAGATGAGTGTCACAGCTCACAGCTCTGTTCAGGCGTAGTCGCCTGTTTATTGAGAGTTAAATATCCATAGCGACAGGATGACCTTCGGCGATGTATAGGAGTGGGCTCTCTTATGGTCTGGAGAAGCGGGGAACAATATCAGCTGTTGTTTAGACACGCTGAAAACAAGTTCATCCGTGGGAAACTGCTTGCCCTTTAGCGACATCAGAACATCCGCTGTAATCGGAAAAATCGGAAATGTCACTGGAAAAAGTATACAAGTGAGTAGGCATACCGCATGCCACAAAGATACAGAGAGCGGATTGGATGCATTACCATCCGCCATCCTGTCTTGGAATAGGCTAACCGGAATTTCATTAGTGCCTTTCTGATTCAATAGCTCAATGATACAGCCACAAGACTTGTGTAATCCTGTCTCATGCCTTTGTCGAACAGGGTATTCTGTGTTTGTTTCCTGCTAGTCTCATATCATTTACATTACACCCAGGGGTGTACCTCATGAGTCTGGTAGCGTTACTGTGTTGAATAACGATTGAGTAGCCAAATGTCTGACATTGATGTTCAAAATTGACAGGTTAAGGCACCAATCAACAAAGACATTAAAATTCTAATTAAGAAGTTGTAAATGCCTCATTGATTAAACACTGTGTGACCTGGTGCATACCTCCTGGATTACAATATCTACAGCCTTCTGTGGTCCTCTGTGGCAAAGTTGTTAGAACATGGCGCTAACAACGCTGAAGTTGTGGGTTTGATTCCCATTGGGACCATATAAACTAGAAAAATGTATGCGCTCACTGTAGTCAGTTGCTTTGGTCAGCTAAATGGCGTATACTTTTATAATTGTTTTGTCATCAGACACATCACCTGTGAATAGAGAGCTAACCCTTTCTTCTTTTGCAGGCTCTGTGTTCTTCATCGGAGGGCCCTTCACATTTGGGGAGGCTGCACAGTCATGTAGGGGTGAAGGAGCAGAGCTAGCTCTAGTTGGCCAGCTCTATTCCGCCTGGCATTTCTCGGGCTATGACCGATGTGACGGGGGCTGGTTGCAGGACGGCAGCGTGCGCTTCCCCATCACCACCCCAAGAGAGCGCTGTGGAGATCAGGCCGAGCCTGGGGTGCGCTCTTTTGGGTTCCCCAACAAGATCCTGAGCCTCTATGGAGCCTACTGCTACAGGTAGCCTCCCAAGAGACTTGAAACATGTGTGGAGTTTGCTTCTTCAAGCTTTATAGATCCAACGATGCAGAGGACTACAGGTGCCTCCGCATGGACTACAAGTACCAGTACCACCCTAACAATTCCAGCCCTGCAGATACAGGTGGTCCTACAAAAGGTAGAGAACGTAAGACATAGGACACCCCAACAAAACACTGCTTCCGTTCTGAGCTTATTGCTGCAAGGAATGCCAACGCAACATGAATCAGAGGACTTCTCTCTTTCAAATAGGGTTGTTTTGAGTCTGTCATGACAATGGACTGCTTGTCGGTCACAAGTACATTATCATATTCACATACTGTAAATAAAAAGGCATCCAATACTGATTTATATTCTTCATATATACAGTTGTACCTAGATTTTTTGGTAACCCTTTATTTTACAGCAGAGGTTTTTGTTATACAGTGCCCAGAAAAGGTATGTGAACCCCTATACAGTGTTCACATTTTGTTGCTTGGAGCCTGAAATTGAAATGCATTTAATTAGGATTTTGTTTTACTGAACTACACAATCCACTCCACACATTCATATTTTTTTTCTGTATAAAAGTATTATACATAGTTAAAAATGAATAACCAAAAGGTCCTGTGTGAATGGGTATGTGAACCTTTGGCAATGGCAAACCAAAATGTGTACAAAGCACTCAAATTACCAAATTACCACAATCGTTGGATGGACTCCATCTATGTGCAAAAATAGTGGTGATGATATGATCATCATGATATATTAATAGGCATACTAGATGTGTATTAGTGCGTACTTGAATAAAAAAAAAAACATTGCAGGTGTCCCGCCGTGAGGCCAATGGTGACTTGGTGAAGAGCCACAGACCTCAAATATTAAGATAAGAGATAAACCATCAATGGGTCAACAATGTCCCAGTCACTCCTCAGAACTGGCCGATATGACAGAGGCCAGATTAAAACCAGTATTGAAAAAGACAGTGCCGGGGTTCACATACCTTTTCCCGGCATTGTGTGTCAATTTGTTGCTCTTAAAAATCAAATCCAAAAACTCAGATGACATTACAAAATTAAGTTTTATTGATGTTTTTTTTATTGAATCCATATCTTACTGCATTAGTTTTACAATGACTTTTTATTTTTCATAACAATTTCCTTATGTAATTGTGCAGTCATACGTGGGATTAACACTTACTTGATTACTGTTACACTACCGACATAGTGCTTTCACTGTAACTAAGACGAGGACGTCACAGATGCGTTATTTATACATTAGCCACAGTATTAAAACTTACTAATTAAATACCATTGTTTACATTTGCACATGTTTTCCTAGTATCTTAGTGATTCATTTTCTATGATAGTACAAAGGTAACAAACTGTAAATTATGGTCAGTTCAAACCAAGTACTTCAAAAGAAGATCTTGTCTGAATTCTAACCATAGTCCAAAGTCTGCAAGACACCTGAAAAACAAAGCACCAGATTGGAAGGATATGTTGAGTGTTCTGGACTGTGGCTATTGAGAAGATGGATTGGATTGAGGATTGAACAGTTGGGAAATGTTGGGAAATGTCTGATACAAAATAATACAAAAGTCTGAATCGTAACTTCTATCTTCAAGGAAGAGAGTGTCGTGGGAAAGTGGCGTCAGGTAATGTCAGACCAGCTGAGGCTGTGATTTGGGTTGCACTTTTAAACTCTCCATGAAAAAAACATACTTAATACTGTTATAAACATGTACAAATATGCCACTAGCAGTCAAATACAATAGTAATCCAACATTGTCATAACACAGGTAGGTATCTTAGCTACTTCACTTGTCAACAATCTCATAACATCAATCAACCCATTTTGATGGGACATATTTAGCTTTTAAGCTCATTAAAATGACATTTTGTGCAAGTTTGGTCCAATTCCTCTATTCTTGGTCTTTCACTGGGATGACCTCTTATAGTAAGTGTGATCGTCTCTGGGTCAGAGTTATATCAAAGTCTGTTGATGTTCTAAATGGGTTTATTCTGGAAAGAGCTGGTGACAGGAATGTAGTGACATTTCTTTAACAAGAGCCCACCTTGTTGGTGGGACAAGGTTGGACAGTCTTTGAGTTGAACACAGGATACCTGGGGAGAGAGAATCGGCATTATTAGGGTTGATACATTTAGAAGTTCCACTTTATGTCCCAAAATTCCGGAGTGGCTTTTTCTGTGGCTGTGTCCACCACAACCACTTCCTCATACTGGTAAGGGGGCGTTGTGATCTGCTCTCCTTCCGCGGAGTGGGCCAAAGCTGGAGGAAGACATAACAGGTGCAATATATCACTGTGACATGTTGTGGCAACAAGAGTATTTACAGCATAACACATGCAGTACTGTACACAAGCATCATACAAGGATCACGAGACACGTCATACAATCACCTAACGTTAGGCTTACAATTGAATCTGAAATTGAATGAATGCATGCTAAAGAGACAGTTCTACCAGCTAACAGAATGAAGGCCTTGGTCCTTACATGGGGTACAAGTGAGCAGAGGCTCCTCCCACTGGCCATTGGCCAGACACTTGATGATGGGGTTCTGCCTCTGGAGGAATCCTTCCTCACAGTAGAAGCGCACCTTGGAGTTGGTCTCGTAGCGCAGACGCGTCTTACCAAACATCTTGGCGTTGGTTACCACGGGAGGCTGGCCGCAGGAAGCTAGCCGACGACACAGAGGATGTGGGGACCCCAAACATTAAAACCATACCGTGAGCAGATGTGGACTAATTTGAGTAGATGTGGACTAATGTGAGCCGATGTGGACTAATGTGAGCCGATGTGGACTAATGTCAGCCGATGTGGACTAATGTGAGCCTATGTGGACTAACGTTCTGTGCTACAACTATCTGGTTTTATGCTGTAGCTGTGCAGGCTACTCACAGGTGCCCTTTTTGCAGGTGTAGGAAAGGTGGTAGTTGCAGGGCACGTCACTCCAACGCCCGCCGTCATGCCACACCATCACCACACAGTCCTCCCCAGACAGGAAGTAGCTGTCGGGCTGGCCCCGGTACCAGTTCTCATACAGCTGGCAGGGGAAGTGAGAGGGGGGCGAGGATGCAGTGAGTTAGTCCTTCAGCACTGTTGAGCACTGATTGGTTCACATCAGGGGGAGGCCGGTGGAGGTAGAAATCGGAGGACGGGCACTTGTTGTAACGCACGGAATGGAATGAGGAATATGGTATCCCGTCCTCCGATTTCTACCTCCACCGGCCCCCCTGGTTCACACACAGTGCTCTTCCAATGTCAATATAATGTTACGGCAAGAGTGGAGGTTATTTTTCTATCCGGTCGTACAAAACAGTGAGGAGATTCTGACACCGTGTAAACATTTAATTTATTTAGATAATTGACCTGGTTTAATCTGATTGCAATGCAGACTCACCAGAGGGTTCCCGTCAGACCAGCGGAAGTCTCCCTCGATGGTTCTGTCGTTCAGTCCGGTCCACTGGTACTCTCTGTACTTGTCTGAGGAGAGAGAGTTGCATCCCCGTGATCCTGACTCCTAATCCGCACACTTAAACATGAGACAACAGGATCTAAAGAGCCAACAGTTGTGACAGATGCACCTTTTTTTCTTTGTTTTTTATATATGTTTTTTAGGGCATTTCTGCTTTATTGGGGTAGAGACAGTAGAGATTGACAGGAAGGATGGGAGAGTGAGAGGAGAGATGACAAGCGAGATATGTCGTTGGTCGGAATCGAACCTTGAACTTGCGGTTTGTGGTACGCGCATTAGCGTGCTACGCCACAAAGCGCCCCCAGATGCACTTTTTTGACCCTTCAAAAAAAAAACTGGCTTGCTTACAGTTGAGTGTAAGATAGTGCCACACTACAGGCCATGAGAGAAACCTGAGGAATGCTAGATAATCATCACCTCTATATTTCCAGACACAACACCAACAGCGATATCAAAGCCCCTCCATATTTCATGGTAAACTGAGTGAATGGCAGGTTGAACATGAAAGAAGTCCACGTCGGTCTTCGCTGGACCGTACAGCCTCCAGCAGCGTACGTGCCCCAAACCCATTTCACAGCCTCTAGCCTCATTGCCTCTTAGCCTCACACAGCCTACATCATTTATTGTTTTATTGTTCTATTTTGTAAATTTGTAAATTCGTTTTTTTTGTTAATATTTTAGTTGTATTGTTTTTTATGTCCCATGCACCAACCTCACCAAGTCAATTTCCTGTATGTGCAAATATACTTGGTCAAATAAAAGAATTCTGATTTTGATTCTGATTCTTTACACAAACAGTTTTACTGTAATTCTATACAAAATATTCCTCACAGATTAAGATGGTTATTGAGGGGCCGTCTCAGATTCAGCATAGGCCTGTGAGTTAATTTGTTTGTCTTTAACTTAACTCCATGATGTTAGTGATATCAGTCCAACTACTAAACTTTACCATTACACCGTGATAACTAACCACTGTTTGTGATTTCAAGCAAAGCAATGTATGGAAAGCAGGAGAGGCTGGTGGAGGTGGAAATCGGAGGACAGGCTCATTGTCACGCATGGAATGGAATGAGGAATGGTATGAAACACAAAATGTTTGATACCATTCCTCAATCCATTCCGTGCATTACAATGAGCCCGCCCTCCGATTTCCAGCCTCCACTGATGCAAAGCGTTCAGGGGGCAGTCTTTCACACACAGGACATGTTTCCAAGTCTATGGTACCGTTGATGTAGTCCTGCTCTTCAGGGGTCATGACGGACACCAGGTGACCCCCACACATTCGACAGTGCTGCTCGGCCACCTCCCAGCCCTGACGCTTGATGAAGTGACGGTAACAGAAGCCCTGGAACTTCTCCCACCCGGGCTCACACGCCTCCACGTCTGACCACCGTGAAGAGGGAGAGGGGAGGAAGAGGGAGAGGGGAGGAAGAGGGAGAGGGGAGGAAGAGGGAGAGGGGAGGAAGAGGGAGAGGTGAGACCCACACAGCCGGAGACCAACATGCATAAGAAGACGAGAGTTCACATTTTGTTGGCCAGAGATTTACGTAGAATTTGTACTTTACAGACGTTAATGCCTACCAGGGGAGGCTGGTGGAGGCAGAAATCGGAGGATTGGAATCCAACAGAATGAGCCCCTCCTCCGATTTCTACCTCCACCAGCCTCCACTGACCCCTACCTTATCAAGATGGCAACCAAAATAATTTCAGTAACAAGAGTATGTATCTCCTCATTATCTCCTCCCAATCTTTTGTGATAGAATATCTGATGTGATTGCGACCAGTTAATGTGTTTGAAACCGAGAGTTACCTGTCTGACACAGGTCTCCTCCATAGCCAGGCAGGCAAAGGCACCTGTTTGACGACCCACTGTCCACACATGTTCCCCCATTCAAACAGGGGTTCTCCAGGCAGGCATCTGAGACCCAGAGGTGGGAGGTTGTATTAATGCAAGTCCATGTGAATCGACAAAAGCAGCAATGTATTTTCTGCACTGTGCTTTAGCACATAGGCTACCTCAACATCAGGGGAGGCTGGTGGAGGTACAAATCAGAGGACGGGCTCATTGTAATGCATGGAAAGCATGTTTGATACCATTCCTCATTCCATTCCATGCATTACAATGAGCCTGTCCTCCGATTTCTACCTCCACTGCTCAACATAAAGGACAGATATGACTGCAGCTAGACGTCTGCCCACCGGAGGGAGCCATCACATCACTCATCGTTTCCTAATCCGAGAGCAGCCCATATAAAAGAGAATTTTACCTGCCGTATCCCTGAATACAGAATACATCACTGAAAAGTGAATATGAATAATATTTTGAATATAATACCTATAATATCAAGAGGGCATTTACGACATTCGGCTATGTATTTTCATGTCATACAGTACAACAAACATTTACATCTTAAGAGGCAGCCATAATGCTTGCCACAACTACTCTGCCAATGCTTGAGGACTGTAATGCCACTATGAGCAGGCAGTGAGCTCCCTCTGCTGTGTGTTCACTTCCAACAGAAATAGTCTCAGATGATAATCCCTTTCTTTTATTGAGTTGTCAGTTGATTTAACTGCTCTGACAGCCACTTGAATGCTGTTTTCCAACTTTTTTTTTGGGGGGGGGGGGTCTAAGCAAAATGGGGAGAAGAATTGAGAATTGAGAACAACAAAGAAACACAATAGAGTCAAGCAGGGAGATAAAGGTGAGGTATAGGGTTGATAATTCTGTTGTTTAGCAGTAAATCATCCCTTAATCCCAGAATTGTGTTTTCATTTACCATTTAGCAAGTTTGAGTTGCGTCAAATGTTACCTGAAATGTTCCCAAATCTTGCTACTGATGATCTTCCAGCAGGTGGTGCTGCAGGAGTGGTCGTCAGTTCCTCCTCCTCAATATCCTCTGGGTACAGGGTCGCAGGTGTCGTGGTCAGATCGTCGTAGTCCTCTGTAGTGGGGGGGAGGCTTGGGGTCCCCTCAGGCTCTTCAGTGGACGGGAACGCAGTGGGGTACTCGGTTGTGGCTGATGGGGTGGTATCCAGCTCACCAGAGGATTCAGGATCGTCAGTGGTGCTGGGGTGCGACCCGCTGTACTCCAGATCTGTACGGGACTCCTGGGGTACAGTGGGGGAGGGCACCAGCTTCTCCCAGCTGGCGGTTTTGGACTGGTCAGGGAGCAGTGTGACCTCTGTGTCAGTAGAGGGTGCGTCTGTGCCAGACTCAATCTCGCTGTCATCTGTGCCATTGACCTGTGTGACAGTTTCATTTGTGTACGGGACGTCTGCTTCAATGATCCCTGAACCTTCTCCAGTGGATTGTCCTGATCCTTCTGCAGATTCAGAATGATCCTCATCAGAGCCTGATTCTCCTCCGTCTTGTCCACTCTCCTCCTGGCCGCTGCCCTCCTGGCCGCTGCCCTCCTGGCCACTGCCCTCCTGGCCGCTGCCCTCCTGGCCGCTGCCCTCCTGACCGCTGCCCTCCTGACCGCTGCCCTCCTGTCCACTCCCCTTCTGTCCACTGCCGTCGTGGCCAGAAGCTGTCGTAGTGTAGAGCACTTCTGGGCTTTCACCCAACCCCTCCTGCTCCACCTTCTCAAGCACTTCCTCCAGGGGGTCAAACCCAGATGGGACACTGGTTTCGGGGATGAAGGTTATGAACTCGCCAGGGGAGCTGGCCTCTACCTCCACAGAGGGGGGAGACAAGGTCACTGGTATGGGGGACGTGAAGAGGGTGACAGGAGGGTTCTCTATGAGGGTTCCCTCATGGACCCCGGACACGTCACTGGAACCTGTATCATAGCTGACTGTGATGACATCATCAGTTGGAACCGAGCCCTGATCTGTATGCTCATCCTGGTCCAAGGAGGTGATGGGAACGGCTGGTAGGGATTCCGCTGAGGTACCTGCCTCCTCAACCAGGGTGGATGAGTCAGGTAAAGTTACACCAGACTGCTCTTGAGTGGGATCATAGGCTGTCAGGAAAAGGATAATGAAATAGTTTAAACATACTGTACTGTAAGTGGAGCTCTGTCCATACAGATGGACAGAGCTACGCTTTCTTGATATTGCTTTCAAATATGTATACCTTTCAGTTAAAACATTCACAAGCTCTAAAAAAAAAGAGTTTTACATTGACCAATAAAATTGATTTCATAATAAAACGGAATATTAAGACCGCGTTTGTACAGATCCTCTGTGGACTTACCATACTCAGAGGTAGGGGTGGGATACGGGTCAATGTCCACCAGGTCTCCTGACTCAGCAGTCGCAGAGCCACCGTTCTCTACCGCCTGGGTGACCAGATGAGACTTGGTGTGCTCCTCTGGGAGAAGTGGATTGGCACTCTGCTCTACAGAGTCTTCCTTAGTTGGGGGGTGAACAGGTGTAGTGTTCTCCCAGTAGGAGGGCTGGATGGTGGACTGGTTAGAGAAAGGCTCTTGTTCCTCCTGAGGTGAAGTGGCGGATACAGACGTCTCCTCTACATCCCCAGCGACGGCCTCCTCAGGCCTTCCTGAAGTGTTGTAAGAGGTGCGTGGGTAGACCAACTCTGTGTCTGTGACATGGTCCAAGTGGACATCTTCGGAGTGGTCCTCCTGAGGTGTGGGTATTCCACTTTCCAAGTGCACCTCTGGAGAGGTGCTGTACCTTGAAGTGGCATCAACCCCTGATACATTATCATAACCTGCAGTCTCAGGGGCCACAGTCTGTTGTGCATTTTCTGGGGTGCTCTCTGTATGCAGATGACTTCCCTCTGAGACCTCGTACTGAGATCCTGAGGGTTTGTTACTCTCCGAGGTAGTCCCAGGCGTAGGCTGGAGATCCCTAGACTCACCCACGTCTTCATGTACTGTGATAGGCACTGAAGCCTCTGTAGCAGTCCCTGGCACACTCTCTGCCTGCTTGTCACTATCCAAAGACGGCTCTCCTGATCCTCCAAGATTTGACTCTGGCATGGGCTGGAGGGGATCAGAGTCATCGATGTTGTCCTCATCAGCAGTTGTAGAATTAGTTGTATCACCGGATTCCGAGTTTGTCTCTATATGAGGTGGATGGGATGTTGGGTTTTCATTAGGCTCCTCATAGGGTGAAAGTGGGTAACTTGAGACTGGGTTCTCCCTGGGGGCAGGTTGATAGGAATCTGGGTGGTGGGCCTTTTGCACTGGCTCCCAGTTATCCTGCGCAGACTGTGGGTCCTGTGGGATGGATGCGGCAGGGGAGACGACGTCCTGGGGATTGATGGGGAAGGGAAGCTCCTCGTGATAGACCACAGTGGGGATCTGAACCTCTACGGCCCATTGTTCATCCACATTCTCCTCTGGGTACTGCTCCTCAGGAACAGGGATGGCTGTCAGGGCGCCCTGGGCTTCACTCCCCTCCTGCTCCGTCACCTCGCCCAGGCTTAACTCCAGAGGGTCAGCCAGGGTCACAATGTCCTGCCCTATGTCCTCTGATTCTGTGGCTGAGTAATCGTGGGGAGATTCTGTGTGAGCATTGCTGTTGCCTGTGAGATGCAAAGACAATCCATGACATTTGAGCCAGAGGATAACTTAGAATACAGATACTTGTGATTGGATGCAACTACTAATCCCAAATAGTATACAACATGTATCACACCCAATAATCCCATCTACTTGGGATTACACACCTCGAAAGCAGTAAGTGTCGTGGCGAGTGTGCGCCTCAGGAAAGCCTGTCTGGTTGCTGTGGCGATAGACGGTCCTGACGCCAGGCTCGCCCCCGCCGCAGCGCTCCCTGGGGGTGACGATGGGGTATCGCACGCTGCCGTCTGCCAACCACCCTGGATTGCAGTGATTCAGGCCATCGTTCCAGGCTGCATACAGTTGACCTGTAGTAGCCAGCTCCGCCCCTTGATTCAGGCAGAAAGCCTTGGCTTCCCATAGGGTGAAACGCTGGGGGACAGAGCCATGGAAAACATCCCCTGTGGATATGGAGGGAGATGTCAGGTTCTGCTGCTCTACATTTGATCAAATTGTACAAACACTCAAATACACTACAATGGTCTTACCTAGTACCTAATGGTACCGAAAATCAATGGTAGCCATGTTGATGCAGAGGCACAGAAGAATTTAATTGCTCTGATCTGATCTGATCTGATTTGATTAATTGAATATGACTTGATTGGTCTGATCTGATCATCAAGTCTTGAATGACTGTATTACCCTCTATGTTTTCCACATAACAGTACACATCATACAGCTCATCAGGGTCCAGTAGCCCATAGTTCCTCACTCCAGGCTGTCCATCCATGTCCCCAAAACAGCCCTCCCGGGGCATCTGGATAGGGTATCTGTAGACAGGACAGAGTATTGATACCATGGAAAGTGTTGGATAACTCTGCCCTACAGAGGCGAAGTGCAGTAACTGCCGAAATGAAGAAACTGAGAAAAAGAGAGGCAGGCAGCTCACGGTTGATATGAATAAGGATTGTACCCATTAGCTTAGACAGTATACTACCACATCTCCAATAACCTGCAAACAATTTATTTGGTTATACAATTTAAAAAAATAATAATAATACAGTACCAGTCAAAAGTTTGGACACACCTTGCCAAGAGTGTGCAAAGCTGTCATCAAAGCAAAAGGTGGCTACTTTGAAAAATCTAAAATCTAAAACATATTCTGGTTTGTTTAACACTTTTTTTGTTTACTACATAATTCCATATGTGTTCCTTCATAGTTCTGATGTCTTCAATATTAATCTACAATGTAGAAAATAATTTTTTTTTAAAAATAAAGAAAAACCATTGAATGAGAAGGTGTGTCCAAACCTTTGACTGGTACTGTATATAGGGCTTTTTCTTTTCCCCATTATTTTCAGTTGAAACATTTCTGCTGTTTTCCTGCACTTTGGCTTTGTGGGGCAGAATTGTTAACAGGAGTGTTACCAGTGTCTACTTGATGTGAATGTCAGAGTGGCCCTCTACCTTCCTGCCTGGCCCTCACCTCACTGAGTGGTCGGAGAGCCAGCCTGCGTCACACTGCTCGTATCCACTGTTGTAGGCTGCCAAGAGCTGCTCTGGGGTGGCAATGTGAGCCCCGATGTCCTCACAGGCCTCCCTGGCCTGCTCAAAGGTGAAGGCATATCGACTGGAGGCATCACGGTAGTGGAACACCACCCCTGTTAACACAGGTCCGTAGTTTTGGTGTTATTTTAGGTTAAGTGCTTCTGTAGCTACGTTCACAAGAGAATACCTGATTTATAAGGTTACAAATGGCTCTGGTCAGGGGATCCATAACTCATTACCTTCTGGGTGTATGCTGTAGGACAACCGATTTGTCTCAGCAGAATGTACTGTACATTGCATGATGAAGACACAGAGCTGTGAGAGGTACAGTATCTTTGCTCTGTTTTGTTTGACATTGACTGTTTCTCGTAACTAATATGAAATCACTTCTGACTGGCTCACTGTCTCCTGAGACACATGCATTGATACATGAACTCCTGAGTTGCGATAGGAATACCGACCCGTCCCATTCATTGTTGACCTGGGTGAAATACATTGTGCTTTTAAATACTTGAGCTGCGGCTCAATTAGTCACCTGGTGCAATGAAACCAAAGCAACAGTCCCAAACGTGTGTACTCAAAGCAAGATCAAGTGCACCTCAAATACTGTCAAGTATTTGACATATGTCTTTGACCCATGTCTAGTCACCTTTGACCTTTGACCACCTTTCACCTCCTCACCTTTGACCTTGACTTGAGCCACATCGTCGGCGTCCTCCAGGCCTTGCTGGACCTCACAGCGGTAGAATCCAGTGTCATTGTAGCGTAGGCCCTCAAGCCTAAGGGTGAGGTCGGCTGGGGACGAAGCGTAATTGAGCAGGGAGGCCCGGTCCTTGTAGGCCTCGCTAACCTTCACTCTGTCCCCGCGGGCCACGAGGATCTCTGTCTCGCGCCCTTGGGACAGCACACTCCATTTGACCCGGGGCAAGGAGAGGACGACGTGGCGGCCCAACGTGGAGGGGGACGGAGGCGGGTGGGACAGAGACACCAGACAAGGCAGCGTAAGGGAGTCCCCCAAGATGGCCGACACGGCCGGGGACCTAGGGATTGTCACCTGTAGAAGTCTTGAATCATCTGGAGAGTGGAGAGTGATTGGGTCATTGGAACTCTGACTCTGGTTATTTTTCATACTGTTACTTGATGAGGCCTGCCTATGTAGTTGGATGTTAACAGCAAAATACAGTACCAGTCAAAAGTTTGGACACACCTTCTCATTCAATGGTTTTTCTTTATTTTTATTATTTTCTATTTTCTTGTAGATTAATATTGAAGACATCAAAACTATGAAGGAACACAAATGGAATTACGTAGTAAACAAAAAAAGTGTTAAACAAACCAGAATATGTTTTATATTTTAGATTCTTCAAAGTAGCCACCTTTTGCTTTGATGACAGCTTTGCACACTCTTGGCAAGGTGTGTCCCAACTTTTGACTGGTACTGTTCACCTCGCCTAGACGTTCACAGTTCGGACACAGGAGGTTTCTGTGAGTGCAGTTGACAGGACTGTACACAGTATTTTCAAATCTGGAACCCATTTCCATGTCTCGCCACTTGAAGTCATTGTGTTGTTTACACAAATACCGGATGAGACGCCCTAGCTATACCCTTGGGCAGCTCACTTAACCTTGATTTCTGCTGTAAAACTCAAGCCTACTAAAGCGGTTTCCAGAAATGTGTGTGTGTGTGTCTCCCAGGGAGGAGTGAAAGGGAATGAACAAAAGCACTCCTTTACGAAGTCAACGGTCACCCCTAATCTAATGGATGTCAGCCACCAGGTGGTTGAGGTGGGATGGGGGGGGGAGGGGGGGGTGTAGTTACGTACCTGAGCCTTGGTTTGGGGT
>NC_139664.1:2310181-2362681 GCF_951799395.1 Argentina silus | reverse complement strand
GGTGATAAATGTACTCGTCGTTCAAAAACTTCTCACCATCACAGACATCTTACACTATTCATGTTGCATAGAGAGGTTATACCGTTAAACTATCAAGTGGCTATGTCAAGAGATATACAAATATTAAGCCCAATAAATGTACGGTATATGTAGCCCTCAAACATTACATCAGGGGAGGCTGGTGGAGGTAGAAATCAGAGGACGGGCTCTTTGTAATGCATGGAAAATGAACTCAATCAATCAATCAATCAAATGTATTTGTACACCTTTTTTTTTTTTTACACAGACAAATGTCTCAAAGCGCTTTACAACAAGAACGATACTAAACACTACAAACAATAAATACAATACAAATAATATGAACTAACACTGAACCATAGACCCCCCCCCCAAAAGTACTACTTTTCTACTCAGTGCATTGGAAGATTGAGAGCCCATAGCGACAAGCTGAGAATTCGGGCCGCATTGGGCCCTGTTCAAACTGAGGGAAGTGTGAGTTGACAGAGAGCCCTTTTCTCGCAGGGTTTGTTTAACTCCGCTTCCTGGGTCATAAATCATAATCTGGTATTGACTACTTGAGTACATAACTATACTATAACTATACTATGTACTGTAAGTACTTGATCCCAAGAATGCATGGAATGGAATAGGGAATGGTATCAAACACACGATACCATTCCTTATTCCATTCCGTGCATTACAATGAGCCTGTCCTCCGTTTTCTACGTCCAGCAGCCTCCCCTGATCTGCATGTATCTTTACCCCAGTGCAGAGACTCGAGATTGTGTGGATAGTATACTGTTCAGTAGCTGCAGGAAAAGAGTTGTATTCCCTGTCACAGAATGAGGTGACACACACACATGCATACACACACACACACACACACACACACACACAATGAATGTTATTGGGGGCAAAGTTGGCCTTAAGGTTAGGGAGGCTAGCCAGTTACCCCAAGGTCGCTGATTCAATCCCCAAATGTGAGCCAGTGATTGGAGAGCTGCTGAAATCACAGCTACTACATGGCTTACAGCATGAGAATAAGAAAACACTGAATACAGACCTAATAAACGGCCAGTAACACCCCAACACTGCGCAATTAGCTACCTCTTAAACACTTATAAACTACAAATTAGTTCCTTTTAATTGTTCCCCATACTAAAGTGCTATACCCATAATGTATATATTCAACCAGTGTGGAGTACTGTACATTCCATGCCCCATATGTAACACTTGTCAGTCTTCACAAGTACACATCATAAAATCAGTTTGGAGTGAAAACATCACACAGCACCACGGCAGCAGGTGCAGTTTGGCTCCGGCTCCGAGAGAGACCTCAACTGCTACAGTGTCTCTCTCCTGCCGGCTCAGCAAGGGAATGTTATTTTACCTGTAGATGTGGATCACTCATGCCCTTAAGGGTGTGAGCTGCTAACTACCATTCCAATGAAACATATATTTTGCGTAAATCTTGTTTTGGTAACACCTACATATTTATAAACATATTTATAAATGTTAAGAACAGCAATAACAGTGCTACATAGGTGTATTGAAGATGCAGTAGGCCTATATGCAGATATATTGATTAAGACTGATTTGTTGTTGCTTTTAGTAAACTATACTTATAATAAGGATTAACAGGTGCCGGCCACTTTAGTAGGGGCAGACAGCTCAAATGTGCTTTAATTAAAGCAAAAATGTATAAGCAATAAAGAAAAATGTAAATGTAATATATAACATATATAATATGTTAGTTATTTTAATAAGCTTTTGAGAATACAAAACAGCCATACAAAGTGATTGAGAGAGGACCAAAAGGGCTAACTTTGTATTCCAAAGACAGATATTTTAATAGCCTGCCTTACAGAGGGCAATGCGCCAAAATATAGGCTTTGATTTAAAAAAGAAAAGATCCACTCCACCTACCTCATTTCTATGACGCTTAGAAATGATTGTATCCTTTGTGTGTATTTGTTGTTATTTGAAGCCGACTCGACAGGTGTACTTTCTAATTCTTATTTTCCACCAAACTTGGATCAAATTATAGAAAAAGCGTTGTCAGGTACCACCCCCACGTCTTGGTGAAAAGGTAAAGAACGACTTCAGCTCCGTCCACCAGTGAAGGAGGGAAGGTAACGAGGGATTGGGAATCAAGGAGGGCAGAGAATTACGCAGAAGAAATTTTTGAACAGCCCACTTTCTTCCTCCGACCAAGAACACTTTTCTATTGTCCTGAGGGATGAAGAGGGACAGTGGGATGGGCTGGATGCGAGACGAACTCTTGTAGACTTGTGTGATGGTAATAATACTAAAAATCACTCAATGACAAATCAGTCACACAAGGGTCCAAATCTAAGAAATACATTTGGAGTAAAGCATAAATATAATTCAAAGGCTATAATTATTATGGCGAATAGATAGAATAGATTGTGCGTTCCTGAACACGCTATAAAGCTGTCCGTAACCTAGATACACGTGAGGCGCATCCTATACTGCATCTCACAGAGGAGGGTCGCCTACCGCTGAGGATGCTGAAGTGGGACTCTAGCAGCCAGTCAAACCTCTTCGGTTAAGAAACTGCTCACCTTTTGTGATGTCGTCGTGACAAAAGCGCACTGACATACTCAACCTCTTTGATCTCGACCCACGAGGACTTGAGGCGTACACAAAGTCCATGCGCGAATCATTGACTGGACAAAAAAACAAAAGTTCTTTAGATATTTCAGTTGTTGAAAACACACGCCTAATTAGTACGATAGGCCGCCACGGATTCTAATTACTCTATTCTACGGCTCCACAAGCTTTTATTGGTAAGCCTCTCAAGGAATTAACAATTCATCCAAGACTAAGGGTTTCATGTTGGCAGCTAACAGTGAATAATATCCTCATTATTTGCTAGTGCACAAATAGATTCATTGGGGGTAAATAATATCGTATAATCTTTTTTTCTTTTCTTTTTTTTAGGTTATTTCTGCTTTTATTGGGATAGAGACATTAGAGATTGACAGGAAGGATGGGTGAGAGAGAGAGAGAGGAGGGATGACATGCAAGATATGTTGAAGGTCAGAATCGAACCAGGAACCTTGCGATTACGTTATACCAATAACATGGTATAATCTTGACTAACCCATGGATTAAATGTGTGATGAATGCAAATATCTTTGCTCTATTGTTGCTCAACCTATTGTCGACAACATCAAAGCCCAAACAGAGGTCAAGGGTCACACTGAAATTGCTCACAGAGTTTCACGAGGATGTCAATGCAGTCTCAGGTGCCGAGTAAACTTCAGAAGTCAAATACAGGATATGGGTCAAAAGTTTGGCTCAGCTGTGGTCGGATGTCGATGGCATGTGATACAGCTTTCAGCCATGATGCACGACAGGGCGCTGGTGTCTCGTAGACAGGACTAGTGATTCATGTCTGCCATGTTGACCGCTGACGGACCGAGGGTAGACATTCGTGGTAGTGGTAGACAGTCGTGGTAGTGCTGAGTAAGAGGTCTTGATGGGGGGGGTGGGGGTGGGGGGTGAATACGGCTGTGTACGTAGCCTAGCTCCGCAGACAGGCGCGGCCGAGTGGCGGGCTGTGGAGGAATTTAACATATAGGCACGGGGCGGGACGGTCAACATGGGTGCTGGGAAGACAGAGGGACAGGGCTCAGTGGCTCGGAGTGCTAGCCCGGAGGCAGGGATGACCAAAGGCCAGGGCGAGGAGGAGCTGCATTAGAGATCCATTCGGTCTGGTTCCTCAAAGTCACTTCCCAACGCTGTCTGCGTCATTCCTATGGTGGCCGGGCTGCTGGGTTGACTCATATGTGGTAAAATAATTCCGCAAAATATGGTTGGAAAACTAGTGGGTCTAGTTGGGACTACATGCAATTAACTTTTCTTTTGCTCAGGAACTATATTTTAATCCAAAGGAATTTACGTCTTTCCCAATAGAAACACCTGTACTAAACGACCTCCTTCGAGGCACAGAGACAGACTTTCCACCGAGGATTTGATCTGATCAGTGATCCCATTGGTCCTCTACCTTTTCAGCTACCCAATTAAATATTAATGAGCACCAGTTTTTCCCATCTTGCCAACTGCCTCATTCTTCAGTTGTGGCACTGGTGAATACCTTTTAAAAACATACTTTCTGATCTGCACCAAATTCAATGACCACCTACAGCCATTGCGTGCCAGAACAGAGAGCTCAACAGGCTCCTCAGACTCTTGGAAATTATTTAGCGTCTACATAGAAAGTTAAAAGTTAATATATTCATGAGACATGATTTATTCATGAGCATAAAATGACAGATGCCTACCAAAAGGAGGTGACGGTACCAAGATGAAACAAGCCATAGCTAAAGAAGATCTGTAGTGAAAATAAATCATTTTTTACATTCTCAGTTGAAAAGCTATGCGGAAAAAAAAAAAGTCACAGTGTCCAGATGAAATAACGTTTGTGTAGTGGGCTATTGGAGGTAACCCAAGAAGGGTTGGCACCTGAGAAGCCTGGCATGGAGTGGCACCAGGGCTCTCGGTATCCTAGGTATACTACTCTGGCGGGTAAGTGTAATGTACTGGATTTAGCCACCAGGTGCTTTGGCACCACCTGTGGTGATACAGTGGTTTTCAGTAGCCTGTTTAGTCAATAGAGGAAGGCCAAGGTTGCCATGGGGACCTATGTGAAGACCAAGAACAGATAGGACCTCTGTGAAGACCAAGCTGAGTCAGGCAGCTCTGAAGAGTTTTAACGGGAAATGGGTCCTTGAGAGGGTGTTTCTCCCTCACACATTTTGTTGGCACAACGTAGTCTCAAATATGTCACTCAAATAAGTTTCACTCAATCTCCGGCACCTTTGTGATTCTCATTCTGGTTAATAAGGTAATAGGAATTTGCAAAGCTTACCCAAATTTGCATTTAGATAAGTCATTTAGATTTGGGAGTATGTGTTATTCGGCATGGACTTGATGCACAAAAGCCTTTGTCCTTGGTACACTAACCACCTCCCTTGGGATGAGGGGTCTTGTATGTCCCTCAGACAGCCTTGTTTGTTACAGTAGTTACCGGAACATTCCTTGAGGCCTACCAGGCAATAGTTCTAGAAGCACACACGATCTACGCATATATCATAATGACTTTGGTGGGGATAACAATACCAGCTTGGGTGGGGTGCAGGACTTAATCTTGGGACATAATTTATCACCAGAAAGTGACAGTTTTGATGGAACAACGTAAGAGTAAAGGGTTATCATACAAACGATGATGATGAGTAAGATGACAGCAGTGGATTACTTATCGCTAATATCCCTGCTTGAAACTAGAGCACTTTAATGATGTCTCCCACTGTTTTCTTTCAAAGTAGATCCTCAAGTAATAACTTAAGAAGCTAACTTCTGCTGAATAAGCTTCCTATCCTGATTGCAGTATTGCTTGTTGCACGTTGCCAAACCTTACCAAGCTACTTGGCTTCAAACAAGGGTGCTTTTTCGCCGTCCCAGCAAAACGAATGGCTAAGAAGGAAGGGAGAACTGCCATTTGGAGCAATGCTTGTATACCCAACACCGGCTATTATACATTATACCAACCTACTGGCAGACATACTGGCAGGTCTTTTTACAGACACATCTATTCACAGTAGTAGTCCAATTTAGGCCATTCATACACAAAAATGGAACTACTCGTATACACACCCCGAATTGATCTTAAATTGGAGAAGGACAACTGGACAGTTTAACTTGTAATTTATGACTTAACTGAATACATGAAGTCAGTGTCTCGGCTAAAATCTTCTCAGACCTCGCCAGTAAGCTATACACACCCCTTCATGACCTAATATCATTAAAAATGTGCAAGCAAAATCAACATCAGTGTCGATCCAATTCAACACCTGCCTGCGAGACAGACAACGAGTCACTGAAAGTGGAATCGAATCTTTGCACAAGGACATTGAGTCACAGACATTGAGTCGCAGACATTGAGTCACAGACATTTTTTGAATAAAGGTGAGACTGTCATTCCTTAAGATGGTGACACAATTTTGGGACCAAACCCAGGATAAAAAGCCACCGGTGTCTGAACGGAAAAAAAGCAAACAGAGGGGAGAAGAGTGTCTGGCGAATATTACCTGCATTTGGTATTTCCCTCTTTAATGAACTGCACTGTCCCGGCGGCAGGGTCTGTGTGTTGAGCCTGGCTTTTGAGGAGGGATAGCTGTATAATTAATGTGCGGGTGTAGAATTCACAGCAGGGAAATACCGCTGACTTGCTCTCCTTTTACGAGAGACACTGCCAGAAGCTACAATAAGGGAAACAGTGTGAGAAAGGCATGAGCCTTTCTTCTTTCTTCTTTGGACTGTCTGGACATCGGCGCCTGTTGTGAGGGGGTAGAGGAGGGCACAGCACAGCAACGTCGTACCAGCCCACGGTTCACACACCCTGGGTCGGAGAGGGCAGAACACGGACCTCCCTAGACGAGCTCTGTGCACCTAACTGCCTGTCAAACACAAATCCACCTGAAGTGTCGTTTCTAGTTCTAACCTACACTCATGCCTCGGAATCGGAGAGACTGCATGGGTGTTGAGCTGATGAGTGTCTAGATCTTCGCTGTTGAAAAGGAACAACTGCTCAGTATTGCTTGATGTTTGTTTAATGACTAGTGGGATCGTAGACCCCATGCTGGCCTGGCGTACTGGTGTGCTGAAGGGTGTCCTGGTAACAGCTGCCAGTCAATAACACCACATTCTACATTCACAAAAGGCCTTTTATAGGCATTCCTATATACTGTGTGGCACAGTGGCTTCCGATTATATCAAGAGCAGTATGAAAAGTAAAGTAGGCTTCTAAGTTTGTGTTAATACAATCTTGATTTAAAATAAATAAATAATAAAGTCATTATTGTTAAATAAAATAAAATTAAAAAAAATCCAATAGAAAGGTGGTGCATAAAATTGTTTTTTACTTTTTCTTCCCCATTGCAATGCACATGCAAGATTGAATGCTAACAATTTACACTGTAAAACAGATACATAAATTTCATCACAGTATAATAACTTGCTTCTTAAAACTTCTCAAAAGAACATTTCTAAAAAGGAAATATTAGACTGCCCCCTTGTGGCATATGCACCGCAAAAAAAATGACTGCCAACCCTGAGACTGAAGGCAACTGTTTTCAAAACGGAAGTAGAAAATGAGAGTGGCTGAAGTGAGAGGTGGAAGACCTGATAGTGATGTCTGTAAGGAGGATCATTCAACGTCCCTGAAACATGAAACGTTCAAACTTTTTTTTTTTTTTTTTTTTGAATTCTTAACCCAGTTAAAATCCATTCAGTATGTTCTGGAGGCTAAGGTCCTCTCCCACTCCACTTCCACAACTTTGTACAGTTCCATCGTAGCTTTCGCGTCCTCCACCGAGGAGTGCCCCTTCTTCCCGGTCTGAGGATACAAGAGGAATATCGAATTACATTTAACTCTAAATGTTTAATATTTGTTGTCCTCTGTGGCTCAGTTGGCGCTAACAATGCTTAGGTTGTGGGTTCGATTCCTCCTGGGACCATATATACTGAAAAATGTATGCGCTCACTGCAATGTAAGTCTCTTTGGATAAAAGCGTAAACATTGTGTTTCTTATCCTACTGTTGTTAGATGTATGACTGTATTAAACATGTTCACAGCTGCATAACAACTAATAAATAATTAAAGTCAGAAGCACAACCCCAACTGTAGCACTGTATACTGAAATCACATCCCTTCATATTTATATTACATATTTATTATCATTTATTATAAATGTATTTATATTTGTATTTTCTCACCTGGATGTCACGGTTCAATAGAGCCTTGGTGAGTCTCTTGAGCGAGGCACACTCCTTCCCCCCGAACCCGGCCTTCTGATTGAGGAGAGGGATGCGGGAGGTGTCCCGGGTGAGGACCGCAGGGTGACTGTAGCTCATGGACTTGAAGTCGTTGTGGATGGCGTGCCCTATCACCACCTTCCCTTGGAGGATCTTCAGTATCTACAGGAGCAGAAGACAGAAGACTGGGGGTATTTTCTCACACTGTCCCTTTCAGACAGTTGTGTGAACTGAAGAGTTGTTCGACAAAAAAATCCGCTTTTTTGGGGGGGTGTAATGTGAACGCAAAGCATTTTCAGTCCACTTGTCGTTGGCGCCGCTTACAAGCCACTCAACCGTCTTCTAATTACAAACAAGACTGTTTATAATTAGAAGGTGGGTGAGTGGCATGTGAGCCAATGGTTGCCGTTGTCCACCCTGGAAACAACAACGTAGCCACTGCAGGCATGCACATAACTTAAGTTGAACATCCATACAGCCTACATTTTCAAATAGAAGAATACTCATTCACATTTTCCTAAGTTTCCTTTTGTTTGTTATAAATGAGAGTTAAGTGACACAAACTACACTGTGGTGCGCAGCTGCACACTAGTGATGAGTCGACACCAAAATATTCGACTCGACTCTTTAGAGTCCCAATTTTGACAGGGAGACAATTCAGGTCCGAGACAACAAAAACGGTCGATAATGTCTTGGAGAAAATTCGGCCATCTTCTGCCACCACATCTCCAGCCCAGTCTAATCGTTTTTAAACACATAATGCACACACCTGAAACTGCAGTCTTAGTCATTTTGGGACAGTTTGCTATTTTGGAGAAGGGATGGAGAAAGGGTTGACCCCTTCGACTCTGGAAGTAGGAGTCGGAGTCGGCTCCCAAAATCCTCGGGTCGTACACCACTAACATAAACATCATGCGATGACTGTCTGGTGCGTGTTACGACTGGAAAGACATGGAATTCACATGGAGGCTTTACTTCCATTGGTACAATCATATAGAAGAGCCCAGAGCTCTGTTCTCCCTTGGGGGGTGTGCAGTGCGTGTGTGTGGGGGGGTGCAAAAATTACCACATTCTAACAATTGATGAGAATTGATTGCATGGCCAATAAACAGTCTTTGTCTTTGTAGCACAAGTATAAAGGAATTGACAAAACAAAGTTATGAGTGGTAGTTTTAGTTTGTGGTGACTGGCGTTCATTTGTTACGACTGGTGAACTGGTGAACTCTCCTTTGATACGGGCATATTGAGAACAGACGTGATAATCACACATTGGTCATTTTCCCTGAGAACACCTCAAACACCCTCCGATCAGTTTTCTTACCTCCTTCCTGGCTTGTGTGTACAGCGTAGCATTGACTAGCTGTTTCCAGCTGATGCCACTCCAACGAGTGCGGTAATCTGTGACAGGATTCGCGGGCTTGATGTACTTGTCGTACACCACATCTCCATCATAGGACACAATACTGCAGCGTGCCAGTTCACTGTTGCGACCTTTGGGCCCAGTGCCCACCATTTCACAGTCTATGGCAAGGTACTTCAGGGGGTTGCAAAAGGGGGCTGGCGCGCCCGGGAGAGAGGCTGTGTGGTTATAGGTGGAAGTTGAAGTCTTGGATTGCTCGGAATTGGTGGTGTTCTTCACAGTGATGGTCAAAGATGTGGAGCTGCTTGATGAGCCCGGCTTAGGGGCAGAGCTTCTGGCGTGCGCTGGACTGGGTATGTGAGATGAACTTTTGTTGTGTGTAGCACTGGGTAGGGATGGGTGCTTGGCCCCATTGCGCCAGGGCGGTGGGCCCTGGTATTTGAGATCATGTTTGTGTTTCATCTGCTGGTCATTCTGCGTAAGGTTTCGCTTTCTAGGGAATCTCGAGTGTCTGTTTTTTTCGGTCGATTTCTTGCCCCCATCGCCGCCACCAGAAAAGTCCAAGTTGATCGTCAGGTTTGACATAATGGGGGGAGATAGCTGAATACGTCCCTTCAGCAAAACTTATACACTGCTACACAAAATTACTAAATAAATGTCTTTAAATAATAGTTTAAAATCCAAACATTCCGGCCTGTTTGGCTTGTCATCAATGAAGTATTTGAACACCTGAACAAAAAAGATATTAGATATTTTTTAATCAAAATAAAATCACAACTTAGCCATTCTGTCAATAAAAACGCTCAACCACTATGCTAGCTGTTGTTGCACATTAATAAAATCAATCATATTTTGTTAGCTAGGTATTAGCAGTATAGCTATAGCTGAAGTTAGCTAGCTAGGCATTTTCAGTCAGTGTTCTCTTTCCTCTTTACCTGTGTCTTCAGTCTGCCATGCCCACAATAATAATATTAATAATAACAACAACAACAATGCATGTAAATCGACTGGCAAGTTAGCTGTCAAGCTGTCAAGATAATATGGTAGCTATTAGCAGCTGGGAGGTTCCTTCTTCGGATAACGTAGCTAGCTTAGCTAACTAGCCTCCTTTTACTGTCGTTGACGGTAGACAGCTAGCTAGAGAGAACGATTAAAACAAAACAGACATAAAACTATTCAGACCCCTTTGCCTTTGTGTTTTCGCTTGCGGAGGAGCCACTGCGCATCAGTGGACTGTGCTCTTCATAATAGTTCGCTTAAATGAGTCAAATACAACACGTTAAATCTGTAAACAGACCTTGAAACAGCACCATGCTTCTTGTATTTCCTTAGCAGCGAGCTATCGACTTCCGGGTTCAACGGTCATGTTGTGGTGGTTGTCCAGAGGAGTACGGTCAGGATGGACGTGTGAGCAGAGCGCAGAGTAACTATCTGTATTTGTCTTTCTACCGTGCGTAGCCCACTTGCAACAGCCAAATCGTTCATCGTACAGCCGAGAAAGGAAATCTTGGGGGAATGTGCTTACCGACACTTTCAGCAGAGCAGCAAAGAGATTTGGCAAGGAAACTGACCAGTTTTCTGTCGCTGTACAAGCACATATCCGACTCCTACGTAATTGTAAGTTGCTTTATTGTATTTCTGACACATGCACTATGTTAATTATTGCATGGGTCCTGTCAGGTCTGTAAAGCATGATATTGTGCATGGGTCCTGTCAGCTCTGTAAAGTACATGATATTATTAATATAGTCGTGATAATCATGATTTATAGGCAGAGTACAATGTATGATATGTTTCTTTGCTCTCCACGTCACGGTGTGGTATCTGTCTGTGCAGGAGTTCTTTAGTGAGGAACTATGGGAGACGTTGCCCATCAGCTGGCAGCAGGCCCTCTGTAACCTGTCACCCCCACAAATAGCTGACCTTCTACTGGACAGAGGAAATGTGGATAGAAGGTATGAGTGATACTTCCTACAGTAAAAATGGTTTTAATTGGGTGTCCTCCCGTGAAACGAAAACATGGATGGATGCCAGTTAAAATGTTCTTTCTTCCAGCTACCTTTCTGTATGGCCTCTTTCACTGTTGGCCTTTCGTGCCACAGCCCACGCCATGGCGTTCCCCAGGACACCCCAGGGGAGACGGGCACAGGAAGCGGGCACCCTGAAGCCAGAAGAGTTCCTGGACAACCAGAGTCAGAGCTCGCTGCTCGGACACATATTCAGGAAACATGTTAAACCCAAGAAGCAGCACGAGATCCGAAGGCTAGGCACGGTGCGTGGATAATGTAGTATAGTAATTCTTCAGATTCTATTCACTATTTAGCATGCTCTAGGTAATATGGATTGTAGGTTATTTGCCCATTCTAGATAGTTCTGTGTTAATTATTTCCCAAGGTCAAATGTCATCGGACATGTGTTCTTGATGTTGATTGGCCAATCTCTCTCCCCAGCTGGTGAAGCGGCTCTGTGACCTGACAGACTCTACTAGTGTGGTGGATGTTGGTTCCGGACAGGTGATCTGGTGCAGAGTCCGACAAGGAGCAAGATATTTGACTCATCGACCTAACATATTGAAATTATAAAGATATGCCTGAATAAAACGTAACTTATTATTTTTACCCTTGCTGCATAGGGTCATTTGACTCGTTTTCTGTCGTTTGGGCTGGGTCTGTCTGTGACGGGGATTGAGGCCGATCCCACTCTGGTTACCATGGCGTCCAAATTTGACAGAGAGCTGTTGTGGACACTGGAAAAGGAGAAGCAGAAGAAGGTAATGTACCTGTTTGCACACAGTGTGAAAGATGGTTTTCGAAAGTGTCAGTTGATTGAACCCCGGTTTTGAATTTTGGTAATTCAGTGGTTTGATTACTGCATTAGATGAATGAGTGTAATACATAGTGTCATATTCTCATCCTCCAGAATGGCTCTCCCCGGCTCTGTACATCTGGCCCCTCACCCCGCCATGTGGCTGGTTGGGTCAACCCCAAGGCACCATGGGAGGCCTTCGTCAAGCAGCTCCAAACCGGCGATTGTACCACTGAGGGTCAGACAGTCGCATCCAGTAAAAAGAGACAGAGGGAGTCCATGTTAGATCCAGATCCTGATCAAGGGCATGTGCATGGTGACCAGCTTGAGTGTGGTTGTTCAGAGACTGGTCAAGGTGCATCCCCACCCAAGCAGAATGATAATGCATGTACAAACTCTTCTACTTGTTCTATACCTAATGCCCCTCGGGGCCCAGATATAGCACCAGAATCCCAATTCAGCCCGCCCTCCCTTCCGAAACGTCTGTGCAAGACGGAAGCTGAGAAGGATCCATTGTCAAGTAACAGTCCATATGCCCGCTCACTTTGTGTGCAGAGTTCATCCCCTGAAATAGTTGTCGTCCCGGGGGAAGAGGAGAGTCGGGAGTGCCCAGATTTTGTCTTGACGGGGCTCCATGCCTGCGGAGACCTCAGTGCCACTCTTCTGCGTCACTTTGTCAGCTGCCCCCACGTGCGGGGCATCACCTCCGTGGCGTGCTGCTACATGAAGATCACGACTTGTGAATACCCCACCCCACCCGGGCTCGTAGCCCCACCCCTTCCGCCTACGCCAGCCAGTGAGGTATCACACTTAGAATACGGCTACCCAATGAGCTCCTGGGTGCGGAGGTTGCCGGGACACCAGCTGTCGTATAAGGCGCGGGAGGGGGCGTGTCATGCCGTGGAGGACTACATGCAGAGGCTACGGGAGGAGAGTGGGTTGCTGCGGTCGCACTGTTACCGGGCAACACTGGAGACTGTTATCAGGGGGGCGAGGCCAGAACTGCGCAAGGCGGGAGTTCAGACCATTAAGAAAGCTCACTTACTACCATTCACAGAGTGAGTGTGTCATCATTCTCCTCAGAGTTTCATACACTTTGTTTTCACGTGATCTTATACAACAGACATAACAGGAGGAAAGGCTTTCAGAGAACACCCTTGCACTATAAGTCAGATGAAAAAGTCTCTCCCTGTGCCTACAGATATGCCCGTCTCGGTTTGCCGCGTGTGGGCCTGCCTGCTGACCTGCCCGTGGACGCTGTGGCTGTGGAGGCTATGCTGAGGCAGCAGGGCCGGGTGGTGGTCTACTTCAGCCTGGCACTGCTGCTGGCGCCGGTAGTAGAGACTCTGGTGCTGCTGGACAGGATGATCTATCTGCAGGAGAAAGGTGAGGAGCGGTGTGTAGACACTCTCTGGGTTCAGCATGGACGTGTCCTTCTTGATGTAAATAACAGTGGTGAATATATGTTTCGTAAGCAGGGACACCCTTGAAAAAGAGAGACTTCCCTGAATGAATAAAGGATAAATAAAAAAATACAATTCTTTAGGGGGTCACTGTAGTGTTGAGTAGACATGGAAACAAATGTCTTCAGGGACATTTGTTGACACTGATATGGTGTTGGATGGTGTCTCACACGTTTCTCTCCGCCTCCCTTCATTTGGTGTAGGTATACCGAGTCAGCTGGTGCCGCTCTTTGACCCCGCCTTCTCCCCCCGCAACCTGGTACTGGTGGCGCTGAAGCCCCGTCGTCTCACGACAGGTGGCGTCATTCCTGCGCGACACTCTGAGCCTCGACCGACGGTGTAGATGGAGTCTCGCTCGTCTGACCTGAGACGGTGTCCAGAAGAGGAGATGGAACACCTCGATAGCTGTGGACACCTCTAGAAACCTAGAGCGACAGAGTTACAGTTGACCTTGGGAGGAGGGAGAGAGAGACAGTTGACCTTGGGAGGAGGGAGAGAGAGACAGTTTCCCCTGACTACTTCATTGCTTATCTGTGTCTTAGGAATTTGCCAAGTCATTTGCAAGTGGAGTCATAAGTGGATTAGTCAAATGACTCAGTTATTGTTTTGTTACATGGACAGAGGTCGTGTAATTGCTTTCTTTATTTACACAATGTCCATTGTGGAGGGAGAGAATATGTTGTTCCCCTTGTCTGTAAGATTTGTAAGAAATTAATAAATGAATGGTATTTAGGTTTCACCCCGACAGACTCCTTACCAAGTTATTGTATAAAACCTTTCCAGAGTAGTCATGTAAAGTGTTAATGGAATTAATCTTTAATTTATGTTTCTCAGGCACTGACTCCATCAGTTTGGAAAATATTCAAATAGATTGTGGTTTTGGAAGCTGCAATTCATGTACTAGTCTAACTTACATGGAAGGTGGAATTTAAAAGGTACTTGCAAGCCATGCAAACAACCACAGACTATGTGCATTGAGGAGACTTATACAATCATATACAGTCACCGAGCCCTTTATTAGGAACACTATATTAATACTGGGTAGGGCCTCCCTTTGCTCTCAAAACAGCCAACATTTTTTGTGGCATTGTTTCCACAAGATGTTGGAAACATTCCTTTGAGATTCTGGTCCATGATGACATGATTGCATCACGCAGTTCCTGCAGATTTTTCAGGTGCACATTCAAGCTGTGAATTTCTCGTTCTACCACATCCCAAAGGTGTTCTATTGGATTCAGATCCGGTGACTGGGAAGGCCACTGAAGAACACTGAACTCATTGTCATGTTCATGAAACCAGTTTGAGACGACTTTTGCTTTGTGACATTGTGCATTATCATGCTGGAAGTAGCCATTAGAAGATGGGTAAACTGTGGCCATGAAGGGATGCACATGGTCAGCAACAATACTCAAATAGGCTGTGGCATTCAAGCGATGATTGATTGGTATTAACGGGCCCAACGTGTGCCAAGAAAACATTCCCTACACCATTACACCACCTCCACCATGAGAAGGTGTACAGTAAAAGTTCCTAATAAAGTGCTCAGTGAGTGTATATTGCAAGCAAGCCGCAAGCAATGTCATCATAATCTCATCGAGTTCGCCCATTTTCATGACACAAGATGGCGCCATTGTTTGATTTATTCAACTCGCCACTGCATTCACACATGAGCATGTTCAACAACATTGTAAGAGAACACTTGCTGTGCCACATCCTGCTTTGTTTCCATGACTTCAACATCCTTCTAGAATGTCCCACTGACAAGACTCAAACTGTTGAACCACATCAGTGCTTTGAATTTTACAGCCCCTAGCATTGTGACATCATCACACATGGTCTTGTGTTACATAGGATGTTAAATGCAAATGACTGCAAGGCAAGTGGCTGCTGCATTATTAAGGTGTTATCCAGACTTTGGCCATGGACTTCAGTATTGAGTTGCCTGCAACTGCATTGTGTTGGGCTTTTAGAGGATCCTGCTCCCTCTTAACGCACCGCCACCCACTTGGTTAATGAAGACACAGGGTCTAGAGCAGGCTCTCCCAGCTCTTGTATTAAAGACACTGTGTATGCTGGATTAAAGTCAAACGTTGCATTTCATTTGGCTGGATGGGTGCTTTCTAATCAGTCTCACCAGTTGGCTTCGTGGGAACAGTTACTTTGGAAATTGTTTTTTTTTTATATATATATATATATATATATATATATACACATACATACACACAGTACCAGTCAAAAGTTTGGACACACCTTGCCAAGAGTGTGCAAAGCTATCAAAGCAAAAGGTGGCTACTTTGAAGAATCTAAAATATAAAACATAAACAAACCAGAATATGTTTTATATTTTAGATTCTTCAAAGTAGCCACCTTTTGCTTTGATGACAGCTTTCCACACTCTTGGCAAGGTGTGTCCAAACTTTTGACTGGTACTTATATATATGCGCTCCTAAAGTGATTGGCTCTGACTTCTTGAATTTAGTGTATCAGAAATTATAACTTTGTAAATTAAAATATGGATAATAAAAAGATTTAAGAATTTGTGCCATCAACTCTACTGTGTGAGAGAAATCATCACTCACAGTACTTGTCAGTCTATATTTCTATGCTGTTCTACATTTTTTGGAAATGAGTGCAATGCAGTTTGGCAGAGTGCAAATGAAAGGAAAATAAAGGTGACGTTCATTTCAATACAGTACATGTCTCTCAAATGACTGTTGCGGATGTGTAACCTGAGGAATCTGGCACACTTGATTGAAGCTGAGGTGCAGGAGATGGGAGACATGCTGAATCCCGGTGCAGTGTAGTGTCTCAGATTCAGTTCTCAGAACGGGACAGGGCTAATTGTTTTCCTAATGTGTTGTTGAAGGGCAATCTCATACATAGGACACTTCTGTTATGTATAATAGGCCTACATATCTTTGGAAAAGCTTCTTTAAAGATCAACAAATTGTATTTTTAGAAAAACTATTTGTTTAAAGAGCTCAGATTATTCAATTCCTCACCCCTATTTTTAGATAAGGACATTAGATCTCATCAATATTGTGCATTATGGAGACAAGTGGATTTAAACAGATTTTTTTTCCTCTTCTAATTGACAGACAAACGGCTATGATCAAAATAATGACACCTTTATTGAGTATGGAGATGAGTGACACTGAAACCAATCTTGTAGGATTCTCTACCCTACTTTTTTTAAACCACAAGTATTTAAGAGTAGAAAAATTCCTTGTGCTTAGTTAAAGAGGAATAAGGAGTTGAAAGTCACAGATGGGTTCAACACATTACTTCAGGCTCTCCACAAAGAATTCATTACAGGCCACGGTCAGTGCAGCAACCAGGACGACAAATTCCTGGAAGTCCACTTCGCCGTCCCGGTTTTCATCCAGGTCTGACATGATCTTCTCCACGACCATGGGGTCCTTACTGGCCTGAGAGAGGGGAGAGCCATGCATTGACATTTTATACTACTAATCACATCACTAGAATGCATCATGTTCACCATGCAGATGTGGAGATAATACAGTATACAGCAGGTCTCCCTTCTCATACATACACACTTAATGTAACTGAATACTGTGATAGTAAAACTGCAAATGTCCCATCCCTGGATAGACTCACTGCCAGAAAGTCGCTGAGTTCTCCCTGCAATAGACTCTTCAGCTCTGGTTTGCTCAGCTTGTACTTGTCCCCTTCCTTTGAAGAGTAAGAGTGGAACACCCGGATAAGGCCCTCCATTGCATTCTCCAGTTTGGAACCCATTTTAAGTGCTCTAAAGAATACCTGGGAGGCATGTTGAAAGGGTTGGTCAATGATCAATACAGGTATGGTGTATAAACGGTGTAAAAGAGAGTATACTGTAGAAGGCAACTTGCATGAAATTAACTCGTCATCACATCTATTGGGATAGTCACCGAGCTATTGCAAACTGATTATATAAACACGTGCTAAAATGCTTTGTTGGAGGAAGGGTGCAGCTAGGCTTATGTTTGATGACCAGATTATAGCACAAGTGCCCCTGAGAAACTGATGAAACTATATGAATGACTGTTTCAGTCGAGATTAATGTTGGTGTTACTTGATCAACCTGTTGTTTAACAGAATTCCGAGTTAATATGGAATAAAGTGTACGAGTGAATAATATCTTCCATTCAAATTCATCTAATTCCATAGGCCTGTGGGCATAAGACCGGTATCATATGACAGACAATATTTAATAGTTGTTAAAAGTTAAAACGTTTAACAGTCTATCGACATCCACTGGCTTCATACAAAAGAGATTGAAACAAAAATGCAACACAATTTCAACTGCGTCTTGGCGGAAACAAAAAACCGAAAAAGATGCTTTCATCATGCGACTCCATCCACTATTCCGACACAAATATCAAACCAGATAAAACGGTCTTCATACTGTATATGCTTTAACGCACATGCAAATAACAACTGCAAGAAACTACAAATTGAAAAGGGCTACACAACTCACCTCAACGACGACGAACACAGGATGAAGTAGAAGTGGCTTGAACTCTCATCTCACCTATTATATGCCAATCTCTCTCACCTGTGCGAATCACGCACAATCAGGCGCCTCCCTCCGGCGCAACTTGCGTTTCACCGGTGATGCACAAGTCACTTGACCATTTAAAGGGACAATATGGGATTGATACATCAGTTTTTCAATATATAGTCATTGATTCTTGAAAAATATAACTTATAAATATCTCATTAGCTGAGTTCAACTGTCTTTATTCGACCCCATCAGAAGCCAACATATAGGCTTGTTTCACCGCATTGTTTGGAAACAATGTTATTATATAGCTTCAAAACATGGTTAAAACTATATTTTTGATCTCATGGATGGTTAATCCTTGCATCCAATGCTCTATCTATGAATTTGAGAGTGCTTACATTTCTCCAGCCCCGTCCCTCAGCCGTTTATCATACAAGTGGCAGGGAGATTGTTTGTTGCTGTTTGAATCCCAGATTCCCTTTTCAAGGCTACATCAGGATTTCAATACGTTTTAAATGAACACATACTTCCACCAACCTCACAAATAGTAACATAATGACACATTCACTGCTGAAATGACAGACTCCTATTTCGTACTTGAAGACTGGCATTAGCTAAAGCCTAATGCATTGGCTAATGAACTAATGTCTGGGCTTTAGCTCCATGGGCTAACACGTTGCTGTGGCGTACATGGAGGCCCAGTCGGTGACACAAGGGCTGTAGCAAAGCTACTGGGAAAGACACGATACCTAAACTTGCATAAGCAAAGAACAGATACGGCAACGGCATACTGGGGTATGCAATAAAATGTAAATTCCTTTTAATCTCCTGTTTGCACAATGCAAAGATCCCAGGGCTTACCTGCACTGTCACTGTGTAGCTTCTCTAACATAGTTCAGGGCGTCTGAACAAAGGCCTCTGTTCAGTGAATATATGTACATGCCGTTTTATTACTTGTGCGTCGTACCTCATTTTCCCTACCGAGATTAGACAGGGCCAGAACAAATGTGTCTGGGTGAAAGTCATTCATCAAGGCTTGTCTATCTCAAGGCCACAAAGGTGGGCTCTGTGTGGACGTTGCCGGGGTGATCTCATTTTAGTCAATGTCGACCTGGGTGACCAAGTAAAAGCACACTCATCTTTCCCTTTTGTGTGGGAAACTAAAGCTGCCATCTCTAATTACTGCACAGAGAAGCGTTGGAACCAACTGTGAGAATCTCTTACAACCTGTTGAATCTTCAACACAATTGTGCCTTCACTCATCTTCATGGTTTAGGTACACTTGGATTTAAGGTAGACAAATAAGGATGAGATTACTTTTAATGTCCAGTGTTGGGTTTGCAATTTCTGTAAGTAAGGAAACATTTTCTCATTTAACAACAGGACACATACAAAAGGGATACAGACAGTTACAATCGTAGTGTACATGAAACATACATTCAAATATCCTGATAAGACTGTATCAATTTAAAAGCAGGCATTGCAATGTATCAATGTATAACAAATCTACATACATACATACATACATACATACATACATACATACACACACACACACACACACACACACACACACACACAAACATAAAAAAAAGTAGGATGACACCAGATTTAAACACAAAAGACTTAATAAATAAATAATAACATACACTGAAATAGCTACCAATGTATTGTATATAATATACACTAACCCTTGCTTAGAATCTGTTGGTTGTAATGATGACAGCATGTAAAGAGTAGATTTTAAGTAGATTTAGAAAAACATATTACATTCTATTACCGTGCATTGTTTAGAATGTTTTTATTCCATGTAGAGTATGGTTCTTCACATTATTAGACGTAAATACACATTGCGAAATATTCACTACACAAATCGTTGTTAATTCAAAAAAAAAAAAAACTCAAAACCTAACAGGTGTTGAATCTTTAGTGACTGCTCCACTGGTCTGGCAACAACCACAAACACTACTCCAGTAAAACCTCAGTGTTTCATATAAGGCCTTTTAAATCAGGTTAAATCTGGCTTGTGTGCCCTTTGGCATGGCAGAGGAGGTCCTCTATGGTGTGTGTTGCAGTAGTAGTGGCCTGGGGCTTTAAAGGGTGGGAGTATGACCAGCAGAGCGGCTCCACTGCACGATACCTGTCAGAGCATCTCCCTGGCACCTCGCTTGTTTTCCAGAGGGAGCGACACGGGAGATCCCATTTAAGCTGGGGTTTTTTGTTGCCTTACAGTATCTTGTCAGCGGGGTCCTTGGCCTGGGCCCCTTAGAGAGCTTGTGGAGCAGAGGGCAGGTCTTTTGCCCGGGGGCTTACATGACAGAGGCTCATGTCACAGCCACAAGAATTGGTATCTGACCATAAAACTCTGCCCTCCTCACTAATAGACATGTCCGCCTCCTGTGGAACGTCTTTGGTGAGCTCTGCTTCTTCATCTCACCTGGGCATATCTTTTTCAGGCCTCCCAACACCTAGGGGGAGCTCTATTACAGAGAGGAACTTAAACTTCCTGAGGGGACCCTGCTGCTCCTGGCACTGAGAGTCCGCTCTCTAGTCAGGATGGGCTTGCCCAGGACAGTCCTGAGCTGTGCCCAGAAGAAGGTCTGCTGATTTGCCTGCTGGGGCCACTCGAGGTATGTCTTGGTGCTCAGCATCTTCTTGAGCTTACAGTATTTGCTAGGAAGGGATTCAGGGTCAATGGGTTCTTTAACTACCAGAATTACGTCACTGAAGGTCTTGCCGATGGCTCTTTGCTGAGCAAAGTAGAGCTCGTAGTTGCACCAGTCACTATTCACAAAGTGGCGGGAAAGCACAAAGATCACCTTGGAATGGAAACAAAATTTAAAGGAGGATATATCATTTTTTTTGTAAATATACAGTTGCCGAAAATACATCATCTCTATCTCAAAGCAAATATTTATTATATTATAATATACTTGACATGTATCTTATCTTAATGTTGGATAGCTGATTTTGTGATGGAAGCTAGTACAAATGGCTTATGTGAACAGAAATTGTTATTGCAATTGCGACTCATGGCCGCTGGTGAGCCAGATTTCATGTGTCGTTAATTTAACCGTCTAGAAACTAATTATGAGGGCTTTACAAACCCAACAAATAAAGATTGTTTACAACCTTTGTCACACCCTTGTTATGTCGTTGTACCAGTAAATGAGTCTCGCACCAGTTGTTAGTACTTGAGGAATATTAAACTTGGTCATGTGGGCCCTTACCTTGTGACTACTCTCGATGTTGTCAATGATGTTGTCAATGATCCACTTTCCCGGCATGAAGTCTCTCTCATGGATACACAGGCGGTAGGGGGGCTTGCTGTTCTCCAGGCAAGGCAATAGCTGGTCCCTCACCCAGTCGGCATCAGAATGGCTGTAGGAAATGAACGCATGGTAGGAATAAACCTGTGACTCCCCTGTCCCTTCCTTATGGGTTCTGTATTTGGCTCTGATGATCTGATATGTGGCTTTGGTGTACCAGGGAACATCAAAAATGTAGCAGATTAGCATAAAAACTAGAACCACAGCAGCAGTAGTGGCCACACAGATGACGATGACCAGTCTGATATCGCAGGCCACGCGACCTGGTAAGTAATTCGCCACAACTGTATTAAGCAGGGCCTCGGGGTAGTAACACTTGTAGTTCTCGGGCCAGTCGGTTATGTTGACCTTCCCCTTGGACATGGTGTCCTGGATGAAGGTGTGGAGGTCGCACGTACAGTGGTAAGGATTGTTCCCTGAAGTCAGCCGAGACAGCTGGGGCATGTCCCGGAAGGAGCCCATGTTGATGATCCCAAAGGAGTTCCCATCCAAAGACAATGACTGCAATGAGGAACTTTTCCACCCGTAGGGGATGAACTTGATCTTGTTTCCACTCAGCAGAAGCTCTTTAAGGCTGGTGGTTTTCTCAAAGTAGTCTATGTCCAGCTGGTCTAGGTCACAGTATGAGAGGTCCAGGAAATGCACTGTGGTGGGAAGACACTGAAGGGCAATACTCACGAATTGGTTGTGGTGAGCAATCATTCGAGTGATGTTCTGCGTCCAGACACAGTCACGACTCTCCGCAGCAGACCCCAGCCGGTTGTGGCTGACATCAATTACCTGCAGCTGCTGGAACTCCTTTGTGAGGGAAGCGAAGTCTTTCAGGCTGGTCAGATAGTTGTTGCTGATATTAAAGGTATGTAGAGTTGGCACAGTGCCCTTATAGTTGCATTGTTGGTTGAAGAGGACCTTGTCCAGCAGGCGGTTGTTTGTGATATCCAAAAGCTCTACGCTCTTCATGTGTTGCCAGGCATCGCAAGGCACGGAGTTGAAGTTGACATTCCGGATGGACAGCAGTTTGATTTTGTTTAACCAGGTGAAGCGCCAGTCGAAACGCAAGACGTCTGGATTACTGATATGCCTGGAGAGTAAAGGAAATAGCAAAGTAAGATTTTCATTGTGTGGTGTAACTGTCTGTTTACTGTGCATATGACTAATAAATATCTTGAATCTTGAATAAATTACAAATTATAAACAGGTTCACAGTACATGCATTCATCGCCTACAGATCAAAAAGATGAAATGGTAGGATTAAACACATTTCCTAGGATTCATTTAGGCTTACCAAAGATCCAGTCTATCCAGGGAAAGCTCTGTCACACTGGAATTCAAGCCACTATCCACGAACGTGGGCGATCGAACAAAGTCAATGAGTTGAAGTCTTAGCCTTTTAATGGGGGCGACTTGTAGATTAACCAGAGCCATCCTTAGAAGGTTTTCATTGAATTGTCCTCGGTAAAAGATGAGCTGATCCGCTGTAATGTTTCGCAAGCCTCTGAAAATGTCCTCATCTCCCATGTAATACATGAACTCGAAGACGTTCCGGAATTGGATGATACTGAAAGTCTTGTTGGCCAAGTCTTGCAGCATCAAAGGCAGGGCATTTGGCCTTTGATCTAGAGCCATGTCAAACCCAATGCTCCTTGTCTGGATGGCCTCCAAACTACCAGGTTCATAGTAACTGAGATTGGATGCAGTTTTAATTGCAAAACCCTGTAATTGGATGTTCCTCAAGGCCTGGAAGTCCCCTTTTCTTAGACCCTGGAGTAGGGGGCCTCCCATAGATAGAGTCTGGAGGTGGATGAATTTGGAGAAGATGTCAGCCAAGGTTGCCTGTTTATAAAGGTTATTTGACATCGAGAGCTTCCTTAGATTAGAGAGGGGCTGCAAGGCTCTGGCAGGGATTGCCTGAAGGGAGTTGTTAAAGATGTCAAGGTGCTCCAGGAGGGGGTTGTTACGGAAGGTATCGTTCTCAATGAGGGAGATGTTGTTGTACCGTAAGTCAAGGACACGAAGACGAGGGAGGCGGGAAAAGTCGCCGACACGAACAGCCTGAAGTTCGTTATAGGAGAGATCCACATCCTCAAGTGAAGAAGGAAGGTGCATCCATGGAACACGATCCAGTCGCTGGCCAAGGCAGTCTGCAGAGCGGCCAGAGTTGTAGATGCGGCAGGGCCCTCTCTCACCGTTCGTCGTAGGAGATGGTAACGTTGGTGAGGCGAGGACTCCAAGAAGTAGGGGACTAAACCACAGAAAACCCAGCATCATTGTTTTGGATCTGTAAAGGCATGTAAAAGAATAGAATTTGTCAAATTTAACAAATTGCAATTAGGGCTGTAAAGTATATTAGATTAATCGGACAGATTAATCAACAAATGCTTTAAAGAAATATTGGTTTTAATCAGATTAATCGTAGGCACAGGAGGTTAGGGGGGGGAAAGGAAAAAAACCGGTCATTAGCAAATCATTAGCATCTGCAGAATCTTTTTATACATTTACATTTTTACATTTTAGTCATTTAACAGCTTAAGTAAAACCTTTGCTCAAGTAAAACCTTTGCTCAAGTAAAACCTTTGCGTAAGTAAAACCTTTGATAAGAACAAGTGCCACTGACAATCACCATGCTAGAGAAAGGAAGAAAACAAGTAGTTAGGGTGTTGTGTTTTTAAAATTAAAAACATTATGGAAAAGTTCAGGTAATGTGCAATAGGATGTTAGGGGGTGGAGAGGTCTGAGGAGAAGGAGCCCAGGTGTAACCTAAAGAGGTTGGTCTTTAGTCTACAGCGGAGGATAGGTAGTGACTCTGCCATCCTGGAAGTGGTGGGAACCTCATTCCACCACTGGGGCACCAAGACAAAGAAGAACTTGAAATCCTTATCACATCCTGTACACCTTTTTGTCAGTTCTTGTCTCTATATGCTACTTAATCTCTACTTACTAACTGTCTCAGAGACACCATATTCTGTTGAAGGCTGTTCAGCGGAGTCTTCAAAGTAATCACTGACCAACCTTTTTACACTGTAAGCCTGGGGTTAGCCACTGCTTTGGTATTACTTTGTCAAGTTCTGTTACCAAGGACATGAAGGTCAATATTTATGGGAACTGCTATCTTTGTTTTCTTCAGTTCCCAAGTGTGTCTTCCAACCTATCTTCCGCCGTAGATTGAAGACCCATTTCTTCAGGCTACATCTTAACTGTCCCTCCTAAAGACCTCTTCATCCCCACAACCCCCCTGTACAAGTTTCTCTCCTGTAAATAAATAACAACTAGCATTGTGACTGCCAATAGCCCCTGGTCCTAGCATAGATTACTTTTTCTTATGATGACTGATGGATAGATGATTCACTTACTTAGTTACTTAGTATTTGTTGTAAGTCGCTTTGGATAAAAGCGTCTGCTAAATGCCATAAATGTAAATAAAAGTGTGTCTACCACACTGGCATCTACAGTATGAGCAGCTGTAGTTGGCAAGACTCCAGGTTAATTCCCGTCAGTCAGTCATTGTCTTCCTTTACTCATAAACATTGCCTTGCATATGTGGGCTTGTTTTAGGATTTAGTATGGCAGAAATATATCCTTTCTGATTGCTACTCTATGCAAACATCCCCCAGACAAGACAAACTAGCTGTTTCATTGCGCAAAAATTCCTAGCTTAGAAAAGCTTATCAGTTATCTGGTCTAGCCAACATTGACAGCTGTTCCTGCATATTGAAAATAGATAGCAATGGACGATTTGCTTTTCAAAATGGGCTATCAAATCCAATGATGCGTTATTTACAGTAGGTGACAAACACTTTTTGCAAGCATGACTCTGATAGATAGTCAGCCATCTCTTTTAATGCATACATTGACATATGTTTACATTTATATATATAAGTCATGTAGCAGACACTTTTATCCAAAGCAATTTACAATAATAGGTCAAGATTTGTCTAAAGTAAGTGAATCAACGATACATCAGTCATTATGTGTAAAAACAATTTGAGGAATGTTGTGGGCATGCTAGGTCCTGAGATATTACTTTTACTTGAAGGGCTTTCTGGTTAGTCTTGTGAATTATGCTTCAGGGAATAGATGCATATCCTGATGAATTTCTGTATCACAGTTGACACGCATTTCCCATTTTATGTTTAGTAAAATTATATCAAATACAGACACCATGAACACATTAAGCTAAAGAGTCCACTCAGATGTTAATTGTTGAATTAAGTAATAATAATAATAATAATAATAATAATACATTTATTTTGTATAGCGCTTTTCTCAGTACTCAAACTGAATTAAACTCAATATATGAAGTGTATCAAATCTACTGTACATATAGTAATTCAGGACACTTATAGAGCATAGTTATGCATATATACTTACTGCTATTTAGTTATTGAATACTGGCTGTTATTAGTTTGGATAGAATTAATTATATTTCAGTGAAAACAATGGCACCCACCACCACGGTCAAAACAGTCTTCTTGCAGTAGATGCAGCTTCAGATAACAACAACTTGATAGCCCTCCGAAGTAGTTTGTTCACAAAAACAAAGATAAATGTAACTCTGTCTGTCAACTCAGTCCATCCAGGACCCGATGCTGTGCAAATCAAATGCACCTCTGAAGTGCAGTGTTTATATCTGCAATATGCAACTGATTGCCTCATGGCCTTCGTTTAGTGATCCAAACTTGTTCAAACAACTTACCTGAATGTTTTATATTTATCTTCCGTCTTCCAAGACACGCACACATGAACTAGGCCTCATAAACCACAATAACAGTGTATCCAACACCAATTCGTTTTCCCAGTCAACATTTACTCATACAGGTACATGTTAGCTTATTGCCAATTAGCTCCACAGTATATTGTCTATGGAGATAACAGGAAAAGCCCAGGGAAAGTTCAACATGTGAGGAGGAAGTAAAATGGCTAAAACATTATCTTGACCAACTAAAATATGTCTCACAGGTTGTGTAACCAGTTTTAATAATTAATCCGTCGAGCTTGACCTCCTGTCACAGGATAAAACCACTTACACCACACATATACTGAACCAGTACCTCCACAACACATTTCTATAGGGGAGTATCCATTGATAACCATAACCCCTACCTTGGGAAGAGGTGTTGCAGTTGAGTTGAATTGAGATGTTGTCATTCTAAGAGAAACATAATCTTCAGGGGTTGTCACCTTTGCAACCCTCTGCTCCATTCACGTCATGCAAGACTAGACGAAAACATCGCACACATTCTAAATGTATTGCTAACAGAAAAACACATTTGTTTCTGCAAATCATCCAGTGACGTGTTGTGATGTTTTCACTATTTTAACAGTGAGGGATGAATCACCACTTGAATAACAAAATCTTTCCGGAACAAAACCTGTGAGTGTGTAGGCCTACAAGGCCTACGAGACTAATTAGAATCGTATGACAGGTCTGTTCTTGAATGATGGTGAATCATTCTATAATTACGGACTGATCACTTTGTCTATTTGTGGGCCCCTTGATTGACTAATTTGGTCGCGCTTATATTTTCAGCCAATTTGGTGCTATCAACGTCTCCCATTATTGATAATACGAAAATAAACTTTTGAACAAAATACTTTGATGTATTTGAACAAAACATCCCCAAAAAATTACTTTCTGGACTCACCCGAAGTCTGTTGATGCGAGATGATGCTAGGCAAGTGATCTTCAGAACTGCTTTGTCATTTATGACTTTGCAAAAACACGTGTTGTCAGGCATTGATGATCCAGCTATGAAAACTGAGTGTTGAATCACTGAACTTTTAAATCAGTTCCTTGCTCTCCAAGTTCGTGCCAAGGAATGCGGAATGTGGCGGGGGCTGAGTCAGTCTTGCATGTCATAGGATAGTTGTTCTTGGGTACCTAGAATGATCGTGGGAGGAAAATGTTCGAGGGCAGTTTTGGGAAATCAATGCAATCATCTTTATTTGTCATTGTCATTATTTGTCATTGTCTGACTCGTAGTATTTTAACAAATAGAGAGAAAATGCTATACAGCTCTGAAATTGCTTCTATCTCTGCTTACAGTAAATGCATACTTCATGAAATGAAGCGGTGTTTCCAGACACGTTTTTGTTTTTTTTAATACAATCTGATGCAAAGGATCCAAGTTTTTAAACAGTTTGTTTTAAAATAATCTCTATTTTTGGAAGTAGCTTGTTCGTCCATTGAATGGTGGTCATCCATTTTCAATATTCAAATGGAATTGTTAAAAACTGCATGTCGATTGTTTTCTATTGACCAAAAGACGTTGTGTCGTCTACCTGAGAGAGAGAGAGAGAGAGAGAGAGAGAGAGAGAGAGAGAGAGAGAGAGAGAGAGAGAGAGAGAGAGAGAGAACTGAGAGAAACTTGCTGGACAGCTTGAATACCCATCCCATGACACCCACAACACATGATTAAGCACTTTCCAAGAGTAAATCCACTGCCAATCATAATACTGTACATAGGAAATACAGTGTGTCTTTCAATATGGTTGATTTGCTTTTAATCAGTTTGTCACTGGATCTTGATTACAGAAATACAATGGCAAGACATACAGTATGTCAGTATATACAGTAGTATGTTAAGCTCTCTCTTGTTAGGTGTCGGTATTGTTGGTATATCCAGCCAAGTTTCTGTTTGACAAAAACATCTATCTGTGACCGAAGGTAAGTGCTGGGGCAGAATGCCAGAAATGAAACAAGGTCTCTTTCATGTAATCTTAAGCAATGGCACTACTGACAATGGAGCATCTCCTTGAATAACCACATGCCAGTTTGAATAGGGCTTGTCCAGACATTTCCCATGGATGGGCAATGTCAACAGAAATGTCCCATTCTCTGCAAAATGTAAGTTCATAATAGCTTTTTTTTTTCATAGTTTTTTTGTGGATGGATTAGCATTGAATAGTGATAGATAGAATTCAGGTTCTATCAGATACATCATTTCAAATCCTTTTTACATGTATTTTACCCAACCTGATTGGAGGACATAAAGTCATACTCTTGATTGGCTTGGCATTTCCACCTGAGGAAATTAAAGTTTCAATCCCTAATTTGTTTTTGAGCCAAATGGCTGGCCTGTTTTGGTATAGAAAGTCGAGAGATGGGGCTACGGAAATGAGACTACTCTCAAATTCATGAGCAGAGGCCTGTAAGCAAGGACAAACAGACATAAATAAGTATTACATAAATAACAATTATGTAAAAAAAGAAAAAAGAAATAAAAAGGGTTATGATAAGGTCAGACTGTTGTACTATGCTTGTTAGGCATTTCTTACTCATATTTTTCAAGAATGAATGTACTGTACATATCAAAATCCCACACTGAAATCCCAAATTGTTCCTCTAAATCTGTCATTTTTATATGGGAAAAATTGTAAAATCATAAATTGTATGGATACAGTTCCAAGGCTTTAGCTTAGTTTTCACATTTCCCCCTAAAGAATTACAGGTGAGGATTTTGCAGTTGTGCTGATGGTTGGTAAATCTGGCTCCAAGTGTTCATTAGAATAATTCAGCAGGGACGTTGTAGTACAGCTTTACACCAGCAGGTGATGCCCATCGTCAGACTCATTGTCTCAATCTACTTTCAACCATTTTGTGTTTCTGATGCAGCGGTGCAGTACAGTGAATTTCGCATGTTCCACCATCCAACATATTACACTAAACAAATTGTTCTCTCTCTCTCGCTCTCTATCACACACACACACACACACACACACACACACACACACACGCAACACACAGATACACACAAAACAAAAGACAGATGATGTAGTTGAATACTTTATTGATTTTAACTGCATATGTTGAATAAAGGGAAACATATGGAGTTACAGATTTGTTACATGGCTATGTAGAGATATATAGAGATCTGTCTTTACAAAATACGTATGTTTGTATATGTTATGGTATGGCATCAGAGCATGTTACCAATATAAATGTATTCTTCCAATAGAGTTTGGCATTTAGATGTTAGAACATAAATATACTAAGACACTGAATTTTGGCCCAAATGCAGTCAACACTGGTCAAAGGCCCAGACAGAGCAAGGAATCCAACAAAACACTTAAAACCTAATCACTTAAATCAATGTTCGATGTACGAAGATCTGATGGCATTATCACTGCCTTGGCTGGTCTACAATTTGAGAATTTGAACAAACTAAAGTAAACGTATTCAGTACATCATCAGTGTATGATAAATGTGCTATGTTTATTTCTACGCCTAAAACTAGGACTCCTGGCTATGTCGGAGGTCTTTTATTAAAGTGCTCCAGGTAAAAGTCCCAATTCCAACTGGCGTCCATATCACAACCACCGTTTTGGAACTCCATGAAAGGCCCAACACAATCAACTCTGTACAGCCACGATTCACTGGCCGTTTCTAACAACATCCCCAGACACTTGGCCGTCAATCTTGGCAGTAAAAGAGCTTGTATTGCTCTGGAGAGAGCGATACAGGTTCAATTGCCTAATTAGTGATGGCTATTGCTAGCCTTTGAGAGTATGGCCTCTCTTCGCTGATATCACACAGACACACTGGCTTTATGGTGAAAATACAATGGCTACAGTTAAATAACAATAAATACTGGAGTTGTGAGTATGTGAGTGGCGTGACTGATTTGTTAAGAATAGAGTGAGACTGTGTGTGTGTGAGTGAGTGTGTGTGAGTGAGTGTGTGAGTATGCGTGCGTGCGTGCCAGTGTTTGTCGTGTGTGTGTGTGTGCGTGCATGCATGCGTGCCAGTGTTTGTCATGTGTATGTGTGTGTGCGTGCCAGTGTTTGTCATGTGTATTTGGCATGCACTGATGAGTGAGATGGAGCAAAAGATTTGGCGAACCAACACAGAATACTAAGTGAATGAGAAGTGGGCGAAGGGCGGATGAGGCGGCTCAACACAGCTTAGGTTTAGCACAGTCAATAGCCCGCGTCAGTGCAATGCAGCAAGCAGACCCTCAGACCTGGAGACAACAAACGACCAGCCATCCCCCAGAGAGAAGGAATTTACCTGTGACTACTGTATGGTGTTTCAGAAATCTCACGATAACAACGCATATAATTTGTTGCCCACCATTTGGTTCGATAGTGAACACGGTACATGGGACACCAAGCAGTGGTTAGCTCGCTTATGGTGCCACAGTCAATAGTTAGCATGCTTAGCTGCTTCTGTAATTACCTCAGAGTTAGCATGTGTGGCTATAGTTCGCGTGCTGTGGGCGGCTCTGCGTCACATTTTGAAGCAAGAGAATGGTCTAAAGTGGCTAATGCTAATACTGTACATTTGCAAAGCTCAGGGACACAGACAAGCTAGTTGTACAACTTCAGGAAGTGATACCGTATGGCTGCATGTGGTTGCATGTACAGTAACACTTGAGCACTGAAACACTAGTCAATGGATGGTCATTCTTCAGTCTTGGCAATCGATGTTTGGTACTACATTTGTATTCATATCACCATGTCCATTTGAGAAAACCAGTGCGTTGAGAAGACAAGCAGACATTCTGTGCCTCGCCTGAAGCGCGTTTATATTCTGTGACTATTTGAGGTCAGGTGCTAAAGGAAATAAACTGCCGCTAGAAGAAGAACAATCGTTCCATATTTCCAAAGTGACACTTCATTATTTAAATCATTAATTTTAGTCGTTCTCTCCAGAGTATGGTGGCTGCTTGAAGCGCTCTACTTCGGATAAGGATCTTGTTGAAGTCTATCAAGCCTTTGATTCACAGCATACAGATATAAGTAGGAAAATAACCCTTTTGTAGCACTATATGCACAGTTTCCCCGCTGGAAATAGGCTAGTTAAAGCAGTCAATGACTAACATTATCGTATAACCACGGTATAAAATCTCAAAACGATCAAGAATAACGTTCAGATACATAGGCAGCAATGGTAGGAAATCAGTATTCGCAGAATCAATAAAATACATTAACGCACTGTACTGGTATAATCACAAGCTTTTCTCACAGCAAACTACAAAATGCAACTCTACACGCCATCTACGCAGCTCTGCTTGGCCTCATCTGCCACTAAACAATGATAACTGTACGTATGTGTGATTATTGTAACGGCTGTAGCGTAGTACTGTGTGAATATCTGATACACAATCTAATAAAAAGATGCAAAACCTGCCCTGGTCTGACGAGGACCTGCGGAGACACAGTGATGTTCGAGGATAAGCTCACGCCTATCCGCCTACTTCCTGTCAAAAAGCTGACACTTCCTCCCAGCATCGAGGTGAAGCCTGGCTGTGAGTCACCAAACCAATTCACCCGATTCTGCAGTTTTTCTTCCACTGCAAATTGTGCTTAGGGGTATGTCCCAGAATTGTTAAGGCTTTTTTTTAAATATATATCTCAATACCAGACATTTCCTAAAGACTAGACTACAACACTCATGAGGATGGTTGGATGTTAAAGCAGTATTCAAGCTTCAAATATTCACGTATATTCATGTATAAAGTAGCACAATCAAGTTTCAAAAAAAGTTGAGAAACCATAACAAGAAATTGGCCTGTTATTGTATTTCGACCAACTTAAGATATAACGTATCTTTTTTTTAGTCAGAGGCAAGGTTCGCAAAGCACTTATAGTGGTGTGGGCATGTATTAAAAAAGACATGGTATTATAGTTTGTCTTCACCTACAACCTTTTTATGAGAGGTTAATGTATGTGTTAAGAAGTTTGAAGTTAGTTACATGGTTTTGTTAATTTTCTTCCTATGGTATATCATTTGGAAATAAACATATCTTCAGGCATTTTCTGGACTACATGGTTAAATAGAAAACGAAATATCTTCCTCGAAATCTATAATAGAAACAGTTTCTGGGGGCAACACTGAGAGCAACGGTTATCGAGTCACCCAACCCTGTAATTCAATGCTCTGCGAACCTAACCTGGGTACACTGGGCCCTCCTCTCTCCCGACAGAGGGAGCTACAGGGGTGAAGGGCTTAGCATTAGCATTAGCACAAGCGATGCTTACAGGAGCCAGAGGGTGGCGGCGGCCAGCAGCAAGGAGGGCCCCAGCGTGGAGGCCAGAGAGGCGGCCAGGGGGCCCCCGTTGAACACCAGCCTGTAGGAGATCACCTCCACCTTCAGGCCGCTCTCCATGGCCATGCAGCGAAAGATGCCCTCCTTAAGGGGCAGGTCGGGGGACGGCCCAAGCACACAGTATTGCCCCGTGATGGAGCAGGGGTAGTGCTTGATGCAGTTGTCCTTCTCCCAGCGGTACGTGGCGTGGAAGGAGTGCACGGGGCAGGGGAGGAAGACATAGGTGCTGTTGGAATCCACAGCCACGTCTTTGGGGGACGTCCTATGGCTCTTCAGCGCTGTGGTGGGTGAGAAGGCAGAGAACCTGTTTTTTTTTAACGAGTTTAACCAAAGCCACGTCAAGTCAAGTCAATGTTTATTGGTCATACACGCAGGTAGTAAACTGCAATGAAGTGCTTACTTTGGGAGCTACCTCTCCTACAGTGCAGTGATATAACAACAATACACAATAATGTGATGTACTACGGCGATAACAAGATCTAAAGTATAAGTAGCAGTAAATAACAGTAAGGCAGTAGGGCATTTAGGATATTGGGAAATATACACAAAAGGATATAAAATATGAACTATGAAATGTCAGTATGTGACAGTTATTTACGAGTAGATAATGAACAGTACCAGTAAATAGTATAAATATATATACAGCAGTTACGGTAGTGAATGTAAGTGTGTGTGTGTGTGTGTGTGCGGCGTGCGGCGTGGTGTGTCTGTGTGATAAAGAGATTGATGAATGTTGAGTTGAAAACATTAGAAGTTGTTAGGACTCATAGCACGCTCCAACTGACATCATTAATCCAAACTAAAAAATACTTAGATTCACTTTGGATCAAAGTGTCTGCTTAATGGCATATATAGTAAAAGCTGTTGGTGTAAAACTGACGTTCTGCTTGATGTGCCTTTCCACTGAAAGATATCTGCTAGCAGATTAGATGCGGTCTTTCATCCTCCAACCCCTAGCATTAAATCTCCATTTCCGGCGAAGGAAAAGGAAGGCTACTTTGAGGGATATTACGCATGGCAGCTGCACTACTGACACTGTGAAAAAAGGCAAGTAATGGAAAAGAGATTGCTGAAAGAGATACTGCGTATCCCAACAGAGGGGCGTTTTTTTATATAATTAATTGGGTTATAACTTAGGCTCTAGAACTGTTGGGCTTTGAAGTGGGGTTAAACTTATACATAACCCGGCCCTTGGGGTTTAGGTTCAGCTCAATTATATGATATCATCTTTTCGACTGGTGCCGCGGAGAAAAGCCCCAGTTTCAGTTCATTAAGATAGAGAGACAAAAAGGAGATGAAGAGAAGCTTTTACCAGCAGGGTCACCACAAATCCAGGCGTTGGATTGGTCGAGGCTTTGAGTGATGGACCTGTGGTAGAAGATACAGAGGAACAGGGGAAAATAAGATATTAATTGAAGAACATTATTATTATTATTATTATCAGTATTATTATTTTTATTCATAAACATACTGTGCATCAGCTAGTAACAGTATAGATGTATGTTACCTCAGAAATTCAACATATGCCTGGTTTATATGCTAAGAGAAGGATCAGTGCTTCTTCACCTCATATGATTACAGGGTTATTGCAACATATAGTATGTGTTTTTCCAAGCTATTCAAGGGCCGATTAGACCAAATAACATTGCATAGTTCATTGAAGCTCTGAATGCTTTCAATAGGCGCACATCAGGAGAGACTGGTGGAGGTAGAAATCAGAGGACGGGCTCATTGTATGTCTTCCATCATGCATATGTCTTCCATAGCTACAGTGTATCACGTCTTGTATGAGTCATACCCAGTGGTGATGTTGTATCCGGCTGGGATGGCTGTGCACCTCCTCCTGACTGTGTCCCAGCCGCAGTAAGGATCCCGAGACAGGATGCACTCATGGCAGCTGTCTCCATAGCGATTGCAGTCAGCCAATGGCAGGCGCTGGACCTCCATGGCCGTGCCCACGTAGAGGTGGCCCTGGAAAAGGAAGTGGAAAGTAACTAAATAAATGTCAGGAAGTGATGTTGTTATCACAACAGACATATTGTCAATATTGATCAGACTGTAAGTACAGTACTGGAACAAATCCAATTGATTTTGTTGAGAAGCTAGGTTGAAGAACAATATTTGGGGTTTACATTGAGCTGGAACAGGCTTAAACTACCTTTGGTCACACAGGAGGAGGTTATGAGTAAAACTGTGCTGTTGATTAGGAGACATCAGTTATTTTAAAACTCCTACCACTAAATAACAATGAAGAATGTAGAGACAATGACAGTTGGACAGGTACCTTCTGAGAGTCAATGGCCATGTTTAGAACAGGGCCCTCGTTGTGGAAGAGCGAATATTGGGATATGATGAAGGCTTCCAAGTGGGTGTGAAGGACTTTGAGCACTTTACCCTGCTCTGTGGTGAAAAGGAGAGAGAGGGAGCGTTGTCAGAGAGGAGAAAGACAGATCAAAACATAGTCTCTGGGACAAGTTATAAAAAGACTCATTGTTCTCATGCGGTAATTTCGATCATCCTTTCAACAGAATATCTTCGCAGTGACAAACGTGGCAAAAAGATGACGAGCTTACTAATTTCCAGCATTCCTGTTTCAACCGAACACTTTTACGTTTCACTCTTCCACCACGACCAGTTTGATAGAACAAGGGCCCTTGTTTAAAATAGCTTCCCTATTCTTCTGCTGATCAATCCATCAGTGAGCAGCTTAAGCAGAAGTGAAGCCGGTCTGTCCTACAGCTTGTCCTTTCTTATCTCCTCCCCAGACTAAGCGCCTATTACTTCTCACAGAAGACTGACTGCTCTAGTTTCTTATTGGGCCACCTCAAAGGCCCGTTGCTGTTCATCACAACTTTTCCCTTAACTGACACATTTATCAGAACCCTCTGAGTACAGCTTGTGTTTGTCTATACTGGGATTTACAGCATCAATTTATTTTTTACGATAAACCCTTAGAAATGTCTTCTTTTGAACAAACTTGTTTGAATGGCTTGTCAAGGGGACTGTTACCTTGAACCAAAAATATTGTTTGGAATTAGGCCACATGGAATTACTGTAACACTACAGTTAGCCTGCCAACCTGACCGGGCAGACAGGCAGGCAGGCAGGCAGACAGACAGACAGACAGACAGGCAGACAGGCACACAGACAGACAGGCAGGCAGGCAGACAGACAAACAGACAGACAGACAGGCAGGCAGGCAGACAGACAGACAAACAGGCACACAGACAGACAGACAAACAGGCACACAGACAGACAGGCAGACAGACAAACAGACAGACAGGCAGGCAGGCAGACAGACCTGTTCCCAGGTACAGCACGCTGTAGTGCTCGTCGTTGACAGCCAGCACTGTGTCAGCGACGGTGTGTGTGAAGTGGTCGTCGGTGGGCAGGTCCAGGGGAGCCCCCCCGACTGGACGTATCACATCCTCAATCTCCGGGTGGTCCCTGATCACCCCCAGGTTCTTGGAGGTATGAGCCGTGGAGTTCTTAAAGGCACACTGGCACACAGGGGAAGTGGTTTAATCAGGGATGAGTAGGAGAGGGACAGGGAAGTGTCCTTGCCCCTATGATTTCACAACCAGTTTCTTTGATCTATCGCTGCTCCAAAAATGGGACCAAAAATCTTCCACTTGCCCAATTTGGGTAGAGTCATCCTATGACTAAGCATTGTGCAGTTACAGTATGTTCTGTACAAAAAGTACTTTTGTACTAGCTACATTTTGTTTTATTTTGTTTTATTTGCATAGATAGAAAACACACAGAAAAATCTGTATACATTTTTTTAAAAACAGGTATGTGCAGGAGGAACCAAATAGCTCATCAAGGGTTTGACCATAGAGAACAGAACCAACAGGGAAAAAGATGGGATTGACGAGTAACTCCCCCAGTGGTCCAATAGAGTATGACCAGCAAAACAAACAGTAAAAAACAAACAAACAGAATTCAAATCAAACTGAAAATATTAACTGTCAGGGAGGGTGTGTCTTACCGTCCCTGGGCGATGGCCAATCAGAGGGCTGCTGTAGCCCTTTAGTTTGGACGTGGAGAAGGCCTGGTCAATGTCCTCAATGGAGTACGCACATATCACTGTCGTGTCCCTGGGCAAACAATACAACACTTAAAAAAGATGGGCTGCGCTGTGCTTCTATCTTTCAAACGTTCTCACCTATTGTAATCTGTATCAAATTGCTGGCTTTCCGACCTACGAAAGCCTGGTCTCAACAAGGTTACTCTAAACTGACAGAGATTGCAGCGATCTCCTCTCACAATTGTGGATCGATTTTCGTTCATTTCAGGCTCAAAAGAACCATCTTGTGGGCCACGGTCTAGGCAATTTTGGAATACCTTGTCATTTCACAATTTCATTTGGAGATATTGAACCGTCCCTTCCACAGCTCTCAACTGGCATCTGTAGCAACCTTTAAAATTCAACTGTCAGACGTGGCTAGGGGTTTATTGGCATACGTAATGAGGTATATCACACTTAGTTATGCCTTATCTCGACTTATCTCATCTAGGCTGTCGTGGTAACCATATAACCACTGGACCGCAATCATGAACAAACTATTATCTAAACACTACCTAGTAGGTTAGTAGGTAGTGTTAATACACAGTAATTACTGTATAATCTCCTTCTTACACTTATTACACATTTTTAGTTTACACAGACTGATGGCTCTACCCTGATCCCTGAAAGCAGGTGGCTGTCCATGCACTCAGAGCACACAGCCATTTTAGGCATGGCTGGCCAATCAGAGGGACTCTGTACTGTACGTATTTGTCTGCGCAGTCGACTGCTCCTCTGCATTTTGAGCACGATTCAAACGTCACATAGCCATAAGGGATGCAGCATGCAGGTCAAAGGCATCCATCTCACCATGCGTTGGCGAAGAGCCCGTACATGACTCCGGTCTTGTCCTGGGACAGCACGAAGGCTTGCCTGATGTTGTTGTACTGCTGGGGGGTGACGCCCGCCCCGCACATCACCCGCGCCTTCTGGAAGGTAGTCCACGAGTCGGCCAGTAGGTTCTTAATGCCCCCCTCGTCCACCTGTCGGGGTAGACATACAGGGTGGCTGTGACTGGCCATGCTCAAGCCGACCTATGAACTTCAGAAATGTGTTCTGTACAGTGGCCCAGGCGTGAGGCTTTTATGGGGGCTAACACAGTCATTGTTGTGCACTGGAGACCAAATCTGTTACACTCGGGAACCTGATATGTGGCGATGTTGGCGTGGTTACCATGCAGACCCGTCCGATGCGGGCCTTGTACGGCTCCTCGTCCACGCTGGCCGTGCTGTTGAGCTCACTGAAGAAGAAGTAGATCTCCTCCTTCTGTTTCTGGGAGGCTGGGATCACGGACGCACCAGCAAACTGAGGATCTGCAGCAGGGCAGGAAAGGGAGAGGGTTAGGGTTAGGGTTAGGGTTAGGGTTAGGGTTAGAGTTAGTCGGCATGGACTCATAAAGGCTCTTGTGATATGGTAGTCATGTGTAGAGTGGAGAGAGTGTGTCAGAGGTCTGTAGAACGATGAGGACCATTGGCACATGAAGGTCCTCAGGTCCAGTCCGTTATTGACGCCTCAGGGAGTCGCTGGTAGTCATAAAAGAGATTTGCTACTTAGTGTGGATTTATTGCCACGCCAACTCTTTGAAGAGTGGGAGGTAAGCGTATCGCGGTGGTAAATTCAATGGGTGATCCCCCAACCACTCCCTAACTCCTGCAATGAGGATGGAGGGAGAGATAATGGACGTACTCCTACAGAGACGAGCTACAAACAGAACAGAAGTCTTCAGCTCATCTGCCGCAATAGCTTTTCCCTGCCGCCCACCCTCCTGTTATGTCCTCATTATCCTCCCAATCCCCATTCCCTCTGGAACCGGCTCCAGACAGTTACATACTCCCACTCACTCTGCAGCCACTTGCTCTCTGTCTTCAGAAGCTTCTGGGAACTGTAGGTCCTACGGATAGAACCAGCGTGACGGCCCACTGCTGACAGAGCCGAGTACAGACTTCCATCTGAGAGAGGGGGAGGTAGAGGGAGAGAGAGGGGGGGGGGGGGGGGTAGAGGGAGAGAGAGAGGGGGGGGAGGTAGAGGGAGAGAGGGGGGGGGGGGTAGAGGGAGAGGGGGGGGGGGTAGAGAGAGAGGGGGGGGGGTAGAGGGAGAGAGAAAGAAGGATTGAGAGAGAGGGGGGAGAGGGAGAGAGAGGGGGGAGGTAGAGGGAGAGAGGGGGGGGGTAGAGGGAGAGAGAGAGAGAGAGGGGGGGTAGAGGGAGAGAGAAAGAAGGATTGAGAGAGAGGGGGGAGAGGGAGAGAGAGGGGGGGTAGAGGGAGAGAGGGGGGGGAGGTAGAGGGAGAGAGGGGGGGGTAGAGGGAGAGAGAGGGGGGGTAGAGGGAGAGAGAAAGAAGGATTGAGAGAGAGGGGGGAGAGGGAGAGAGAGGGGGGGTAGAGGGAGAGAGGGGGGGGAGGTAGAGGGAGAGAGGGGGGGGTAGAGGGAGAGAGAGGGGGGGTAGAGGGAGAGAGAGAGAGGGGGGGGGTAGAGGGAGAGAGAAAGAAGGATTGAGAGAGAGGGGGGAGAGGGAGAGAGAAAGAGAATGAGAGAGAGGGGAAGAGAGAAAGGAGAAAAAGAGAGAATTACAAAAAAAAAACACATTAGCAGCTCACTGCACCAATCAACCATCATCCTATAACCATATTCCAATCACCGCACTTAGTGCCCCGTTTCCATAACAATTAGGGGGTACCATTTGGAATCATGACACAAATGGCATGATTTGAACTGGTCGTTATCAGAACTATGCACCACTCTAGCAAATGACTGGCTCATTGGTTCAACAGTCGATTCTAGTCTCCACTTTCGTCGGATCCCAAATAAGCAAACTGTGACTGTGTTTCTACACAATATGGACCATTGGTTATATTACTGTATAACCCTATTTCTAACTATTCCCTAACCTGTTTCCTATAGGTTTATGTTGACTATGAGATCTTGGTCTGGATAGATGTGATCAACATGCCTGGATGGGGCTCCAATCTTTTCAAATCTACAAGGAGGGGTTAACCAGGGTTTAGTGGATAGAAGGCAAGGGCGTATTTCTGTGGATGTCTTGGTTGAGAGTTTTTCCCTCCCTCGTCCCGTACCTGCAGACAGACTGATGGACCTCTGGGATGGGTAGGGCGAGGAGATATCAGAGGGCGATGCCATTTGGACATCGGTGGGGATGTCAGTCAGCACAGTGTCATTTACCTGTGGGAAAAGCAAATCACATCAAACCACTGCAAAACCAAGATGAAAACAACACCTTGTGGGGGACGAATTTGATATCTTTGTGATTGCTTACCAGCAGCCAGCATTTAGGGGTTCCTGCGTTTGTCCCGCATACCACAAATGTTTCATTGACTTTCTGAATAACTGTGATGAAATTGTCACACTCCAACTGTAGCAAAGGGAGAGAGAGATTGAGAGAGAGGGGGGGGGGGGAGATAGAGAGAGGCAGAGAGAGAGAGAGAGGCAGAGAGAGAGAGAGGGATAGAGAGAGAGGGGATTAGAGAAGAGACATTGGATCTGGTCCATTCTCCCTAATTTGGCAGAGAGCACAAAAGACTTACCTCTGCGGTACTGAGGGAATGCATTGACTGCATAACTTACATATGCATCACTTCATTAAAGATACACTAAGTGGACCTCTTTCTCAGAACAAAACTTCCAGACAGAATATGGACTTGAATGCTAAATACAATACAGCAGAGTCTCTGTCAATGACTCAATGATGAGTCATGTTGATGCCTCTTTGTAGTTTGTAGAAGAAGAAGAAGAAGAAGAAGAAAAAGAAGAAGAAGAAGAAGAAGATGATGATGATGATGATGATGATGATGATGATGATGACCACCAACCTGGGGAGGAGCTGACTTGGCTATGCAGGCTGCCTTCACAATTTCATCCGTTACCACGGGGATCTGTAACAAGCCAGACACCTTCTATAAGATACATTTCTACACGTGATACACTTCACCAATAACTCTGATCCATACTGTATTATTTTCAAGCATACGCATTATTGCAATCGGCTGCCATTGAATTCAATTGAATGTACCTTACTTTACACACTAAAAATTACTGTAGCTAATTAATATTTGACAAATCTATAGGCCTGAATAGGGCAAAACCATAACCCTGTAGACAGCACACTTTAACCCTCCATGCCGGCTTGTCTGGCCAGACACTATCAGCACAAAGTGTTATCTTTAGCCTACATTGACATTACTAGCCCAGTGTACTATCATTCCCCTTCCCATGGAAAGAGATTAGCCTTGCTCCATATATATACACTATGTATACCTGACCTATCTCTTCTCTTCTCCTCCCTCCTGCTCGGCTATTGAACTGGGTCAACACAAGGGCAGCCGTCTCAGATCTAACCCACTCTCCTGTCCCTGCGTTGGGTTACTGTGTCACCCTCAGCGCCCCTGCCTTACCTGCAGGTCGCGGACCCCTCTGTCAGTGAACGTCAGCATGTAGATCACCGCCTGCCCCCCCACGTACAGCACGTTGGTGCCCTCCTGGTGGTACACTGTCATGTAGTTCTCCGGTTTCGTGAAGTGGAACCTGGGAGGCTCTGCAGGTCATACCAAAACCAGTTAGGGGGGTGGGTCGTTTACATGCAAAATGATATTGATCTTTGTTGGGGGTTGGGTTTCAACTCAACAAGGTTAATTCAGTCAACGACAACAACAACAACAACAACAACACAAAGTTTGATCCCACTTAGGAATGTATTGCAGCTCTCTGTTTGATTTGGTCAGGAAATGCCATGAAATGAAATGCCAGGATGTGAAAAAAGTAGCCCTATTGAATTTGTATCCAGCAACTCTCCTTGTCCTTGCAATATGAAGTTTTTCTGAAATGATTTAGTTGCCATGGTAAAAGGAAATGTAACCTCGCGACTGTTACTCCTACGAGAAAATGTGTAAATCACATCACACACACACACACACACACACACACACACACACACACACACACACACACATATATTTTGGCCAATTCAGAGCGAGACGTTCTCGACGTTTCAAGAGAGTAGACCTCTAGCGCTCACGGCACTAGTGGCCGAAAATGGGAGGTGCTGTCCATGGTGCTGAAATAGTCAGACTTTTGGCCGCACATTAAACCTTGGTAAACCTTTGAATTTACTGCCCGGTGGGAGAGGAACGTCAGACTATAATCGATTGTGTCTGTCTGTTTTGACTCATGTGTCTATCATACGCAGTAGGACTGATATCGCTGGGCAATAGGCTGACATCACGGTTATAGGGTCGGTGTTGCATACAGTAACATCAAGTTTGATTGATATGGCGAGCACGTATTGTTGTTGTCTGTTTTGTATTGGTGATCTGCCAAAAGGAATATTGTGGCTCACAGTTGTAATGACTGTACAGCGTTGGCACATCTCAACTTGATACACAGCCCTCTGTATTGATTGTGAATATATTAAAGGGCTGCAACGTGTGAGGGCGTGAGCTGAATAGATAATTTTGAGTTGGCTGCGTGGAATTTTCCATAACTATTCATTGGGCCGTGCAAGTGTGTGTGTGTGTGTGTGTGTGTGTGTGTGTGTGTGTGTGTGTGTGTGTATGTGTGTGTGTGTGTGTGTGTGTGTGTGTGTGTGTGTGCGTGTGTGCGTGCGCGCGACTCAGTCCGTGTGTGTGTGTGTGTGTGTGTTTTATGGGGTCGCTGCTATCCTCAACCAGCCTTCTCTGCAGTAGGCTACCATCATCTCGTCAGCTCGGGCACCTGCATTGCAGTTCTGCAGCGCGAGCTACGTCGACTTGGGAAAGGCATTTTTCACTATAATTACGCGATTTAAGAGGAGGCAGAAGCTGTTTTGTATGTTGGCCTAATACATGTAAACTAACTCCAGACAGGTCTTTTAGACAACTGAGACATGCAGTGTTTCTCGGTCTGCTAACATTCGTTCAGAGGTAGGCTTAGTCTCTATGTTGAAATCGATCACAAATTACAGCTTTCTGGTAAATAGCGACAGCGCGTTTCCATGACGACAAGACGGCGACAACACCGAGTTATCGATGACGACACGCCAGAGCCACAGGCCTGACATCAACATGCTTATAGGTGTCATGCAACATCCCATAACTGCATTGACATGCAAACGCGCGGATATTCCTGAGCAATGATTGATTATCCTGTGTGGATAAATAACACTTGTGCTGTGATTGATGACTTAATTAGGCCGGCTTCTTGAAAAATCTATTGGTTCTGAATTCCACCGGCATGTCAAGAACATGTTCCAAACAGGTATGAAAACTTCTGCCCACTCCTGTTTCATTGTATGCTATTAACATGAGAGAAGGTGAAACAGAGATCCTAATTTGGCTTTTGGTGAACATGTGTTTTCCTTTAGGTCCATAATAATGACTGACATACACAATTTTCTCAATTTCGATGAAAAGTGCAATGATTTAAGTGTAGCCTACAGCCAATTAAGTCTTTCCTCTGTCATTGAATTTAGATCGTCTCTTATCGGCAGAGTTCCCAACATTCTAATCAATAAGCGACGGGAAAAACATTTCATTTCTTTTGTCTTGGTATGTGTTGGCTAATACAATTAATGAGGCTATGTCTACCCTTTACCAAAACCATGCATACTGTACGTGAGACGAGGGCGAGACGCCGGTAAACCTGATAAATCGCTTTGATTTAAATGTAAGCTGTGGTTCATTAACACATTTAACTATCTCCACGACGGATAAAACAAGGCGTCACACAGCCTAAATGACAACACAATGATGTGGAAAAACTCTACAAGAAAATGTAGACCTGCCCTTGATAAACACGTACCTTTCACAACGAATTTCAGCCGAGGTGACTTTTCGGCGAAAACCATGGAAAAAAGGGTGGCAAATACGATCAAATTCATCATTCCACGTCTACACGGTGCCCGATAAGCCAAGGATGTAGTAATCGAATGCGTTCTTCAAATGTTGTACTGATCTTCGTTCTATTTGTAGCCTTTCAACGGACTTTCATATTGGTATAGTGTTTTGCCCGGTTCTATCTGTACGACTGCTATTTTTGCCTCAATCTCATGGATCCCGTGCAGGTCTTTCCTCGCCGACAGCAGCCCGAAGAACTCGGGGTACCAGCAGGCTCCACCTCAAAAACAAAAGGAAAGGGGGGTGTGAGGGAAGGAAGGAAGGGGCGCGAGTAAGAAAAGTGGGCTCGGTTGTGAGGGAATGCAGGCTGTATGGAAGCGCACCTTCACAATTTAGTTGGCTTCATGCCGTATTTACGCGTCGTTTGTGCCGACCTGTTGCTCTATTTCAAATGATGAGGCAACAATTTCACATTTACGGACAGAGGACAAACGGTGTATTATATGGTACTCTACTACACTATTGTTTTGTAATTTATACATATGGAATACAATATACATGCAGTCCATCGTATTATACATTGATTCCTATGTATTTAAGGATTGATTATCATTATTGTTTCTCTTTTTTCTCCCTTCTACCTCTACCTCCCTTCTACCTTCTACCATCATTAGTTGTTTTCTAAGAATCTGTTCATTGAGAATGGCCTTTTGCTATCTATTGCCCTGTGTTTGCTCTTACCTAAAATATAATTGTATACAAATGTGCTCACAAATAAACTATTTGCCAGATTTGATATGGTGTGCTTTATTCTAAGGTGGGCCTTTGGAAACTGTCAGATTCCCTTTGAATTAAACCCATGACTTCATCATACACACACATTAGACAGTTAGATTGCACAAATACTATCTATCTATCCATATCCTATTGGTTTTTCTCATTGCATTTTCATGCAGGCTGTTGAATGAGTAATTCATTTTCGAAATGTGTTCCTTGTGGCAAATCAAGAAAATGACATGATGTCTCTCTCAGGAACAAACGGCCATCTTCTTTTTAACCAGGCAGTACGTCAGCACGCAGGTGCAAACACTCAGGTTATCACATCAAGAAGCCCATAATGGTATTGGAGGGTGACGTGACTGTGATATTGCCCAATCAATACCTGTCAATACTCACTTGAGCACCCACATAGAGGTGAATCAGCAACGAGGTTCTGCTGTGTGTGCATCTAAGGGGGACCAATTGACTTAAATGTCAGAAGATGCATCAATACCATTGGAGTTGACAAATGTTAGATGTCCATGGCGGGGAGCATGACCTAATGGATGATCCCATGTTAATAGACGTGTCATATGGATGCCCTGTGTGTTCTCAATCACTAAAGAGCACTAACATCCTCTCACTATTAGTGATAGATGTCTAGACACTGTTTGTAAATATGATGCTTACACATTACATTCAAAACCATTTGGATCCCGATGGTTATTAGTTTCCCTGGGATTTTGGCACTATGTTGCAAAAAACAACAACAACATGCCCCCTAAATGAAAGAGAGATAGCTTTAAACATTACATTATAGCCTAAACATATTGAGCTACATTTAGCCATTATTCGAGACACAAGGGAGTGTGGGAGACAGCCGCACACAGATAAATTAGTGCACGTCATTTGCTGTAGTAGTGCTGATTTTTCCCTTTTTCTAAAATCTAATCAGTAAGAGCTCCACAAAATTATCATGATTTCCCAAACAGCTGCCCAGCACTTTTGTATAATTAATGCAAATTAAAATATGTTTGCTAACTGTAATGGATGATAGTCCTTTGGGCTCAGTTAGCAGAACATGGTGCTAGAAACAGAACTGATGCTCTCACGGTATCCTACGGTAACTCTCTTTGGAAAACAGCGTCTGCTGAACGGCATATGCTGCATTTGTATTATGGATGAGATATATTGTGGCCCTCCTAACTATGATGGTTTAGCACCACTTGGTGGTCGATACGCAGAGAAGCGGAACATCGTATTTTTTCACATTGTCAAAGACGACCAGGTTTTACCGTACAATGGCCTCTGTTACCGGTATTTCATTTGTGTTAATAGTGTAGTTTGAAAGTAGCATTTGTTGATCAAGAATACCAATATCATAACAATGAAAGGTGTTCTTTCCTTTTACCGGCCCTTGATAACCCTGTGTTGTAGTCTTTGTGGGCCCAACAACCTGAGAGTATGAAGCAACCCATATCCTGAAACATGACTGTGTATTGACTTGGTGCACTTCGTTTGGTGCACTGGTTCATCCACTCTTAATTTGACCTTTGTATTATATTCCGTGAGAGGAAATGGTTAAAACAGATAATATGACAGGCCAAGCTAGGCCCTGTGTTAGCAGCTACCAGACAGATATAGCAGATTGAGACATGCAGAGGTAATCCAAAGGGGTTTAAATCTCTGCCCATACACGTGATTATAATTTTTTCTGGGTTATTCTGGGCAATGGCAGGAGAGGGGAAAAAATGATTTGCTCTCTGCAGAATCCACTTAGGGCTGTGTGGGCTTCATGTCTGACTGGGCCTGGAAAATGTCAGTGGATCTCAAAGGTTGACCTTCAGTCTGTCACTTTCAATTGGACTAATGAGCCCTATACAGCAGAAATCTGACTTGTTATTACCAAGTTAGAAAGTGTAGACAAACAGGGCAGGGTGTCATCTAGGTGCTGCGGCGATGAACCCTCATTTGTTTCTGTTTCAGCTCTCATCGATTGAAACAGGCCTGCCAACTCAGGAGGATGATGTAGATTAAGTGGTGTGCGTCTTATGCAAAGCAAGATGTTTCTCTCTCATAGCAATTCACTAACAATCCAGATACTGTAATTCAAATGGAGCCCAAGTCAGGTCCATTGAGAGATTTTGGAGCAGATTTAGGCCAAGGAGGGATACCGGGTGAGACAATTCAAAACAATTCACACACGAGGCAGATTTAAATATAGGCATTTTATCATTTCAAATGCAAAACGATTGAGTACATATTTACAAATAACATAGCAAAACAATAGACTGGACTATATGCACATCGTTTCCATGGCAAAGCAGAGTATTTGTGTGTGCGTATCTACAAAACTAGTGTACAGGACATAAAAGTGGCATGTTTGAGTGACACTGATCCCAGATCCTGATCCGAGACACAGTAAAGCCATAGAGTAACCCAGAGTAGGACAATGTCCACTACCCATGCTGTATTTCCCATTGAATTTCATAAGATACAGATTGCTATTACAGTTTATCATTGCTTACAATGGTGAGTATCAGACTCAGGCACATATTTTTAATTCAATATAATTTATGAACATTTTGGAGAGGAAACAGAGAGAAGCATACATGTATATCTCTTAATAAAAAATAATAATAATAATAATTTAAAAAAAGCAAGAAATTCATAACACTTTTGAAACATTGCTGATGGTAGTAGAGTAGCATTATTTAATTACAGGACAAACTGGAAATATGATCAAATTTGAATTTGATAAGATGTTTATATTGTGAAATGGAATTGTGTACATTCTTATTTACAGTACAGTTTGCTATATCCTGTTTAGAATCATACTTTCAAAACCACTACTTAATAGTACCCCAAACAGAAAGCCTGTCCCCAAAATAACATACACAAGAGTGGCTAGTCAAAAAGTAAATCATGATATACTGTAATGTTACATTGAAACTGATATCTATTTGGCTACAATATTCTACACATCTATTATAACTATTGAATGCTACAATCTGTTTGCATATTATGGTCTCATAGAGCCTTACATCAAATGCTGAGTATACAGTCTCTGAAGTGATCCCCTGTGGATAAGCATAAATAGCTACCCTCTGGTCAAAAGGGCAATGCTTGGTTGACCTGTATTGGCAAGTTGACACATGAACCTCTGAACACTATTATAAACCAAGTACACCTGATATGTTTGATATGAACCTTGATACTGTATGCACTTTCTTGAATTGCACGTAAGAGCATTCTCAATAAAGCAAAAAACATACAGTGTTTGTTTCTGTCATCCTGTTGCAACAGAAGGTTCGATCCGTAGTACTGTAATCGTAACTTGGCTGTTAAACAAAGTCCAAGCAAATGACATGTATTTGACAACAAACATTAGAGAGACCTGCTTCCAGACAACCATCGCTGAAATGTACCTTACCTTCTGCTCCAGGATCATTAGACACCTAACAACGCTGTACCGTAACGTAGGTGGGCATCGAGATCAATCTGGCGAAGATCCTTTACCCCCTGCGCTCCAAGTAGACTCTTCCCTGCCCCTCAGAAGAAAGACCAATAGAACTAGCCTACACAATGGTGGCAAATGGCCCAGTTGAGCTACCATCCTCTGGGAGGTGACATACAGCCGTCAACGCAAGTCCCTCCACTTCCTGGCAGCATCCTTTGTATTCTACCTCATGCACTTCAGATAAGCTTCATAGTGAACCTGCCAGTTTCCCCTCCATCCCCTCCTCCTCCTCCCATTGAGGAACGGGGCACAAAGTCAATGGTGGCTGTGTGTTTGATCTGCCCTTTGCTCTGGCTCCAGAAGAACATGAAGACGAAGCAGATGGCCACAGAGCTGAGGAAGGACAAGAAACCCATGGTCGTGGCAATGATCAGAGTCTTGGCGTCGAAGGGATACGGGTTGGCCACTTGTGCAGAGGAGTTGGCAGTGGGCGGGTACGAGGACTCAATCCAGCCCTCGTCAGAGAAGAAGGGCATCGTGCGGTTCCGTGGGAACCCCTTTACCTGCAGGTTGACCATCAGGCTGTCGTTGCCGGCCGCGTTGCCTGCCGTGCACTGGTACGCGCCACTGTCCTGAACCTGGGCATAACGTACCTCGAGAGTCCCGTTTGACAGCACCCTGATCCGCCCTGTGGAGGAGATCGTGGTCTGCTGAGATGATCGCCAGGTGATGTGGGGCGCCGGGTCACCGTCGGCCTTGCAGGAGAAAAACACGGTGGTGCCCTCCTCCACCCTGGCCTCCTGAGGCCTTCTGTCCAAGAGGCGGGCTGGCCGGCAGGTGAACAGCCTCGGGAGCTCCTTCTCCGAGAAGTCCCGGAACTCCCGCTCACGTACCATGTCTGGGGCCGAACAGGTAGGCTGGCGGCCGTCGAAGTTCAAGCGCAGCCTGCGGCGGACCACCCAGAGCAGACGGCAGTCGCATGCCAGTGGGTTGTTATCCAGCCTTAGGACCTGGAGGTTCCCCACCGAGTGGAAGGCGGACTCCTCCAGCGTGCTGATCTGGTTGGACGACACGTTGAGCAGGCGGAAGTAGGCCAGCCCCCTAAAGGCCCCCGGCTCGATGCGGAGGAGACTCCCCCCAGTCATGTGCAGCTCCTGCAGGCGCAGCAAGTCCCCGAGCAGGTTGCCCTGGATGACCGTGATGGGGTTGTAGGACAGGTCAAGGTAGCGCAGGTATACCAGGTGGCGCAGGGCCACATACGGGACGGCGCTGAGGTTGCAGCTGCTGATGACCAGCGAGGTGAGGTTCAGGCCAATCAGGCTGTTGCTGGCCAGCGTGTCCAGCGAGGGCCAGTGGGCGATGATGAGGCTGCGTAGCCGGTGCAGCCGGCGGAAGGCGTTGTTGGGTAACGCCGAGATGGTGAGGCGGAGCATGCGGAGGCGCGTCAGGCTCTGGAGCTGCGACAGCGCCTCCGTGGGGATGGAGGTCAGGTTGCTGCGGTCCAGGTTGAGCTCCTGGAGGTTCTGCAGGCCGGTGAAGGCCCGCTGAGAGATGAAGACCAGGTCATTCTCCCCGGCCTCCAGCTGCTGCAGGGACAACATCTCTCGGAAGGTGTAGTCCAGGAAGACCAGGATCTCGTTCTCGCTGAGGTCCAGGTAGCGCAGGCTGGAGAGGCCGGAGAACACCCCCACCGGGATGATCTTGAGGCGGTTGTTCTTAATCTGAAGAGTCCGGAGGTTCTGCAGACCCTTGAAGGCCTCCACCTCGATCATGGAGATGATGTTGTCACTGAGGTCCAGATCCTGGAGCTGGGTGTAGCCAGAGAACTGGCGGCGGCTCAGCGTCTTCAGCTTGTTGCGGGACAGGTCCAGGCGCCGGGCGCTGCTGGAGAAACCCTCAGGTACAGACGTCAGGTGCTTGCCGGAGCAGTTTACCTCCGTGGTGTCGGGCCGACACACACACCTCTGAGGGCAGACCGTGGCTGACACTGCCAATCCACACTGTACTAGCAAGACGCTCCACACCCCCCATCGGACGATAGACTCCACAAACATCTTGCCTCCTGCCTGAAAAATGTGACACAAAGGACATACATTATGACAAAAACACTGACAAATAACATGGCTACTTATCCCTAATGCCTCATGCAATATACTATATTATTCTTATTGTTGTTATTATTATTATTATTATTATTATTATTATTAATAATAATAATAATAATAATAGTACAAGTCTTACTGTACATGTATTACCATTTTGATTGCATACAACTGTTGCAGCATATACAGTCTCTTGCATTGTGCTGATACACCAAGCAACAAGATTACAATGTAAGTTGCATGCAGCATCCAATCAAATTTGAGTTGCTTTGTGGGTCTAAGTTACATTGTGGAACACAAAACCTCATATCAGCTAATATGTGCATACAGTATAACAACGATTTTACCTTCAAATCAAATGAATACAAACAAAACCCTGAGCTGCATATTATCTTTGAGGTTATTTGAGAAAGGGAGGATATTTTGTCATTCTAAATGTGTTTTGACAGACTTCAGTATCTGTAAAAGATTAAAACAATAGTCTGAATATCTTAGTGTATTTGTTGAAGAACTTACCAATTTAACGTAGGGGTGCAGGTTTTCATAACCAGTGGTGGGTCAATTTGGGATCAGACTTGAGTTAAGTCTTCTATGTAAAAGATTTTCTGTGAAAAACACATCCTTGCTAATGGCCTAAAGAGATAAAAGAGAGAGGATTTAGTATATATAAAAAAAGAAAAAAAAAAAACGATAACCAAAATCCATTATTTGTGGCTTATGGCCTTTATGTGGACACATATCTGGTTATCGACATTTTCAGATACAGCAAACCCCAAAACGTGTGTCTCATACTCTGGCGAGTAAGCTCGCCAACACTGGGAAAGAAAAAGGCCCACATTTTGAGTGCCAGAGGGGAAGCAGGGTACTGTGCAGAGCAGATAACACGATACATTTATTTTTAATGCAGACAGCAAAATCCCCACAAGGATACACCATCTTGCACACTTTTTACGCTCCGAGTTTTATACGGGAGGTTTATACGGGAGGTACAGTAACGAAACACAGTGATTACAACCATGAAAGCGCACACTCGTGATGTGCCCTAAACATCTCATTAGTGCGTCCAGACTCATGTTTCCTGCCTCTGAAAGCCCCGGTGGAGGCCAGTTGGGACGGGAGCTGTGCCCGTAGCCAGGCATCTGGATCCGGCAGGCGAGCTGCGGTCAGGGCCAGTGACACGTTATTAAGGCAGGTGAACCCTTTCTGCACACACGTCTGCAGCACCAAGACTTAATTTCTTTAATTACAGTTAGAAAGTCATGTGGGAGAAAGCCCTAAACAAACCCCATGCCCCATAAAGGCTTAACCAACACGTCATACAGGACCAGACCAGAGAGGACAAATGATATCGTATTGCATAAACCCACAAATTTGTGCGGGAGGGCAAATGAGGGCAAAATGACGACTCTTAACAAATGACAGATCAGAAACATAAAATCGTATTATATGACACACATTTCATTATATGACACCCCATCTGCGATTCAAATCGATGTTTGATTTTTTGAATGCTTTTACAGTACAGTAAATATTAATCCCACGTCTAAAGCACTCGCATTCATACCGACACAAATGACCAAAGCATTATTCATTCACCAGCAGCGAGGCTTACGCCTCAGGCAGGCTACACTGACGGGAACACATTCTAAATCAACAACTTAACAAAGTTATAGTCATAGATTTTCTCAAAATGCATTATTATGATACACAAATATCAATGTTAATTTCATGTAAATTCCTAAATTATTACAACCTAGCTAACTGCTACCGTTACTGTCATTGTTTACCTGTATGCAAAAATCCAACCCATGTCAGAGGACAAAACCTCAGTCAAGAGCATCAAAGAGGTACCTGTGTGCACATACTTTATTGTTGTGATTCAACACACCTAAAATGACTTAAAATCTACATGTATATGCACAATCCTTTGTTTTCTCCTCTCTATGTGTTTTCTCCTCTCTACAAAACACATACCCTCAAGTACATACTACACACAGTGCATACTATAAACATAAACCTGATATCTAAAATATATATATATATTTCTGCTCTATTTTACATCCTACAAGTGCATAATTAAACACACTACATATTGTACACGGAACTCCCTCCGCAAACAGAATTCTGAACTCAAGTCAAACCTGCGGGAGCTGAGGTCTCCTCCAGTTCACCATCAAACAGACACTCTATCTCTCTCCGCTGCCTCCCCACTCAGGAGGCCAGTTGACAACAGTCTCATAGCAGCGCAATTGTGTCTCATCCCTGCCGCTCACGCAAACGGTCTTATAGTGCCTGGGAGCGCTGACAGATAATCCGCCACTTGGGCTCGGACACTGTGAACTGCTTGTGCCATTCTGACACCATATTCACTGCGTATGTAATACTGGGGAGAGCTTACGACAATTTAAACGTGTTGATCCCTCCGTGTCGACTTGTGAGAGACGGAGACTGGCAGGTGGGCCTGATCTGAGGCCGGCGGGGGGCCGAGCAAGGCAGAGCCGTCAGCTGCTGAGCCCTCAGCCACAGTGGGACAGGATTCCTTCCGCCATCCTGTATGCCGCAGCACACACCACGAAGCCAGATCGCAGCCAAGGGTCGTGACCTCGGGGTTGACCCTGTCTGTCAAATTTAGAAACTGTGTGAATAAATACATTTGTAAGTTTAAATCACCACTTTGGATTCTGGAGGCACACGGTATCGTATTCCTGTGTCGTAGTAGCAGTCAGTGCAGACAGTGTCCGAGTCTAAGCCTTTGTTGTCGAGAGAGAGTTGCTGGGTGAATTCTCTCGAAGTGGGTCTGTTTTTTAGGATCGGTTTGTTACAGCCAGGACAGTCCATGGCATAGGGCCCAGTTGACTGACATGATACTCCCGTAAACCTTTTGCATAACACCAAAAACACACCGTCCAAACCTAATCAGTGGCCAGCTCTTATC
>NC_139664.1:2272681-2307681 GCF_951799395.1 Argentina silus | reverse complement strand
AAGGTGCCTGATTCTTCAGAAGGTAACTTTCAGCCAATGAAGAGCTTTTACAGGACATAAATACAAAGAGATAAACAATGAGACTACTACTGCTACTTACTACTGTGTACTACAATATGTGTGGTTGACATTGGGTAAAGAAATTACATCAGACCTCTGTAATAACAAATAAAAATCCTTTACACTTTCATTAGAGTCCGTATTTCTCACCCCCACCCCTCTGCAATCCCATCCATTCTAATGCAGCTTCTGAGAGGAGAAATACTCCACCGCAGTTGGTTGTGATTTGGGGGTTTTCACAGAAAAGCTCTCAAGTATGTAATCCCCCTACACTCCTGGACAGGTGGAGCATTTTGCCTTTGGCACACTTACCAGTCTGCTTGCTAATCTACTGTGATTGGAACACTCCACAATCCTGCCAGGCAACGTGCCATTGTGACACTCAGGCCGGAGTGTGAGTCATATCATTTGGAATGCTACTGTAATGACCTTCACATATACGTTGACGTGCTACCGTGCTCTCAATAACAATGTGGGTTGTTTTCTCGTACAACACATGTGACACCCTTGGTTGAGACAGGGTCTGAACGTCAGGTCGTTGGATGGGACAGAGGCCAGAGTCCGTCCATCCAGCTCATGACCTCTCCACGTTTTAATTTCAGCCCCGCTTAAATTCCGTTCAAATTGATTGGTGGGCTGATTAACAATGCTGTTGAGTTTCCCCCCCTGCCGCTAACGCTTTAAACTGCTGAATAACGACGCGCAGGACACAGCGTCCTAGCGTGTTTACGGAATAAATTAGCCTATTATAACAAGTCAACTGATATGAATACTGATGCTACCGCTGTAATTACTTGAACATAATCAAATTAAGGTTGGAAAGTTGCGTCAACAAAACAGGCAGAAGCAAAACACAAGTCACCAGGCGCCGGCTCAGTCAGGCCACTGCAGCAGCGGGGGAGGGCATCTGTTGTCATGGTAAGCCCCAGGGCTGTGCCATTTAAGTCTTCCTATTTTGACTTTTACACAATACACATAATGTACATCCGGTCTTGAAGTCTGTCAACAAAGGACTTCATCAGTGGTGAACTTCAAATGAGCAGAGCGGCTTGAATAGCACTAATGTGCACAGCCTGCTACTGTATGTGCTGGGGGGCACAGGTTTTGTCCTGGATAGCCCTGTTTATGCACAATCCTTCTAAATGGGTTTCTGTTGGGGGCTATTAGGATGACATATGAAAGAGAGTGAATGGAGACAATCCTCTGAGATTGTCAACACAGGATAGCGTTGGTGTAAAACAAATGCATTATCCCTGGCAAAAGTGTTTTTTTAAACCAACTCTGAATTAGTCATGTTAATCCCATGGACTACAGTATAAGTGTATATGGAGGGCTGGGTGGATGAAACTGATTGTGCAAGGCTCTGGGGCACATTCCTCTAGGTTCAGTGCCTTTTAGCTCGAAGCCTGTTGTTAAGAGCCGGAGAAGGGAGCTAAAAGCTTTAACTAAACAACCATTTTATTCTAATGGGATGCTGGGTCTGAAAGCAGCCCTGCCTCCCAGAACTGCAGAATTATGAACGGGTCCATTCGAAAGTTTGTCTTTATCCTACTGTCACAATGACCAAGCAAAACAAAGACACTGATGTGAAATGCTGCGTGGCCCTTTGCCCGGGGCCTAGATCAATTCCTCGGGTCTGGGTGAATACACAAAGTCAAGATAAATCATTCCCCAAGAAGGGGACTGAAATACTTCCTGTGCATAAAACGCCGCTGATTAAATTGGCCATTTGGATGGTTACCAAGCGGCACTCTCCCTGGCACTGTTGTTGTTGAGTCTGCTTCGCCAATTGCACTTCATTGTTCTGATATGATCCTTCATCTCTGACTGGGGAGAATACACAGCATCTCTACTGTCTGGGTGTATATTATCTCTCTCCCCGGGCCCCGACTGAAATGTTAATCCTAGCTTATCAGACTGCAGGTGAAAATCAATTATGAAGCTCAAATCTATCATATCTCCAGTTGTCTAATTATATTGGAGGTTTGGACGGTTCCATTATCTAACTCTTCTGACTGACAAGAATATTGACAATACACAATCAGGATTGCTTGAAATTGTTGTTTTTTTAGGTCACCACCAAAAAAACAAAAAAGTGATTAAATACAATTCATCTGTGTAAATCAAGGTTGGCTCCTTTGAAATGATCACAAGCCACAAGTATAGTGCATTTGTTAAACATTAGGTTACTACTGGTACTAGTGTTAGGCTATACCTTCCATGTTAGGGTATGAGGATAAAAATGAGAAGAGAAATGAATTTAACTGTCACCATTGATGGATTAAGTCGAGATCCGTGACAGGAACTGTTTGTCTCTCCCAGAAGCCCACGTTGGGCCATATAACAACTCTTTTATGAGGTCAGAAATAGGCTCCCCATAAATCAACCGACAGCACAGACGACAACCCAGGACTTTCCCTGGAGCAGTCCTGTGTGCGTCTCCATTAACCTACAGCCTAACGTCGACATTCAGACACGTTTTCAATCATTTTGCAGTCCACAGGTGCTTCGAACTCATATCAGACAATCATTCACGATGGTTCGATAAGAATTAAATAAGTCTGAATATAAAAGCACAATTGTAAAATAACTTCTACAGTTATGACATTAAACACGTACTCAAAAGAATAACAACAAACTGGAGTAAAGATAACTCACCAAATGATAAGGCATTTCCATGTTATACGCACTCTCCCTCACATGAATGCTGAAACATTTCTTCTCGCCAAACGCTTTTACTTCTGATGCTGACTGACTTCACATGTTTTACATGACTTTGTCTGCCTGAGAACCCGTACAATTAAATCCGTCCTCCTTTTTCATTAATTCCTCGCCTTCCTAGCCTGCTGCAGCACCTCAGGGAGTTTTAGGATAATTACGTTACTGAATATAATGTAGGTCGACTTCTTTTATTCTCTTCTGACGCTTTGAAAGCCCGCCTTCCTGCCCCCCGCTCGCGCTCTCTCTCCGCCGTAGTAGCGACGCTCTCGAGCGACTCACGTCGTCAGCATCCCAGAAAAAAAGACTCGCGTCCCACAAAAGAACATAGAACCCAAAGCGAACCAAAGACGGAGCCTATTGACGTGAATTCACCAGTGGCCTGGCCAACGACATGAATGAAACACTTCACCATGAAACGCTACGACCAACGGGTTCAAAGTGGCTTTGATGCGCAAATATGGTGGTGAAATCCCCGACCTGTCAGCATCCTGACAGGATTTGTGAATCCACTCGACTGAGTACTGGAATGCATCCAGGACAGTATATTATCGCGCTGGGACATTTGGAGTAAATGATCGGCATATATGCACGGGTCAGCCAAATCTCCAGATTGAGGGTAAAACTAGTAAAACACCAGCTGGGTATAAAAATTAGAAACTAGGAGAGTATTGAGTAGTAGCACTTGGATCTAAGCCTGCATTCAAGTCTATCAATAACAATAGTAAACCAACTGTGCAGTTGTGTGTGGGCCAAGGGCTAACCTTCCTTTGACGTGTATTCCATGTACTCATCTAACACTAAGACCGCTTCTGAGAAAGAAGACAGATTTTCAGGGTGGTGTCGATGTAGGTTGGGGCTCAACCTCACGTTCCATTTTAATTAATCCTCATCTGGTTTCCTGGGGTTCTCTAATTGGAGCAGGGCAGCCTTGCGGCTCCTCTCCTCCCTGAGGCGGAACGTGAAGCATCTGCCAGCTGGTGTCCCAGCAAACAGGTGACGTCCCCGCGACGTATATGGGGACGTTCCTATTAAGTCCTCTCATGGTCTTTTTCGGACATCCTAAGGACGGTCAAAATATGACGGCCCCCACACGACCTTACGGGAATGTCCTGGTGACGTGTTGTTTTGGTCCAGACAGGACCACACAGCAGGTGATCATTAGGGGACATCACAAACAGTTACCCATTTGGTCGGCTGTTTTATACTTATTAAATAAATTATTTAAATATTTTTGTTCTCTTTGTTCTTGTTGCATTTTACAGATGTATTTTATCATTATAGTTTTTCTTCATACATTTGATTCCTGTTCATTACTCTGTTCTTGTACATATCATACAATTGCTGGATTTGATCTTTGCTAATGAATAATTTCATTTACAATTTCACTTGGTATGGCCTCTCTTCAAAGCACAGAATGTGTTAAAAGTACTATTACACCGCTCCGACATGGTCCTGAGAACAATAAGGTTCTGTTACGGTCTATTGTGATGTCCTCAGGACGTCCTCTGGTCATAGTCCTGAGGGCGTACCAGTATGGTCCCAAGTGACATCCTCAGCACGTGGAGGGGGTAAATGCAGAAGTTGAGGTCACATAAGAACCTTAGCTGACCAGCAGAGGACGTCCTCAGGACGTCCTTTTGTTTGCAAGGATGTTCCTGACATGGGGTGTGAGAAAAGTGCGTCTGAAACCGAGGCAGGTGCAGAAGGTTATTAGGCTACTCAACCTTATTATATGCCTCAAATGCACTCAACACAGGGCCGTGTTAACTAAAGGAGGTTGCCTGAGGCCACGTCAAAGTTTGTTTGGAGCAGATGATACTTTAAGCATCAAGACAGAATTGGACTGATATAAAAAATGCATTAGATACATTATGTCTTGAATGTGCACCAGCAGTCACTCCAAGACATTCTGCTCCAGCAGAGCACTCCTTAAGTGCATTAGCTGGCATTGGTGACATAATGTAGTTGACAAAGTTATCCATTTCACCGTCCGAAATGATGTATTTGCGGCAGTCGACGTGAGAAGCCTTTTAAATATGTGTGTCTGAAACCGGTGCAGCATCCATCAGTGCTCTGGGAGGACGGCTGCACTCTTGGCAAAACCCAAAGGGGTTTAATTAGATTTGGCCACTAGGGGGGAGAGCATCTGAAATGAACAAGGGGAGATGGAGCCCGCTCTCTATTATTAGCCAGGTTCAACTTTACCACTGAAGGAGATGAGCTTCTTTAAACTCTATGAAAGTAGTCAAACAACTATTCCAGTGCCACATGCTCTTCGCAAAACAGACGGTCATAAACAAAGACAAAATAGAGAGGTAGATAGAGGGGGCCTTAATGTTTGCTGAGATGAGAGAGAGAGAGAGAGAGAGAGAGAGAGAGAGAGAGAGAGAGAGAGGGAGAGAGAGATATTGTGTGAGAGCTGAAAGGACAAGCTCTCACACAGTACCACTGCTGTTGAAAACATGTCTATTGACAGCTTTGACAGACAACTTTTTTTTGTTTGTTGTTGAAAGAAATTGAAAGAAAATGGCCTCCTTGAGGACATCTGAGGTTAAACTCCTTGAGTTTAAGCACCACATTTGGGGCGACAGAAATTGCATGGAAAATGCAATGTGTCTATCTTCAAGTAGAGCCACTAGAGTCCTATACAGCATGCTAATCACCTTCATGCTTCTGTTTGTTTGCCCGTCAGCCCTTTGAAATCAATAATGAGCTCCTTTCTTGGGGGTTTTTCTTTTTGTAACGGCTGCCGCAGACAGCTGGTCAAAGGCCTGTCGATGACAGGCTTGGCTTGGTAAGGGGCCAGCAATTGTTTTTATAACCATGAAGAGTACAGATGGACTATTTGTTTCATATGTTAAATGTTGTTTTATGTAACGAAAAGAAGGTGAAAACACAAACAAAGCACACTCCCCTCTCCCCACATTTGCCTGAAGAAAATGTATGCAAACCCTAAGCTCAAACAAATGTTCAGCCAAAGTTTAGTTGAATTTTGATCTGTGTTTTAAACACAGCTGTTGGAAATGTTTTTGGTCGGATACTGGCAATACGTTTCCAACCAAATATGAAATAGCCTCTTGAAGCTGCTGTCATAATGTGCATTCGGAAAGTATTCAGACCCCCCTTAACTTTTTCCACATTTTGTTATGTCACAGCCTTATTCTAAAATGGATTAAATTCATTTTTTTTCCCTCTTCAAACTACACACAATACCCCATAATGACAAAGCCAAAACAGGTTTTTAGAAATGTTTGAAGGTCCCCAAGAACACAGTAGCCTCCATCATTCTTAAATGGAGGAAGTTTGGTTCCAAACTGAGCAATAGGGGGAGAAGGGCCATCGTCAAGGGGGTGACCAAGAACCCAATGGGCACTCAGACAGGGCTCCAGAGTTCCTCTGTGGAGATGAGAGAACCTTCCAGAAGGACAATCATCTCTGCAGCACTCCACCAATCAGGCCTTCATGGTAGAGTGGCCAGACGGAAGCCACTCCTCAGTAAAAAGCACATGACAGCCTGCTTGGAGTTTGCCAAAGGGCACATAAAGGACTCTCAGACCATGAGAAACAAGATGGAGCAAAGTACAGTACCTTGTTGAAAACCTGCTCCAGAGCGCTCAGGACCTCAGACTGGGGCGAAGGTTCACCTTCCGAAGCACACAGCCAAGACAACGCAGGAGTGGCTTTGGGACAAGTCTCTTAATGTCCTTGAGTGGGGTATTCAGGAGGTACAGTACATACAGTACAAAGGCAGTGTGGGACAAGAAGTCTTCTTTCTATCCCCTTGTATTTTGTATTTTTAATCATAATCTGTCAACAAACCCCTACCTGTAACTTTGATTTACAAATTATATTCTACAAATTCACTGCTGAAACTCGAAGTCGCTTTATGAATTCCAACTCTGTTCCAACAGGACTTTGTAAAGGTTACACAAATTCTATTCCATGGATCAAAGCATCCAAACTCCAAATAGGCCTATCAGCTTTTAAACCCGAGCTGAGGACTCAGCTGTTTCCTCATGTGGCTCCCCTAATGAGGTGGCATACTGTATGATTTAGAGTGCTCAAGTATTCTTAAAAATGTTGGCACAGCTATAAAGTGAACATCACTTAGCCATAGTCTCTCAGCTCATTTCATTTTCTCATGTGTGTCGTGAGTGAATGACCCCAGTCTAAAAATATCCAATCGAGGCAGAAGCATTGTGGCACACGCCATTTTAACTCAATCTCATGTCGGGCGACTAATCCCTAAACAGCAAACTTGGAGATGACTCAGCTCATGGCAGACCTACCGCACCATCAGACAGGAAGGCGTACTGGCAGTGTGGAACGGTGAATTGGCCCTTTTATACTCCCTGAGTGATGTGGGGGTTGCCATTGCTCTCTGCATAAATGATCGTTCTCGAAACAACACTGGAGACATGTGGGCTTCGGTGAAAGGAGCAGACGCTCAATGACGATGCCAAATAACGCTGTTGGATTTCAGGAATCGTGAATGGCCAGTTCCCGACGGTGTTCGTTGATAATTTTTTCACAATGGCGTGTACGTGCGCAATGCAAGGAACGAGGAAGGCCTAAGGTGACTTTACATTACAAGCCTCAGGTTTTAATTTAGGTTGACCAGACACAAACATCTGTTAAATCTGGATTCTGTACAAACAGTCACAGATGTTTTTTTGTGCACACATAACAAAATCTACTATTTCGGGATGTATCCCACTCAACAGGTAATTTCCCTTCCTGGGTGTGGATCATTGCCAGCTGTTCCTAACCAGGCCTTAATTGCCGCACAATATGTGGACTATTCTCTGAAACAGTGGATTGCTGTATTTGCTGAAAAAGATTGCTGTTCTGTCATTGACAGTTGCTGTTATCTAAAGCATCTTCAAGTCAATACAGAGTCGGCACATGTGAAACTCCTCCTTACCAGCAACACCAGCAGTTGACTGAGTACTGCAGATCTGAGTCACGGCACCACTGTTACATTGTCCATCCCTGTCGGCCGACCCAAGCATTTCTAAGTCTGGACCAACAGTCTGGATCAACAGTCTGGACCAACAGTAGCCTTTTCTCAATTGTTAGGATCACAACTCCTTGCGTCCTCCACTTGGGTCCTCCTAAAAACGCATTGGAGGAGAAGATCTAGGTTCCTCCCCTTACATATTCTCCTCCAATGCATTTTGAGGACAAAGCGAGTGGAGGATGGAGGAGAGGATGTGAGGAGTCGTGTTCCTAACAAATGGGAAAAGGCTCGTATCTCAAGTCACAGGAAGGCGATATCATGGCACAATGCTAACCGACAGCCGTCCCTTACTTAACATGTATGATCCATGTAACATGTATGATCCATGTAACATGTATGATTCATGTAACATGTATGATCCATGTAACATGTATGATCCATGTAACATGTATGATCCATGTAACATGTATGATCCATGTAACATGTATGATTCATGTAACATGTATGATCGTTCTGTCCGAGGCTGAATTGGACACCAGGTCACACTATCAAAACGCACTCTTGATACCAATGTACAAACCATTACCCTACCTAGGTACTGGTTTGGCGAGGGTGACAATACTTCCGGTCTCAGGTCGGTCATGTTAGCACAATGCTAACCATAGCCATCCGCTACACTTCCAGTCTTTCAAGGTTGATGTGCTTTGTTCAGGTTATAGTAGAGGCCAGACATCTTATCAGAGACTAATCTAGTTAGCCGGAAAGCCTGGGGAAATCCTTTGCTAAAAGTAGCTACAGTAGGTTGGAAATTGAAATTGAAATTGAAATTAGTGATGCTTCGGGACACATCATACCAATTAAATACCTTGCTTGGGTGGAACTCCAAAAAAACTGAATTAAATTCAGGTTTTCTTCCATTTTCTGCAATGTTGCAAGCAAGCATAGGCAACAACTCTCTGCAAAATAGTCCTACCTCGGAAAAGACAACACACATAACAACAAACAACCATACTACAGCCATGTGGGGAGGGTTCTTGGAATGTAACCAATGAAATTACAAGCACATTCTCCCATCGCTCTGTCCAGTTCAATCCAAGCCAGATCGGCTAATCTAAAATTCTCCAGACCTCCAAAGGAGGTGTGAGAACAACGTGATTTGGAGATGTAGCTACTCTGTATGCAAGACAACTCAGAGACAAACACCAATAAACATTGTGCTACAGTACATCCTGCCCATCGACCTCTCCATTCTGCGAGATTTAATTTAATCACTGATTCATTACATTGAGAGATGATGTACTAAACACAAGGAACACAAGAAACAGACAAAACCATTTAAAAAGCAATGTACCGGAATAAAATGCAGATTTCCATTAATAAACAATCTCTGCTAGACTACACAACCTGTTGAAATCAAAACATTGGTTTAAATCCCTCCGATGTGTAATGCATTCATCTCTGACCTGGTCAGTCAAAGGAGGACACAGTTCAAATAAGGATCTCTCTCAGTACATTGTGAAAACAATGGATGATGCACAGAGATGAGCTAGGGCAGATAGGGGTTAATTCTATCTGGTCATAAGTTCAAAAGCTCCTATGTAATTAAGTTATGTAATATACTGTAAGTAACAGAACATGGAAAAGGAGGGGTCTCGTGTGTCTGTATGGAAAGTAGAATGCATGCTACTTAGTTACCTTTATAGAACAATGATGTAAGATTACTTATTGTTATTATGGTACCCACTTATTCAAAGTGGAGATCCCATGACTTAGTCACGAGGATGGTCATATGATTGAAGCAGAGGATCCTGGGAGGCAGCTTCCAGTTTTGTGGTTGGCTCAAAGGTATGTACAGAAACAGGAAACAGATGTGGCCTTCAGCAGTTCTCAGGTCTCAGTGAAAGAGAGAGAGGAAGAGAGAGAGAGAGAGAGCGAGAGAAAGAAGTCAATGGAGGAAAACGAGAGAACACAAACGGCTGCGTATGAAAGATAGATAAAACTTCCTCTGCAGTGAGACAATGAAGGTCCCATCTACAATACAATGCCCATCCATTTGTTTTATTGATATATACAGAGCTCATCATTCTGCATTAAAGTGATTACACTCATGTATTTTCAGTGCTAGCTGTGCAAGCTAAAATCTCACAATTTAATATGTGTCATAACACAAGGGGAAATCACAGAGATGACTCAAATTCTAAATTCTATGTTCAATTCAAAGGGAACTGAAATAAAGATGACCCCCAACTCTAAAAGCAGCATCTAAAACTGCTTTCCTGGACATGGTTAATCAGTCACCACTTCCAGCTAATGGTGAAGGATCCGCAGTCTGAGGGGGGATGGGTGTGAGTGGATCGATTGAGATGCAGCCCCCGTCTCATTATCTAGAGTGGCTGGCTGTATCAAACAGCCTGAAATAACAGTCTTAAAAGGAGCTTACATCTCATTCTTCTGGCCAGTGGGCTGGGGTGAGATGATCCAAGTGCCCCTCTCTGTACTTGTTAAAAAGGCCTGCGAGCTTAGCTTTGTTTTCAGGATCAGTCAGATCGTAAGTGACCATGGATGAGTGCCCGGCCGGCCGTCCTGTCTGTGAAGGAGGCGTCTACTCCAGATTGCTACTCCACGTGGCCTAACCTTGACCAGTGTTGACCTGCAGACATAGAGATCTCTAAATATGTCAATATTACTCTCGTCTTGCTCTCAATAGTGTTCATTGGGTTGACATTTTAGTGATTGTTTTTTTTTCTAAATAAATATAAGTTGTGTTTTTAATATTTGAACACCGCTCAAATCATATCTCAGGAGATGTAGGGGTCTACCTCATTAAAAACAGCGCGGCGGGGTATTATTTACAACTGTGTCTCCGTTGCCAGAGCATGGCGCTAACAACGCTAAGGTTGTGGGTTTGATTCCTGCTGGGACCATATATACTGAGAAATGTATGCTCTCACCGCAACGTAAGTCGCTTTGGATAAAAGCGTCAGCTAAATGGCATATATTACTATACCTAGTAATCAAATCAATGTGTGTACTCACCTTGCAAGGCATTTAGAGTGATGCCTTGCCCTGAAAACCAGTTACTGGTTACGATTGCATATGGGGCCCCAAGTTGCATGCAGAAGTGTGAGTAATCAACATACAGCACTGTGGGTAGTTTTCATATGTCACGGGGTGCATTCTGTATTCTTTTTTAGAGGGGTGACTTAAGCATGGTGTCGACTCATGTCTGACTGCATGGACCCATACATCATGGGACAGTGTTCATATATACACATAGCCCTGACACATTGCCTCAGGACCACAGGGGGTTGACTAACACAGGGAAGTGGACAAGCTCCAAAAACAGAGCAATGGTGGACATATGCGAGGAAACACACTATGCAAAGAAACATACGTAGCAGGGGAGGCTGGTGGAAGTAGGAATCGGAGGACGTGCCCATTGTGATGCATGGAACGGAATGAGGAATGGTATCGAACATGTGTGTTTAATGCACAGAGCAGAATGAGGAGTGGTATCAAACACACGTGTGTTTGATACCATTCCACTTTCCACTCCATGCATTACAGTGAGCCCGTCCTCCGATTTCTACCTCCACCAACCTCCCCTGATACATAGAGCTTGGTTTTTCCTGATGATATGCAATACAGGAGCTATGTTGCAACTGTATTACCCTGATGTTTGTTGTGATGCGTCACATTCAGTATGTTAAAGTTTTTCTTGATATGCTTTACAATGCTGCATCGAATCACAAATGCTGTACAGTACCAGTCAAAAGTTTGGACACACCTTCTCATTCAATGGTTTTTCTTTATTTTTTTAAAATTATTTTCTACATTGTAGATTAATATTGAAGACGTCAAAACTATGAAGGAACACACATGGGATTATGTAGTAAACAAAAAGGTGTTAAACAAACCAGAATATGTTTTATATTTTAGATTCTTCAAAGTAGCCACCTTTTGCTTTGATGACAACTTTGTACACTCTTGGCAAGTTTGTGTCCAAACTTTTGACTGGTACTGTATGTATTTACCTCATGAATTAAAATCAAACAATGGAATTTACCTATAATACAGCATAAAACATTGTTAAGCATACATCCATAAACATAATGATAACAAATATTATAGATATTAATCTATTTCCCAAAAACACCCAAAATTGTGCCATTTAATTTATTGTGAATGGAAAAGACAACATGAGTCAAAAGATAGTTGCTGAATGAACAACATGAAAGAAATTGAATTAAAAGGTGTTTTTCCCTTTGAAGTTGGCCTGCTGAACGCGCCTGAAATTTGACACCTGACATCATCTGGTGTGTTCCTGTCATTTGAGCGAATCCAGATGTAATTCCCCTTAAAACTCTTCCCCTCCTCAATTTGGGACTCCGTCTTACTTCCTCAAACTCCAGACTATATAACTCACTCGCACGGTGACCTACTTCACCGCAGAGAAACAACTCACAAAGATTCATCCGACTCCGCTATCCAGGACAAAAGGTAAACTTTGGTATCTGCATCTACGCTTTTCCGTTTGCTCGATTTCTGCGAAATAACTTCAAACCTATTTGAGATAGGGCTACCATTTAGAAATTATTTTTCATTCGGTAGTTTAGCTTTTTTTTAGAGAGCTTTCAGTTTCACTTGGGATCTTGTGATTCCATAAATTCATTAATGCACCTGAAATAATTAATTGTTCGTAAAACATTGTTGGCTAATTACGATTGATCAATTTCAAATGTTTCGGTGTGAAATAGCCGCGAAGCAAATCGTCGATAGACTTTGCTTGTTTACCAACATAAATCTATTACACAGAAATAATCCGACTGATCGTGTGAACCGTATGATAAAGAACTATTCCGAGCACCATGAGGAACTGAAATATTTAATTTAGCAGACTTCCGTGCATGAGTAATTCTGTGCCTAATGCAAAGTTTAAAACATGAAACAGATAGTCGGAGGAATTTTCCTTTGTACAGAAAGACATAGGACTTTACCATAGGCCATACTGTACATAGGAACCTCATAGCGTGAAGAGGGCAGATCATTCTCAACTGAAACAGAATGTGGGCCTACTGCAGCCACGTCCTCTTATGGAGGGGAGGCTGGTGGAGGTAGAAATCTGTGATTTTTTCTGCCTCCACCAGCCTCATTGCAATGAGCCTGTCCTCCGATTTCTACCTCCACCAGCCTCACCTGAGAAGCCTACTGTTGTTGTTATTGTTGTTGTTGTTGTTGTTGTTGTTGTTGTAAGTTAGCATCTTACAGTACATATATTACTCTACAACAAAATATATTATATATATATATATATATAGAGAGAGAGAGAGAGAGAGAGAATATAATATATAGAATATATATATATATATTATATAACATTATGTAATGTTTCCATTTTGTATGAGGATGTAACATGTACAGAGGTAAGGACGAGTACAGCAGCGACTTTCATGACTGCTGACTGTGTGTTTTCCCAGAATGCTGCTGTGTGCTTGGGTGCTGCTGTTTCTGGGCTCCGCTCTGGCCCACGCTCTGGAGGAGGGGACGCTGGACGCCCAGTGGGACACCTGGAAGACCACCCACAGGAGGGAGTACAATGGCCTGGTGCGTGTCTGTCTGTCTGTCTATCTGTGTCTGTCTGTCTGTCTGTCTGTCTGTGTCTGTCTGTGTGTGTGTGTGTGTGTGTCTGTCTGTCTGTCTGTCTGTCTGTGTGCCTGTCTGTCTGTCTGTCTGTCTGTCTGTGTCTGTCTGTGTATCTGTATGTCAGTCTGTCAGTCTGTCTGTCTGTCTGTCTGTCTGTCTGTCTGTCTGTGTCTGTCTGTGTATCTGTATGTCTGTCTGTCTGTCTGTCTGTCTGTGTCTGTCTGTGTATCTGTATGTCAGTCTGTCTGTCTTTGTGTTTTATATTTTAAGTGTTTTTATTGATTATCAACTGTACAATTGACTTCATTTAGGACAGAAAAAAAAAAATTCAGTTTAATTGACAACAGACTTATACTTTTGATTATCAAGGATAAGGCCAGGATGTTTTCCTTACATTTCCACATGACTTGAGGAAAGACTTGCGGAAATATTTTTCCTGGTCAGCTCACATGAAAAAACCCTGTCCCAATGGCAGGAAATGTCAGAAAAAGGAGCAGTTCAGCCATTGGTATTTCAACTTCCTTGTTATTACAGTAGTGGTATCAACAAAGGTTCCAGGAACATCAAGGGTATTTCAGTGGGGATTTAACTGTACCTAATCTGACCTTGCTTGACTACAGTCAGGATTTAATTAAGCATCTGTGTTTTTATCTATTGCTTTCTCACTCTGAGGGCAGAGGTCACAGCTTCAGGATGGAATGAGGGAGGGTGTGTGTGTGTGTGTGTGTGTGTGTGTGTGTGTGTGTGTGTGTGTGTGTGTGTGTCTGTGTGTGTGTGTGTGTCTGTGTGTCTGTGTGTGTGTGTGTGTGTGTGTGTGTGTGTGTGTGTGTGTGTGTGTGTGTGTATGTGTATGTGTGTGTGTGTGTGTGTGTGTGGGTGTGTCATAATCTGAGAGGTCAGCACATTCTGCAGCAGAAAAACAAAGAGAACACTCTCTCCCCTGCTAAACCCAGCTTTTAATCCTTATTCCCCAAATACTGCACTATACGTATGATTTTGACATGGTCTTTGCAAATTTTTTCCCCTTGTTGCTATGAAGTCAATGAGGTTTTGCATAACTCCTTGGTCTGTCTTTTTGCTAAATAGTGTCATCTTTTCAACAGTTGAAATTCAGATGGCAACATGCAGTATGACGTACACATTAATTTGTGTAATATTGGGAATAAAATCGGCTGTTTTTCAACTGTCAATGCACATCAAGGCTTGAGAATAAAAAAAAAAAATCTCTATAGCACTGGCCTCATCTTTCACCTCCGCCATTTCGTGCCGACCAATTTAGTTGCACTTTTTGAACATCGTGGCCAATGAGCACACAAATGGCCGTTCTTGGTGGTGCAGCGTGAGCATAACCCATTGTTTCTCATCGCAGGGTGAGGAGGTGATCCGGAGGACCATCTGGGAGAAGAACATGCGTCTGATCGAAGCCCACAACGAGGAGGCAGCTCTGGGCATTCACTCATACGAGCTGGGCATGAACCAACTGGGAGACATGGTAGGCGGCCTCTCCCTCCTGTATAGGCGTGCATTAGCATGGAGATAGCGCAGGATATGCCAGCACTGTTGCATTATAATTGGGCTATTTTGTTCCTGCATCATTTTGTGAGTCATTTTAACCCTGTTTACATATGCAGAGATGTCAAGCATTCGGAATTAGCCGCTGAACCCCCCCCATTGAAAAATACAGTAAAGCATGAGTCTGGGATGTGTTACAGACAGTATGTCCCGTTTAATGTGATGTTTCCTGCACGATTGTTCTTTTTTAATCGGTGTCTCTCCACTTGTCTACTGGCCCGGAATTTTGCAGTCAGTTGCAAATGTACAAAGCTGTCCCTAAGTGCTACTGATATGATATGATAGTCAGAAAAAAAAAGATCAGGCGTAGCACAGAGTAGTGGCTTTTAGCTGATGCAGACCATTATCAATCTGCGTCCTTACTCACGCCATGGCTTACTGATGAAAGCACAGGCTGCTGGGCTACTGACCATTAAATCCATCCCTGGCTGTGACAGGGATGTCAGGCAGGGTCATGAATGATGGCTGTGTACGCATGTAAGGGCCCAGCTGGGAGTCGGACTAGTATCACAGGTAGTATATCAACGTGGCAAGAAAACGCAACCCTGTAATATGTAGCTTGCCTAAGGGTTTTACTGTTTGGTTTCCATGGCTTCTCATTAGTGGTTGGTCCATGTGTATAGCATTAGCTATGGGAGGACCTCCGACATCAGTTGTAATTTAATAGACTAACTGTCACTTTCACTTTTATGTGGAAATTTGCTGTAAAGATAAGACGGATCCACTTCCACTCTCATTGAGTAAAGCACTTCCCTTAAATGAAATAAAAACTAACCCATGATCACTGCTTTGCTTTCGCTGGCGAAGTATCAGCCCTCGTACTCTTTAACAGGCGTTATGGATTCTCAAATTAAGCAACAACCTATATGTCTTACTTTTCGTGTTCATTTACAATCCATTAATTTCTTAAGTCATTGATCTCAAATGTTGCTGGTCCAATTAAATACAGTGATGAAGAATAGCTGGTTTGATAACTGTGTATAGCCCATTGATTCCTGTTCCTGTCAGATCTAGTGGTACTTGAACAAGCCGGCACACAACATGATCTAGTGAGGCTCTGTGATTGAGCTCTGTGGTTGAGCTCTGTGGTTGAGCGATCACAGTGATTGGTTAACTCTCTCGCTGCCTGATCAATTGGTCTGCAGTGTCAGCAGAAACTGAGACACGAGAGAGAGAGAGAGAGAGAGAGAGAGAGAGAGAGAGAGAGAGAGACACAATTCAAAAATGTGTCTCCATCAATGGCTAAATAGTATGGGTTATTAGCCGAGCATAAACATCCCCTTATCCTTTTCTCTGTTGTTTCCTCTCCACAGACAACAGAGGAGGTCGTTGAGAAGATGACCGGTCTGCAGGCACCGATGAACAGGGACCCCAGCCACACCATCATCCCTGACAACAACTTGGAGAGGCTCCCCAAGTCCATCGACTACCGCAAGAAGGGAATGGTGTCCCCAGTCAAGAACCAGGTCAGAGGTCATACCTTCCAAGGGCCCTTAAGGCAGCAAGCCAGAAATACCAAAGTGTCCAATTGAGACCGATGGAGGTGAATTGTTTTTAGGGTGGGCACGACAGAGCTGGGCTTGGAGCTCCGCCTGACCTACCGCCCTACTTTACCCGAGCAATAGCCAGGGAAACACTGGGTCATGATAATGACGCACGTTCATATCCCTGCAGGCCTTCTGTTGGTTATGTAAATTAGGCCTCCTCTGGCTCTAGACACAGCAAATGATCACAGCTGCAGTACAATCACGTAACCTGGCTGCATATTTTAAGTAAACAATGCTTTTGCTTATCAAAGGTAATTACTTGTTATGAACTAATTGGATGCCGAGGCATTATTTGTGTAAACACAGGGGTATTTAGTTTAGTTGTTCATAAAGCACACAGGCTGAAATACGAGGCACGCCTGTTCTTCCCGGTAACACAACAAGCAGATTAGCCCTTGATTTACAACATTTTGTGTAATGAACATTAGGTCACATTAGATTAGGGCTAATAATCGGCAGTGCTAACAGAGAGCAGGTGCTGCAGGGATTGGAGGTGGATATCGTTGTTACCCCCCTTTAATGGTGTACTAGAAAGTTACAGGACAACTGGGTTGCAGGCAATGGAGAAAAAAAAATGAAAAAAAAGGGTCTTTTGGAAAAACCCTGGTCCTCTCTCAATGGTTAAAAACTCGATTCCTCGCCTCCTTCACGCTCTCAAAAAGCATTGGAGGAGAATATCTAAGGGGAGGAACCAAGATATTCTCGTCCAATGCGTAGGAAGCAAGTGGAGGACGGAGGAGAGGATGCGAGGAATCGAGTTTCTAACAACTGAGAAAGGGCCCTCCTCAAAGCGGTTTGGTTCCCCCGTCTCCATGGGTTCTGTTACTGATTGACTAAGTCTGTCTTTTTTTTTAAACATTGTTTTCTCTCTGTTTATACTGTAAGGACTGAAACATGCTTTGTTTATTGCTTGTTTATGACCTACTACGCAGCTGCATAGTTATAAACCTTAAGCCTGATCCTCAGACACTCAAAAGTTCATTTTTTTCTGCTTCATAATGGAGAAAATAATTGGTTATGAAGTCATCAGAACACCCATCCAAGCGGTGGTTTACCCTACTGGAAATTTGAATAACTCAGATACTTAGATGTACTAAATACATATTATTTACCAAATTACATGCATTGTACAGCATATACATGTAAAAATCTTTTACTTTTAAATGTCACATATTTATTTTATGTTTAGCAATGCATTTGCAGTGTTGCTTAAATGTCTTAGTCAATTAAAAGTGCTTTAAAGTTTGTACGTTTATATAAATTGTATTGACATTACATTCAAAACATGCTCTCAACACATTGACCAATGCAACACATTTGCAAGAGAGGTCGGTAGTATAGCCAGTGATTCTTTGTCAGAGTGCACCCCCTGGTGGCCAGAGAGGAGAACACAGCCCTGACCCAGACTGTACTGAACTGTTCCTTAGGGCGCCTGTGGCTCCTGCTGGGCCTTCAGCAGTGCTGGGGCCCTGGAGGGCCAGCTGATGAGGACCACAGGCACACTGGTGGACCTCAGCCCCCAGAACCTGGTGGACTGTGTCACTGAGAACAACGGATGTGGTGGCGGCTACATGACCAACGCCTTTGAATACGTCAAGGACAACGGAGGAGTCGACTCCGAGGCGGCCTACCCATACATTGGCCAGGTAGGGGCATGAAGCAGCAGACCTGGCTTAGAAAAGATGTGAAATGCTGAGATTGATACAGTTTGGTACAGTTTGATACAGTTTGATACAGATACAGTCTGATACAGATACAGTTTGATACAGTTTGATACAGTTTGATGCAGTTCGATACAGTTTGATACAGTTTGATACAGTTTGATGCAGTTTGATACAGATACAGTTTGATACAGTCTGATACAGATACAGTTTGATACAGGTACAGTTTGATACAGTTTGATGCAGTTTGATACAGATACAGTTTGATGCAGTTTGATACAGATACAGTTTGATACAGTTTGATACCGTCTGATACAGATACAGGTTTGCCTGGGACAATGGAATCAATAGACCAATAGTCTTAGATGTGCAAACTCCAATCAAGCACACCTTAAATCCTTTTGCGTATTTGGCACTGAACCAGGTCTGGCACAAAGACGCAACATTAGGGTGTGGCTGATCGGGAAATACAGTGAGACTTTTCATCACAAAGGTCCATTGTTTTTTAGCTATTGAGGTAGCCTGGATCTGTTTCAGTCTGTTTCAGTTCAGTCTAAACTAACACCTCTGTAGCAGAATGACACCCTGGTTTATGCTAAGACTGGTCTAACGAAAAGCGAAAGAAAAAATACTGGTCTCATGGCTGTAACGCCCGACATTCCAGTCAATGTTTGCTGACCACAGGTCAAGTGAATTTATGACACGGCAGTTTCACACTGAGTAATCCCAGCACCTGATGTTTCACCAAAATCAGCTAATAACAACACATCTAACCCTTACAAAAAAAAACACCGACAGTAGTTATCACATGATGTTTAACAAAAAAGAACATACTGACCAACTGCGGCCAATTACGGGAAGTGACGACTGCTCCGTAAGGTCTTACACGTTCCCTTATGACATGAATATCACTGCTGTCATCATTTGTATTCTGGTTGCGTGTTGAGACCATAAGACCATATTTCTTAACCTCTTTCGTGCTCCACATTTTCATGTGACCTTAAAAACACTACTACGGCCAAGAGACTATGAAAGTGACTGGTCATTTAAATGCCACAGGACCCACTACATAAAACAGGTATCTGTGTCATCAGAATCAGAATCAGAATCAGAATCAGAATCAGTCACCAAGTGTTTCCAGCAATAGCATGCCGTCAACAAGAGAAACCCTGCTTTTCTAAACAACTTCTTTCATCGATCGACTTTCATCTTCTCCTCCGTCTGATCTCTCTCCACAGGATCAGCAGTGTGCCTACAACATGTCCGGCATGGCGGCCAAGTGCCGCGGGTACAAGGAGATTCCCGAGGGGAACGAGCGGGCGCTGACCTCGGCGGTGGCTAAAGTGGGGCCTGTGTCTGTGGGCATCGACGCCACCCTCGGCACATTCCAGTTCTATCAGAGGGGTGAGGCCAACATCTGTGGCTAGTTTAGCTCTAGGACGTATCTGTAGGAGTCGGCGGGAGATACTGCAGGAGAATGAACAGCTTCTAGCAGTCAAAACATCTGTGGCTAGTTTAGCTCTAGGACATACAGTACCAGTCAAAGGTTTGGACACACCTTCTCATTCAATGGTTTTTCTTTCTTTATTTTTTTATTTTCTACATTGTAGATTAACATTGAAGACATCAAATCTATGAAGGAACACATATGGAATTATGTAGTAAACAAAAAAGTGTTAAACAAACCAGAATATGTCTTATATTTTAGAGTCTTCAAAGTAGCCACCTTTTGCTTTGATGACAGCTTTGCACACTCTTGGCAAGTTTGTGTCCAAACTTGTGACTGGTACTGTATCTGTCGGAGTCAGTGGAAGATACTGTAGGAGAATGAACAGCTTGTAGTCGTCAAAACATTTGGAAGGAAACTAATGCTTCCTAAATTACAGTTACGTTTTTATTAACAGGAGAGAAACTTGTACAGGGGGGTAGAGGGGGTGAAGAGATCATTAGGACCTATATATACTTCAGTGTATACAGCGAGAATCAAACCCACAACCTAAGTATTGTTAGTGCCATGCTCTACCAACTGAGCCACAGAGCGCCTGACATCTGGTCAAACTTCTGCTTAAATCATCTGCATTAGTTTCAATGCCCTTATTACAATTTCAATGTTATCCTATTACAATTATATATATATATATACACACACACACACACACACACACACACACACCATTATATCATTGTAAATATACTGTCTCCCGATCTGAAGTTGATGAAACTTGATTTTCATATTCACCCATAAACCAATGTAAATTGTGCTATAACACGTACCATTTTATGATTGACAAACACAGGTGCATGTTGAGAATATTATTGTAGTCAAAGTTGAAGGTAATTGAGAACCCAATTAAAGGAGCTCACTCTTTCTTTCTTTCTTTCTTTCTTTCTTTCATTCTTTCTCTTTCTTTCTGTCTTTCTGTCTCTCCTTCTCTCCATCATGTACTCAGGTGTGTACTATGACCCCAACTGCAACAAGGATGACATCAATCACGCCGTGCTGGCAGTAGGGTACGGACTCACCCCCAAGGGCAAGAAATACTGGATCGTCAAGAACAGGTGGGACACGCAAGGCACCGTGGGCCAGTTCAATAGCATCAGGTGTTATCAGGTGTTATACGCGGTCAGCAGCAAATGGACCTGGGCCTCGTCTCCCCAGGCTGATGTAGTGTCAGTATCATCATTAGAACCACCATAGGTGCTGAGTTCTAGCGAAGGCAGGAACCGTGGTCCGGTCCAGGCCAGTGTGTTGTTGTTATCAGCTGTGCGTGTCTGTTTGGCCTGTGAGGTTGATTTATTTAATACATGTGTTTGTGCAGCTTTGGTCTTGATAAACTAATTAGTTATTATTATTAATTATCTTGGCATTAACACTTATTCTCTCTCTGTCTCTGTCTGTCTCTCTCTCTCTCTCTCTTCTTCTCTCTCTCTCTCTCTCTGTCTCTCTCTCTCTCTCTCTCTCTCTCTCTCTCTCGCTCTCTCTCTCTCTCTCCCTCTCTCTCTCTCTCTCTCTCTCTGACCTACAGTTGGGGCGAGACCTGGGGCAACAAGGGTTACATCCTGATGGCACGTAACCGTGACAACGCTTGCGGCATTGCCAACCTTGCCAGTTACCCCATCATGTGAACGACCAATCGGCAGAGGGCACCACGGAGGCACAGCAAAGGGACCACTATGGCTACGACATGGGCGTGGGCACGCTCTAATGGTATACGGAGGCTTGAGTTAAACTCACAAGTTGATCTTGAGTTCTTTTGGAAGCACTTTGAAAAGCCCCTCTGCTCATCTCCTGTTGTTGAATCTCAAAACTGCCAGTCTTCAGTTGTCGTCTGATCTACAGTGGAACAACTATGATCGTGATAGGGAATGTGTGTTGTACTTTACATATGTTGCATTCAGTGTGTCAGGTAACATTGCTGTGCGATGGGAGATTTGTCTCACTTCCCTGTCAATCCAAATGCCTTAAACTTCTAGTCTTAATTGTCGGACTGCGTCAGTCGAGGCTGCTCCTGGCGGGGGGCCTCGGTGATGTTTACTGGTTTTTTTATTTTGTTGTTAAGCACTTTCACACCAAATTCTGATGATGCATTTATAACCAAATGTTTTCTATGAAATTGAATAAAAGGTCATTCGTTGGAAATTTCAGTGTGTTTGTCTTTTTAAAAAAAAATATATATATCTGTATTTTACTGGAGCTTCCTCTTGCCAGGGTGTGCATGTAAAAGAGGTCTCTCGACCTCATTGGGACTTCCTGGTGAAATGAAGGTTAGATCATATATACGCCATTTTAGCTGACACTTTTATCCAAAGCGACTTACATTGCAGTGAGTGCATACATTTCAGTATATATGGTCCCAGCAGGAATCAAACCCACAACCTAAGCGTTGTTGATGCCATGCTCTACCAACTGAGCCACAGAGGACCACAGATCATTAAGAATAAATATTAATTTCGATAGCGAAGGAGAAGGTGAAATAGACATGTGTAAAAGGAGAATTGAGAACCCGAGATTTTTGTCAATGTTGAAATTAAACATCTTTTTATATAAACCAATAATACAAGGATTATCTTATTTAATTTGGAAATCCAATGAAAAGTCTATATTTTCACCTATGTTAACAACAGCTTCTCAAAACTCTGTAGCCAGTCCTTAATCCAATTTAGAGAGAGGGAGAGAGAGAGGGGGGTGGAAAGAGAGAGAGAGAGAGAGAGAGAAACAGCTGAAAATGACATACAGTCCCTCATCTTGAACTCACCTTGTGTGTTGGGGTGCCACCTCATGACTCTCTCTGACTCTCATCTATCGTTGAGACCTGAGGTCGGTGATGGTTAAATAATTAGTTATTCAACCAACTCATATAAACAGTTTATAGTATGAATTCTGACAATAGTATCAAATTAACCGCCCACAGCTCCTGTGCATTGTATAGGCTACGATATTTCTGTCTTGAAAATGTGTCCAACAACATGGGGTTCTACTGAGTCACTCTGAATGACTAATAAATTAATAAGAATTGCTGATGTATGCGTTGCAATGACCATATTCGAGAAGGTTGATGACATATAAATCTTTCATATGAGGAAGAAGGCAGTTGTACCACGTGACATACGTAATAAATAAATATCAACCAGGAAAACGAATCATAGTTGTTCCACTGTAGTGTTTGAAGACGCCAGGTAATCTCATCTGAGAAAAGGTAAGATAACTAAATGTCTTAATTGGCTACATTGAGGCAAATTCTCCCCGGCGAAAACGTGTTTCAATTAAAAACTAAATGTAGCTCGATAATAAAGGGATGCCTTTTACTTTCGTTTTTAATACATAATGCTCAATTTTTCATCAAACGTATTTCAGTTTGTTAATTAAAAAAGAAACCACATTCGAGCCTACATTCGAGTAAAAGCTCCATTTAATTTTTAATGTTAATTGCATGAACATTAGTTTGTTGTAACAGCATGCTGACTGTTACAAGATAGATGATGTCAATTTCTGGCAACTGTTGGCCAAGACTGGCTACAACAGGTCAATTGTATACATTTTGTGATAGACATGTGATAGAATGTAAATGTAGTTTTCTATTTCATACATGTACTTCACACTGTTTTACAAAGCGGGCTGGGACAGATAATTCAGTTGTCAATGAGTAGCGTACATTTCTGACGTCACACACGCATTCTGAAACTTGTTTTCCTGTTTGTCCAAAGAGAACATCAATTGTCCGTTTTAAAAATATATATTATTATTATTATTATTATTAGTTTACTTGCGCATCAGTTTCAATACTCGGTAATCACCTGAAGTGTCTTGTGACAAGCTGACTAATTTGATGGTTGGAAGTTCCGTCTTAGTTCATTTGTGGAACTAAAACTCATGCCGTTGGCTGAAAGACTTTGCATTTTCTGATGTTGTATGATTTATTTCACAAAACACACACACACACACACACACACACACACACACACACACACACACACACACGATCCACCGAGAAACGATGCTGCATCAGTCTACAGGAAGTTAAACACAACTTTGATGTTTCTCCTCAGGTGCAGTACTCGTAGGCTACTAAGATTTCCACACACAGAGAAAAAAAAAAAAAAAACGTGCACCTGCAGTCCTGTAGACCACTTCCTCCCATGTAACTGATTTGTTTTGGGTTGTGGCTCAAGACCGAATGATCTTGACTAGAACGATGTGTTTTGTCACAAGAACACTTCAAAAGCCGCTGTCCTCTGTCCTCTAAGATCAGAGGTACATTATTGAGCCTGAGAGGAGGTATTGTCTCTTGTATTGTCTCATGTAAATGATTCACTCTCTGTACAGACATGATGCTGGAATGCTTGCTGCTGGTTGCGCTGTGTGGGTCAGCGTCGGCCCTGTCCGACCCACAGCTAGAGCTGCACTGGCAGATGTGGAAAAAGGCCCATGAGAGGAACTACCAGACTGAGGTGGGATGACTCATCTTTCAGGAACGGGAGGTTTTGCAATGTTTGCAAGTTTTTTTCCCTGATTTCTGCTCAACTTTCTAAATTCTTAACACAAAACTCAAAACTGATTGCACTTGTAACATAGCCTTTCCAAAGTTCAAAACCTACCGTTATGCTTTCATTTTCATGAGGAAATCTTTCAAATTAGAGTCGTTGAAATTGAAATTCATTGTGAAATGCCATTAGAACACATTTGCTTTAATCATCAACTCAAAACATAATCATACTGTAGATTCAACGTTAGTCATTCTACCAACCAGTTCATAACATAGCAAAACATACATTATACATGTTTAAAATATGATATTTCTGGAGTGCAGAAGAGTAGCAATCGTATAGTAAATGCATTCTACCCTTTCAATGTCAGGGTGTTGCAAAGCTTTGTAAAACATCAGACTTAGTTACAGTATCATTATGTTTAACATTGAAGAAATCCTCAGACATTGTGGCAAAAACTTTACAGCACTAGTTAAATAGGTAAATATTGTAGTATTGGTGTATCATTTTTTTTATCCCTGCCATATTCAGCAAGGCCACCTATTGCAATGTGTGACCAGTACTGTAATGCTATCTATCTATCTGAACAAAATACAGCAGATTTCTAACTATCAGTGAAATCCAGAAAAAACAACTATTTCAACACTGCACTGTGCACTAGAGTGTTATTTTAGGTGGTTTCACAAATATGTATTTGGGTATTTTTTGCACTTTGATCTGGATATCTATGGCAGATGGACATGATGCTGTAGTATTACAACCATGAAATCATACAATGTGTGATTTAGTGTCGTTGTTTCATCCTTGAAAGATGTCAGTTACTGTAATCCAACAGTCAGAAACACATGATACATTTTTCAAAACGTATATATATCTTTGATGTTCTGAATAAAGGGAATAGTCGATGCGTGTCGTATCCAGGGTACGTCTATGATCATCACAGTAAAGGCGTCTTTGACGTCAGAGTCATCGATTATCTGTGCGTTGACCATCTCTGCATCAACCGCTTTGAGTTCTCAGAGTTCTGAGAGTTGAGCACACATACAGTATCTGATATTAACATCAAAGCGATCGGGGGGGAAGACGGTAACCTCCATAGCTGCTGCTATGGTGGAGTGACGTCCGCGTTATGGTGAAATGTCACAAGTCATGGATGGATATGTGTGTGTTTGTGTGTGTGTGTGTTTGTGTGTGTGTGTGTGTGTGTGTGTGTCTGTATCTGTGTGTCTGTATCTGTGTGTCTGTATCTGTGTGTGTCTGTATCTGTGTGTGTCTGTATCTGTGTGTGTGTGTGTGTCTGTCTGTGGGTCTTGTCTTTTGTAAGAGTTGACCTTTACGTTGTTGCTGTAGATTGAAAACGCTGCCTCCCCCACATTTCCTTCACCCCAGAACAGAACAGTGGCTTAGTTTAATTTTTTGTCCCCGCGTTTTTTGTCCCCGCGTTATGGTGAAATGTCACAAGTCATGGATGGATATGTGCGTGTTTTTCTCCCTGTGTGTTTGTGCGTGTTTGTGTGTGTGTGTGTGTGTGTGTGTGTGTGTGTGTGTGTGTGTGTGTGTACGTGCGTGCGTGTGTGTGTGTGTGTGTGTGTGTCTGTCTGTCTGTCTGTCTGTATCTGTGTGTGTGTATCTGTGTGTGTGTGCGTGTGCGTGTGTATCTGTGTGTGCATGCGTGCGTGTGTTGACAGGTAGAAGAGCTGGGCCGCAGGGAGACCTGGGAGAGGAACCTTCAGCTGGTCAGCCTTCACAACCTGGAGGCCTCCTTGGGCATGCACACCTATGACCTGGGCATGAACCACATGGCTGACATGGTGAGTTATTGCATTCACTGGCAATGCCAAAGGTCAGTCTGAAACCCTGCTGTCTGATGGCTGTCGCTGTTACTGGTATAAGTTATTGTATCAATTATTGTATCAAATGAACATAGTGCCTATTCATAAAAGTTTGATAGTGCTTGTGAGATCAGAAGCCTGATGATGCGATGAGTTAGTGATACAGTCAGGCATTCATCGAATGTCTCTCTAGGTAGAATGTCTAGTTGTTTGTTTGTTTTGTTTCGTTTTGCTGAATTCCTGTGGTGACATGTTCGTTTGCTGGTGGTTTTTTCTAAACTGGATTTACAAGTTTGATGAGGAAACATTGAGGAAATCATGGATGCTGTAATTCAATAAGTGGGCTGAGTGCTAACTTAGTGTTCTACATCCTTGAAGTGGGTAACATAAGTCTGGTTGGCATTGTTTAAATATGCACCTGATTTCCTTCCTTTCAACGTCCCACAACAAAAGACAACCATCTTGAAAACTGCACGGTGTAATATATGCTGTTTAGCTGACAGCATTCACTTTTCAGTGCCTCTCTGACATTGTGACTGTTACCTAGCGTAAGTTAATAACCTTATGAATGCTAACCAAGTTCTGGTTAGTGTCTTTTTGATGCTTAAGTTGTTGTTACAGACTGAAGTGAGCTGATGTCACAACGCTGCGTGGCCCAAAATGTGGAGGGAGGCATCAGAGGACGGTCTTGTTGTGATGCATGGAATGGAATGAGGAATGGTGTCAAACGTCCCACAATGTCCTCATTCTATTCGATCCATTACAATGAGCCCGTCCTCCGATGTCCTCCTCCACCGGCCTCTACTGGTCCACTCACTGTGACCACATTTTGGCCCTGGGTCTTTCTTTACCGTGCCTGTAAGTTAGCTGTGTGGGCTTGTTTAACCTGTAGAGTGTATGTCTCTTCAAACTCTTAAGTGTGTTGTGTCTCTCGTCAACTCCTGTCAGACCGAAGAGGAGATTCTCCAGTCGTTTGCATTGGCACGTGTCCCGGCTGACCTCAAGAGGGCGCCCTCAGCATTTGTAGGCTCGTCGGGCGCCGCCGTCCCTGATACTGTGGACTGGAGAGAGAAAGGCTATGTCACTGAAGTCAAAATGCAGGTACGTTAAAAACGTCTTACATTGTGACTGATATGTGGTCCTCTGTGGCTCAGTGGGTGGAGCACGGCGCTAACAATGCTTAGGTTGTGGGTTTGATTCCCACTGGGACCATATATACTGAAATGTATGAACTCACTGCAATGTAAGTCGCTTTGGGTAAAAGCGTCAGCTAAATGGCATATGTGTATGTTGTAAGCTTTTGAACGCTAACCACATTTTGGTTCGTGTCTGTGATGTTGTCAAAAGTGTAACAAGACAGACTGATGTGAGCTGATGTCACAACACAAAGAGTTGTCTCATCATCTCTCACTTCCTCTCTACATGGAAACCTCTTCCTTCTTCTAACTTGGTTGAATTGGTTCCTCTTGTGTGAGGAAGTCTTTGCTTGTTGTGCAAGTTTGACGTCACACACAGATGGTTCAAGGGCCTCAACGTTGTACAAACATCGTATACACTACTCACAGTAATTAATAATTATTAATAATTATGATTAATCACTTATTTTTGGTCTCTGTTAGATTGATAAATGTATACATATATTTGGCACCAGGTAGTAAATAGGTTTATTTGTTTTAATAACACCAGAAAAAGGAAACATCAGAAAAGGGAAAATATCCATCGTTAACACATACTTTTTTAGGAAGTACCAGCTCGAGTAGGGCCGTAAAACAAAGTTAATAGGACTATGAAATAACGTGTTAGGAATAGGATTATAAAATAAAGTGACACCAAATTGACTTGTCAAATAAAATAGAACTACAGGGATTATAAAAGTGTTTTAGTCAGACTGTCAAACAAAGTTACCTGTCAACACCATCTAGAACCATCTAGAACCATCTAGAACCATCTAGAACTGTGCCAGATGGTTGGGTTTCATCCCTCCCCTCCTTTTAATGTCTTTTTGTCTGTTTGTCTCTCTGTCTGTCTGTCTGTCTGTCTGTCTGCCTCTCTCTCTCTCTCTCTCTCTCTCTCTCTGTTTGTCTGTCTGTCTGTCTGTCTGTCTGCCTCTCTGTCTGTCTGTCTGTCTTTCTGCCTGTTTGTCTGTCTGCCTCTCTCTCTCTCTCTCTGTTTGTCTGTCTGTCTCTCTGCCTGTCTGTCTGTCTGTCTCTCTGCCTGTCTGCCTGTCTCTCTGCCTGTCTGTCTGTCTCTCTGTCTGTCTGTTTCTCTGCCTGTCTGTCTGTCTGTCTGTCTCTCTGCCTGTCTGTCTGTCTGTTTCTCTGCCTGTCTGTGTGCCTGTCTGTCTGTAGGGCAGCTGTGGCTCCTGCTGGGCCTTCAGCTCTGCCGGGGCCCTGGAGGGCCAGCTGATGAAGACGACCGGCAAACTGGTGGACCTCAGCCCCCAGAACCTGGTGGACTGCTCCAGCAAGTACGGCAACAAGGGCTGCAACGGTGGCTTCATGAGCCAAGCCTTCCAGTACGTCATCGACAACCAGGGCATCGACTCTGACCGGGCCTACCCCTACAAGGGAGTGGTGAGTGGGCTGTGGAGCATTGTCCTTTCTGACCGGGGCCTATAGATTCAATCAAATCTCCACACGGTACACATGTTTCAGACTAACACCAGTGTGTTGTCATTGTACATTTTGCACGATTGGTCTGTGACCCGATACAATATCTGACCCTGTCGTCTTGCTGCCTCTGTTACGGTAGCAAGGGAACTGCAAGTACAACCCCTCCTACCGCGCTGCCAACTGCTCCAAGTACACCTTCCTGCCCGAGGGGGATGAGGGAGCTCTGAAGGAAGGCCTGGCCACCATCGGACCCATCTCCGTCGCCATCGACGCCACCCGACCTCGGTTTATCTTGTACCGCAGTGGTACGGAATGCTTTATTTATTTACATTTTTCTCACGTCTTGTATCCATTGTCTTGCAATCAGGTGAGGCTGCTTCGCCTAACCGACGTCAGTGTGGACGTAGGACGTCTGTGGTAAAACAACGCTCTCGCGTCATAATTGTCAATGTTGGACTGTAAGCATTTACATTTTTACATTTACATTTATGGCATTTAGCAGACGTCTTTATCCAAAGTGACTTACAACAAATACATTTGTTTAAGTAAGTGAATCATCTACCCATCAGTCATCATAAGATAAAGTAATCAATGCTCTGACCAGGGGCCATAGGCAGTCACAATGCTAGAAGCCTTTAATTTTTTTTATTCTTTTTTTATTCTTTTTTTTATTAACAGGAGAGAACTTGTACAGGGGGGGTAGTGGGGGAAGAGGTCCTTAGGAGGGACTGTTAAGATGTAGCCTGAAGAGATGGCTCCTTGGTCATGGTTATTATAACTATTCCTCTTTGTAGCCAACGTTTAAACACTTTGAATTGAATTAATTCTCTCCTGTTAATAAATAAATAATCCCTTCTTCTAGCATTGTGACTGCCTATGGCCCCTTGTCTGAGCATTGATTACTTTATCTTATGATGACTGATGGGTAGATGATTCACTTACTTAAACAAATGTATTTGTTGTAAGTCACTTTGGATAAAGGCATCTGCTAAATGCTATAAATGTAAATGTAAACATGTAAACATGTAAATGTAAATGTAAATGTAAATGTAAAAATGTACTGTAGCAGCATGAGCAACTCATTCAAGCTGTCCAACTTGTGTAGGAGTTTACAACGATCCAACCTGCACAAAGAACATCAACCACGCTGTTCTGGCTGTTGGATACGGGACGCTGGGGGGGCAGGACTTCTGGCTGGTGAAGAACAGGTAAGATGGTTTCACACGGGGGGGGGGGGACGACAATAAATATGTTACTTCCATGCGGAATATTGTACAAGTAGATTCCCGTGTTCTTGTTGTCCCCCATGTTCTTGTTGTCCATTGGACGTACTCGTCCAACTGTTGAACTTTAGCAGTCACAGAGAAGTGAGAAGTGGGTTTCAAAGTCCAACTGGACTGTAGACAAGTGAACCTTGCTTGCGTTAGAGTTATTGCTGTTGTTTTATTGAGGATCAGTGTATCATGTTTCAATCTTCCACACCCTCTGTTCAGCTGGGGCGTGACATTTGGAGACCAGGGATACATACGGATGTCAAGGAACAAGGACAATCAGTGTGGCATTGCCTTGTACGGCTGCTACCCCATCATGTAGCTCTTTGCAGCCGAAGTGACCTAGCTGGAAGAACTGCAGTGCCTTTTATTGTTTGTTTGTTTGTTTGTTTGTTTGTTTGTGTCTTTGTTTTTTAATTCTTTCATTGTTATATTCTTGTTTTATGTATATATATACACTCACCTGCCACTTTATTAGGTACACCTTGCTAGTCCCGGGTTGGAACCCCTTTTGCCTTCAGAACTGCCTTAATTCTTTGTGGCATAGATTCAACAAGGTGCTGGAAACATCCCTCAGAGATTTTGGTCCATATTGACATGATAGCATCATTGCTGCAGATTTGTCGGCTGCACATCCATTATGCGAATCTCCTATGAATCTCCACATCCCAAAGGGATCTGAGATCTGGTGACTGTGGAGGCCATTGGAGTACAGTGAACTCATTGTCATGTTCAAGAAACCAGTTTGAGATGATGTGAGCTTTGTGACATGGCGCGTTATCCTGCTGGAAGTAGCCATCAGAAGATGGGTACACCGTGGTCATAACACCATTAGATATTTGCGTTAATGAGCAGTTGAACAGGTGTACCTAATAAAGTGGCCGGTGAGTGTATATGGCATATACCCTTTGGATATTTAGCTGACGCTTTTATCCAAAAGGACTTACATTGCAGTGATACATTTTCTGTGTATATGGTCCCAGCGGGAAACGAACCCGCATTTCTAGCACCATGCTTTACCAACTGAGCCACAGAGGACCACGTTTTAGCCAGTTGACCTTGCTGTCCTAAATGTTATAGTTGATTTTTGTTAAAAAAAAAAAAAGCCAATGTACTTTTAGTGGCTCATGTGCATAATATATAATAATACATAATAGTACAGTATGAATACTAAGGTTGTGCATTATCTCCATAGCATAAATCAAACTATGCATATGCAGTGATAACATTTTAACAAACCATGTGTGTATTTGTATTTGTCTGGATTACAAATTAAATATATTTCTACCTCTAAACTGTTGCGGTCCCTCATGGTTTGGTTTGTTTGTGTGTGTGTGTGTGTGTGTGTGTGTGTGTGTGTGTGTGTGCTTGTATATGTGTGCTTGTGTGTCAGTACGGAGGCAGGGTAAAATGTATTTCCATTTCCTGAGGCACAGTCAAACTACTACAGCACTTACCCCTCCACTGATTAAACGTGCCCCTACTAACCCTAACCCCTAACCCTAACCCCTAACCCTAACCTCTAACCCTAACCCCTAACCCTACCCCTAACCCTAACCCCTAACCCTATGAAGTCAGAGGACGACTGTACACTGTTGGGTTACAAATGAGTCATTTTTTATTTTTTAGTGCAACATCACAACAAACAATTTCACATGAGGTATTCAAAGGGATTCTCTTTAGTTGTTGATACAAAATGTCCCACCATGATTGACGTTTAAATTGTTGTGTTTTTTAAGCCTTTGGTTGGTTAGCCACATTCATTAGTAAGTCTAACACATGGACGAGAATGGCACGATTAGCATGGTGGGTGAGTCCAAGTTGAGGAACCCAGACTCGGTCAAATATAATATTTCCCTCAACTTGTCATCGTTAAAGCTTTTGTATGGGTTCATTTACTCCTACTTACAACAGTGGGATCAAACAGTATTTCAACTACACTAAACATCTTGGAAAAGAGGGAAATGGTTTACAAATGTGGAAAAATAGCTTTCGTCTCTTCAGACCTTATTGTATTTGGGTGAACGCTTGATTCGTGGGCTTTAGGAACTGTTACAGTAACTCACATGATTCTATTTGGAAACAAGGAATAGGCAACGTTGATTACAGCAAGATCCTCCTTGCTTGGATTGTCACCTCCTTTTTTTTTGGTCTTGACAATGATTTTTATATACAGAGTATGTATAAATATGACTTTCTAGCATATTGAACTAAGCTTTGGCTGGATGGGGCTTGGTTTGCTCCTGCAACAGATTGATTCCAGCACATTTGGTTCGGAAAAAGGCATGAAGAGACAGATGGACAGACAGACAAGACGGACAGACACCCTGACAGGATGGAATCTTTGGTTAAGGAACATCTTTGCCACACAACATCTCACATAGTTGAGGTAGATGGGTAAGTCTTCATGTACACAGAGGAGGGGAGGGGAGGGGAGGGGAGGGGAGGGGACATCGGGGTCATAGGGGTTACAGAGTCAAAAGACTGTCCTCTGCAGTCACCACACCTTGTGTCAGTTTCTCAGTTCCAATTTCCAATGCAGAACTTAAAATACAGTGTGAGTAAAAATGCATACTGGACACGCCTTATCCAACTAGACTGGCTCTACTGGAGCCAGAGAGACAGGGAGCAGGTCCTCTGTGGCTCAGTGGGTGGAGCACGGCGCTAACAACGCTTAGGTTGTGGGTTTGATTCCTGCTGGGACCATATATACTGAAATGTATGCACTCACTGCAGTGTAAGTCGCTTTGGATGAAAGGCGTCAGCTAAATGGCATATATTAACTGCTAACACTATCCTTTGTTGTTCAACCATGGTTTGGAGAGTTCCCATGAATCTTTGGTGGTGTTTTTGTTTAAATTTGATTCCTCAACATTTACATTTTAATATGACAGTCTGCTCTCTTACTTTCAACAAACATATTCATATCATCAGCTTCTTCAATACCCCTTGTTTTTAATTCAGGGTCCAGTGTCTCTGTAGTCCACTAGGGGGTGCCACAGACTAAATTTGTGACACATCACCTGCAATGTCTAATCTAACTCCATACAAAGGAGAGATCCCCCCCCCCTTAGTTGACACAGTGCAGACAGTGAGTAGATACACAAAGTCTTCCCCCATTTTGGGTCAGACTCGCATTCTAAAGCGTAAAAAAAAACTAAAAAACAGAAAGATGTCCCATTGCCTTTGATGGAACAACAGTGACAATCAGAAGAAGAAGAAAAGAGGATCAAAACAGGTTGGGGTTTTCATTTTTCCTGGACCAGACCCCCCCCTTTACTCACAGCATGCTTACAATTGTTGCTCATTAAACTTTAATTCTACTCCATGCCCTTAACTCCAACCCCCCCCCCCCCCCAACCCTCCAACCCCCCAACCCCCCAAACCCATTCCCAAAACATTGCCCCCTGTTCTGGGTGATTCAGCCACCTCTCTGATCTCCCCGCCCCTTTTGAATGCCCCTAAAGCCCACAGGTCTGGCCAGGAGCAGACCCCGGACTAGATACGAAGAGAGAAGACGAATGGAAAAAAAGGCTCCTTTTGAAGTCTGCAAAAAGTCGATGGCCTCTTTCATGACCGCCTGTCTTTCATGTGCCCGCTGTGAAGGGGGCCCCCACAACACGCCCTTCCGAAGGTTAAAGACACAGAGAGGGCGAAAATGGCCAAGCCAGCGCCACAACTAGCGCCTGACGAAACCAAAGCCAGGCGGCCCTCGAGGACGTGGATGTAACTGAGAGAACTGGCAGGAGGGATGTGTCTGGAGGATGGTGTTTGGGGGGGGGGGGGGGGGGGGGGGGGGGGGGGGGGGGGGGGGGGGGGGGGGGGGGGGGATCACATTAAGTAGGACGAACACAGAAGTGTCTGCACTGCAGGGGGGGGTGGGGGGGTTGGGGGAGGAAGGGGAGGGGGGGTCACTATTATGCCGTCCCCAGATTGATGCACAGTATGCATGTTTGCATGTGGTCTCCAAGGATTCGCACTTAAGAGCTTGAGACGCCCTGTAAGTGCATCCCTGGACACTCCAGACGCTGCTGAATGGTGTTTGAACACATTTTTACAAGCAACCTGTGACTTTATGGGATGCCACATTACTACCACAACATTCAAACAAGCTTGGTCTCGGCGTAAGAGCAGATCGCAGAGACATTTGCCAAGAGTAAAGAAATCCCCATTATTCTACAAAAACAAAGGCCAGGCCTTTAAAGAGAGAGAGATATGCAACATCACTAGGAGTATGGGGGGGGGGGGAAGGGGTTAGGCCGTACATTCAGGGAGGACAATCTTAATCTTTGGTATTATGATGGGGTTCTACAGCTAAAAGTGCCCATCAGAAAAAAATCTTCAGTTTCACACAGACATACAAAGCATTGTTAAATAAATACTTACAGTATATAGATAGCATAAATAAATAACCAAATAAATAAATAGAGAGAAGGGAGAAGAAATAATAATAAATACACAAATGCAGTAATAAATACATTGACCAGTTCAGCAACTGTATTTTAACCTCTGACTCCAATCAAACCGGCTATATGTTAAAACCGTCCCTCATGGAACAAAAATGACCTTGTACGTAGCAGGACTGAAACAGCAACCCGCACTTTCAATGTATCTCTATAAATACAGCAATGTGCTTGAAATCTGTACAAAAGGGCTGAAAGAGTCAAATTCCTCCATTTTCTAGGCGTCTGTAAAAAAAGATTTGCAATGGAGCAGAGGTGTGTTCAGTTATGTGTTTTCAAACGAGTGGAAAAAAATATTACAACATCACTGTACATTGTGTCTCATGTACATCTTTCATTCATGTCCATTGTGTTCAAAGGTTTTTTTTCTAGTCAAAATGGCTACACAGCTTGTGATTGGAAGGTCAGTCAGTGTCATAAAGCTGGAAGGTTGCACCAAAAAGTCTCTGATTTGGCATCCCTCAAAATTGACTGAATCTGTCCCGATTTAAAGTGAAATACCACTTTGGTTCCTCCTTGAAAACTCTGATTCATCCAAGGCGAAACCATTGTCAAGAAATGAGAAAGGATGGTCAAGGTTCTTGAGACGGGGAATGATTGAAAAAATAAGAATCATGGAGAGTTCAACAACCTCCTGATAATCCAGACTCGGAACTTGGAACTTGGAACTTGG
>NC_139664.1:2197681-2267681 GCF_951799395.1 Argentina silus | reverse complement strand
AGAGGAGAAGGAAAAACTGCGGATAACCTCCGTGTAAACACCTCAGCATGTAGAGAAATATTGGTAGATGATGATGATGATGACGACGACGTCGTTACATCATTCGGGGCCATCGTTTACGGCAACGCTTTGCATAGCAACCGTCTTTGTAAAAGAAGGACAGGCCGGAATTGATAAAAATAACAATGCTCACTGAACCGCTGACACGCTGAAGAATCTGGTATATATTTAAGAGAGTGCTGCATTAAGGGGTGGATCATCTTAAAACTTGAGGCGTGAAGCGGGGAACACTTGAGCTATCTTCAGACTAGGGAGCACAGGGCACTGTGCATTCTAATTCCAGTCTCGATCTGCCGATGCGGTCGAGGTGTGTGTGGGCAAGGCGTGCTGCTCTTTCCCATGGAAATCAATAGAGGCTTGTAATTAAACAAAAGGGGGTTGGCCAGGGGAGGAAAAAAACAATCCCCTCAGAAAGTAGGTTATGTAGAAAAGTGCAGAGCTGTCCAAATTGTGGCTTTGCCAAGAACTAAATTTGCAAGTTTAGACTGTGTGGGGGGAGAAGCATTGTCAAATGTTAATACGCTTTCACAACACGGCATACGTGTGAGGCCCTTAATTTTTTATGACTATGATTGATCTGCTCCTTGAATTTTGAGCAGTGAGTCGTGAAAAGATATCTCTGAGTGCTGAGCTGAAGAACTTGAACGCTGAAAAATCCTCAATCCTGTACCGTCACACAGACAAAAGGATTCTACAGACAAAAATAAATATACATTTACAGTATTTTGCCATGTTTTGTCGTGAAGAAAACCACGAAGGACACAGGAAATAGCAGCTAATTTGTGAAGTGAAGATTGGAGGGATTTAAGACAGATAACAAAGCTGTTGCATAATAGAAATTTCTGCAAACCAGAACAAGACAATTCATCACTGGTAACTGGGCTCTGAGTCTGATTGCTGTAACATTTTGTCGAATGGAGGATGTACACATGTGCCCAGAGAGCTAAACAATCGAAGATCAATAATTGTGAGAGGATTGCAAGAGTGCACAATCATTACTTATGAGCCCTATTGTGCTTTTGAGCTTAATCAGTCGGGTTGCTGACAGATAGCGAAAAGCTGTGATCAACTGTGCTTGCTTACACACACGTACAGCTCACAGACCCCTGCAGTGAACAGATCACTAGGCGCCACACACACACACACACACACACACGCACACACACACACACACACACACACAGACACACACACACACACACACATACACACACACACACACACACACACTCTCTTCTCTGCTCCTCTCATGTTACTGTGTTCACATGGGTCTCATTCTATGTATCAGATGGGTTCTCAGTCCCTATGGGGGGACAACACTGAAACTGGGCACTGTACGTTGGGCTGTCCTGTCTTCGATGCATATCCCTCAAGAATATCAAATGTCAACTAACAGATTACACTCTGCCTTTCAAGAAGAAACCTTTCTTCCTAATGTTGTTTTGATACTGTACGCAACTCCATTTGGCCACTCATTTATTTTACTTTGGATTTACAGGGATTTTTTTTTCATAGCAACGGCTACTGTTGAGATTTTGATTTAAGTTGTATCTGGCAAATGCTATTGTGCGTCAAATATCATGCTGTCATTTCAGTCATGTACCAAGCAGATATAAATCAACTGTTCTAAAAATGTCATCTCTGCATTCATCATTTGGTCAAATGTCCATGGCTTTCTGTATGGTTCTGTCATAGCCACAGATCAATAGAAATTGTCTTCGAGCAAAATAGACAAAGGAATAAAAACTGCCCCCCTGCACAAATTCTCCATTAGTGTTGAATGTAGTTAGAAACATGTATTTGTCAAAGGCCTAAAATGGACAGAAACAGTGCACAAACAACGACCCAGCTCTTCAAATCTTTGAACTGGAGAAATATCAGAACATGGACAACTTGAGCTTGTCTTCCTTCTCACCTGAGGAGCATACTGATACTGATATACTGATACTGAAAGTTGCCTTTCGTGGGGAAAAATATGGACTGTAGGCCCAGAGAGAAAGAGTGTGTGTGTGTGTGTGTGTGTGTGTGTGTGTGTGTGTGTGTGTGTGTGTGTGTGTGTGTGTGTGTGTGTGTGTGTGTGTGTGTGTGTGTGTGTGTAAGAGAGAGAGAGAGAGAGATCTTACCCTCCAGTCGCAGAGATGCCATCCTTTGAAACTCGGGCTCCTGCAGCCAGCGGGACATCCTCTTGAAGGTCTCACGGCCAGACTTGAGCTTGCCCCAGGGCTTGGGGTTCCTCAGGAGGTCAGACAGGGTGCCCTGTGACCTACACAGCACCCTCTCCGCAAAGATGGCCTGGGGGATGCTGTACCTCTTCAGCTCATTGATGATCCTCTGGGCCACATCCCTGGTGTCGATCTCCTCTCCAGCCGCCCCTCCGACCCCACCGCCCTGGGAGCTCGGCAGCATGCCCTCGCTGGGCGGGGACGAGGAGGTGGAGTGGGGGTGCTCCCCAGCCTTGGAGGGCTGCTGGCTGGGGTGGTGATGCTGGTAATGCTGGCTGTAGATGTGAGGGTGGTGGTTGGGCGCGTGCTGGTGGACCTCCATCTTGTTCAGCTGATGGCCAACTGATGAGTCGCCCCCCAGCCCCGGAGGTGACATTTCCCTGCCAAAGTCCGACGGCCTGCAGAAGATGTTACCCCCGTGGACCTCGTAACCGCCCGGAAGCATCTGGCCGCCATTCCCGTTGGGGCTGTTCCCCAGGCTTCCATAGCCGTGCATGGCCGTCCCCAAGCCAGAACCTGTAGATGGCGGCGACAGACTCTGTGACATCCCCAGGTCCTTGCCGTACGGATTGTAGAAGTTGCTACCCAGGCCTCGGTCCTCACGCATGAGGGTAAAGCTCCCAATGACATTGCTGACCGGCAGGCAGGGGTGATGGTGGTGATGGTGGTGGTGAAATTTGTCATCGAAGGGCTGCAGGGGGGTCAGGGTGGTGTATGTACTGCCACAGCTAGAGGGGGCGTCCCCTCCATATCCCAGAGCTGACATGGAGTGGTCGAAGCCTGGGGGTCGGTGCTCAGGCTCCAGGGACATAGAGGGGCCCCCCAGGGAGGTCCTGGGGAAAGCAGCTGAAAGGTCCCGTGAATGCAGCATCGCCCTGCCGTCCTGGCTATGTGCGAGCTCGGAGTGGCTGTGGATGGACATCTCCCCGAGACTTCCATCCATTTTGAATTCAGTGAAATGACGAGTAATAACAGGAATTTGTTGTTGCTGCCGTTGTTTAACAGTCACTGTCCGGGAGGTATTTCTCCTGTTGCAATATAGTATGGATTTATTGATTTCAGAATGAATTGATTTATTTGCTTATAGGCTGTCTAATTAATTATCTGGTCAACTTAAGTAGTCTATTTAAACTCCAGGAAATCGAGATGTGCAGCAGCGTCAGTAACAGCCACTATCACATTATTTTGATTTGTGCTACAACACTCTTGTCTCCCGTTCTTTGGTGCCCAACTGCTCCTCGGCAGAGTCGTTTTTTGTGCCTCGGCAGAATCTTTTGTGCCTGCAGAAGACAACATATTTAGCCTGTATTTTGATAACAGGCCTTCCTTGCAACATAGCGACATAGCATATCTCAAGCATATATCCTTGTAATAATAAAGTTGCAGTCATAAGAGTCACAAACAATCATTAATTAACTTCCATTGCTATGCATGCATTGCACCTGGAACAGACTAGAGAGAAGCCAAACAAATTCACTCTTAAAAAATAGCCTCTTGCCTATCATGCAAAGTTCTGAATACTCGATCAGCGCGCATGCGATGCTTTGGACATTAACGCGCGTCAGGCTTGCATATTTCTCAACACAACACACGCAACGAATGGTTGGGGATGATCTAGGAAATATCCAAGCAGGAAATTAGCTTTAAGAGATAACGACACACAAAATAAACATATAGTAGCCTCCTAACATTAGAATTCTCACCTTTTATTATTCCGTTAGACGAGCGCATTTGCGGCTGACGTCGGTCCGCTGCATCTCTCCGATTGTGTCGCTTGTCTCCGGTCAACGAGCCTGTCCGCGCTGATTCACACAATTGGTCCGAAGCACTGAGTGATGCTACATACAACAAAACGAAGGACCAAACAATTGTCGGTTAGCTAGACGTCCTTTTTCCGTCCTTTGGTGTTTTTTGAAAGTCAATCGTCTGGGCTAGAGCCTCGCTCTTCTCTACCTAGCTGCTCTCCTCTTTTTCTTTCATTATCTCGTGAGATTTTCCTCCTCCTCTTCCCTCTGCCTGCCACTTCATCGATTTCACCACCAACTCTTTCTCTTCTCTTCCTCCCCCCACTCACACTGGCTCCTTTCAGTACGTCACAGGCTTAAAAATCTGACAGATGTGCAATGAAATTCCAACTCCAATTAACCCTTTCGCTTCGGCCAGCGTCTCCAGGGAGGGGGTTGGGTTTGACCAACGAGGTGAAGACAAACCCTTTCTCACAACCCCAAAGTTAAGCCTTTTTTTTGTCTAATAGCATGCAGGGCTTATGAATTATGCCAACATCCTGACCATGGCTGAGCTATTTAATTCAGATGAGGCTTCACTGCAACTGCGACTGTAGCGCACTCGAACATTGTTTTTTGGTGTGTTTTTGTGTCAATGCAACACAAACTATTAGTATAGTACCCGGTGCCGGAGGGCTATGTTGCCTAACTATAGTATTATTGTGCCTTTCTGTCCATAGTTTATTGATTACCGTTATCATGTTGTAGCCTATAATCATCACCACAATCAATTGATTATTCGACTTGTATTATTGTTACTATGAATATCATTAATATCAGTATATTACTAATGATATTGTTATTATTTTAATTATTATTATTATTATTTCATAAATATTATTGTTCGTTGTAGCAGGAGTAGTATATGTCATGAATGGACACTTATAAAAATCGCATCACTGACTGTACTGACCAAAGAAAATCTATGTATTTACTCTTAATGGCGTAAACACTCAAATGTTGGAAAATATAGGGCCTTTACCCTACCAAATTAGACTGTACTGAAATGTAGTCTACCCCCGTTTTTTGGGGGATGGATTTTTAAACATTTGGGGTAAAAGTAAATCCCACCTCTTACGCATAAATGTTGTCAAGTGACACGCTTGTTACTGATTCATTTAGGGAACCTCTTAATCAGCACTCAAACCACGGTTGAGTGGGCCCATTGACACCAGACTGCGCACTTCAATCTGTAGTTCTAAAGAAGATCAATGAGGCCATTCGTTTAAATGCGACCTTTTTACATAAGATACTCGACCTATAGCCGCTATTTTGCTCCGGCTTTTCATTTAACACATATTTGGCGAGTTCTGTGTGTGTGTGTGTGTGTGTGTGTGTGTGTGTGTGTGTGTGTGTGTGTGTGTGTGTGTCAGAGAGAGAGAGAGAGAGAGAGAGAGAGAGAGAGAGGGATTTGGGAGTTGAGAGAAGGAGAGGTGGTATACTAGGCATACTAATCATATCTAACTGTCAGTTTAATTTTCAGAGATGAGCAATTCTGGCGTTTGAAAACATTCCGTGCGCGGTGTGGGACCGCTGCCTTCCCGGAGCAGATGCTGCCCTATCGATCCGCTCCGCGAAAGCCAGGATGGAGAGATACATGTATGGATAGTAAGTAGCTGGAGGTAAAATGGTCAGCGGCTACACAGAGAGAAAATAAAAGGTCTTTTAGGAGGTTGGGGTGAAAGTTCACCTTCTGTGGCTGGAAAACTCGAGTAGGCAGACTGACACCCGAGCTACATGCAGTCAGGAGGCCTGGCTGGAGTACTGTAGCTTGTGTGGCCCACGACTGGTTCATGTTTGTTGTATGAACCTAATTTCATTGACAGAAATACATGCTATTGTATTTTTGTTTTTGGTCAAACCGGCACATATATTGCCGATAAGCCTACGAAAAGATATTTCTTGAAGAGAATGATTTTGTTGTTCGACCAAAAGCAACTTCAATATGGCAGGTCATAATTTCATGTGAAGTGTTTTGTTTATGACCTATTCTCTCTTAAGTGCTATTTCGACCAAATGTATTAATAACATTCGATCTAATAACCTTATTCAATGATTTCATCGATGTTATATTGCTTAGGGCCTATGCCGCAAAAACCTACCAAAGTTAATAAATTCGCCAAATTGTGAATGGAACCTTCTACCCATGCATGCATCACATGGCCAGCATTTGGACTGTCCTGGTGTTATTTCTAATTAATGATATCTATTAATAGTGATAATATCAACAGCAATGACGAGTATGACGATTATGTAGTGCATGGTAATTACCTGATCGTGGAAAAAATATATATTGTAGGCTAGTTTTATTGAAGACTGAAATAGCCTATGGGCCTGTTAACACTGGCACTCCATGCCAGATGATAACAACATTCTGCTGATCACAGATCGGAGTTTCCCGAGGAACTCGTGTTTCAGCACCATTGAAAAAGAACAGTTCCTCACGAACGTGAGATCTTTACGAAATTGAGAAATGAACTCTCTCGGTTATTAGGCTGCGTTATAAATCAGTGTTTCAAATGAATGTGCCTACTATGTTGCAAATCACATTAAACATATATGATTGTTTATTTAAAAATAAATGCGATGCGTAAACATAGCTATGTGTGTTTTTAGATGATAGCTGTCTTGAGCAATTGAATGATCCTTTTCATTCCAATAAGAAATATCTGTCAAAGTCAAACTGTTTAAATTGTGAAAACAATGCCTAGTGCTGCGTTGGTAAATAAGAGGAAGCACGCTCCTCCTTACCTTTAACTTAACTTTTAACACTAACAGTCAGTCATAGCTTAGGCCATGTCTGCTCCTCTGCTGTCTACAACGGTGAAGAGACCAATTGAATAACCACACTCACGCACACACACACACACACACACACACACACACACACGCGCGCGCGCGCGTACACACACACGCACACTATACATGCGCGCGCGCGAACACACACTCACACACGCGCACACTCACACACGCGCACACTCACACACGCGCACACTCACACACGCGCACGCAGAAAATGGGTGGCTGTATTTTTATATTCAACTCTTAACAGTCAAACTTTCTTTTCACTCAACTCTCGAGAACGATTTCCGATTCCCTCTTATCTTTTCAGGTATCTGTCGCTCTCTAAACATCTTGGCTATCACATTAACACAGAATAGATTGTTATAAATATAAAGTTTTAATTCTGTTTACGTTTTTTATTCAATCATGATATAATCAAATATAATTGTTCACATATCTGACAAATCTAACAAAAACGTTGAATAGAAAAAGCTTTACCTTTGCAATCAACCTTCATAAAACCTTCATCCAAACATGTATTTGTGTCAGTGTTTCACGATATGGTCACAGACACCTTTATTTCAACATTTTACAAAATGAAAGATACAGTAACATTGTACAATATGACAACTGTTTTTCAAGACCTATACTGGGTTTGCTTTATAAGCATTTGGACCTGAACAAAACAAATGGAATATATTTTGATGGAAGCATAAAAACATTCACAGCCTCATTTGCAGAAATACGTTTTCTGTTGTTCTCTGTTACTCAAACTAATATTTATGTATAGGCCTACATACTAATATTTATGTATAGGCCTACATACTAATATTTATGTATAGGCCTACATACTAATATTTATGTATAGGCCTACATACTTCAAATTACATGAATTTCATGTCAGCATTTCCACTTCGTGCTGTATGTCAAAGTAAAGGACATGGTAAAGGCTTGGTGAAATAAAGGTTTAATAAAGGTTTAATAAAGGTGTATCATATGTCACCGTGTTGTTGCATTGCCCATGTTATGCGGGAATAGGTTTAGGAGGTATGCACCAGAATCTTTTCTTTTTCTTTTTATAATGCTGTTGCTACACCCATTGATTAATTATTTATTTGGTAGTAGGAGTGTTTTATAACCTGTACATGAGACATGAGAGAAGTAAGTATAGGACTTTAATGGACACATTCTGAGATGTCTAAATTTGAAAAGCTGTTGTAGTATTGTAGGCCTAAATGTATCCGACCTTCTTATTTGTATGTTGTTCTTCAATTTGTTTGTCAGTTTGAAGAGAAAAAGGCAATCTGAGTCTAAATGTATGACGAAATACTGCACAATGAAAGCTTATCCACAAATGTCTTGATACCGGGAAATAGATTAAGAATTCTATAACAATTTCGCCTTTTTATATATTAACAATTTCATCTTTACATAATTTATTCCTAATCTAAAATGCTATGCCTATATTGTTACAACGAGAATTTACCTTAAGAATTGGGCTATTTTATTTTCTCTAAAAACTGTAGCAATTGTCCTTTGTATTTCCTTTAAGTTCATTATAAATAAATGTATAGAAGACAACACCCATCCCTAACCAATCGATAAAATCAATTGTTACCATGAGGCTTGGGGCAGAAAAATCACCTTTGAGAATAATCAATGATTTAATTAATTTGACTTGACCAGACCTCTCAGGTCAGAAAAGAATGTATTATATTCGGTAATGTCTGAACTTTCTACGGTATATTGCATCATAATATTTTAACTGACAGATGTTTCAAACTTTTTGAAAGTGACTCAATGATTTCACTACGATTCTAGATTGTAGACCGACGTTTCTCTGCGTGCGCCGCATCATTCCAACCGCGTGATTGAACCCTAATGGACACCCGTACTGTACCACGACTCATATTAGCATATAAAACCAGCACATTTCGATTGGCCTAGATCCAAAAACCGAGAGTATATTCTTCTCGGCTCGGCTTCGAAAGTGTCTTGGTAAGTTACATTTGTGCCAAAAGTAAGTTTTATTTGAAGGTTCCTGAGATCAACCCAAGTATGTATACAGTATACTATGTATACAGTAGGATAGATGGCGCACGTGCAAGTAGGCCTCGACCCCTTTTTAGATTGAATCAACTTGAGTTTTTGTGACGTAAAATGTCATTCAAGTTTCCAATTGATATTTTAGATACATGGCCTTAATATATTATGGATTGTACAATGCATTGTACTGAGTTACTGCTTGTGATATACTATTTATAACAGCCTAAATGCCAGGGGTAATCAGAACGTATAGATTTTGGGTGCAAGTAATAGAAATATAATTAAACGTCCATGAATCTGATATTGTAAATTGTATCATTCGGTTCACCCATCGATAGGGGCGAAATGGTAATGACTTATGTTGGGAGAAAAAGAATAAATGTTACAGATTACAGTAGGCAAATTCGCATATGGGTGGGCCTGTGTTTCAGGGAATCTGTTCGTATGGCTTGATAAGATTGCCAAGGAGTGCTGGAGACGTAGACAAATATATTACTCGAATTGTATATTTTGTGTTCATAACAACGGGGAAATGAAAAGGAATATATAATCAACACGTGTCTTAATTCAATTAAACCTCTACAGTGTTTACACTAAAGCATAGGCCTACAGCCTTTTTCGAATAAAATCGCAGAATAGCCTACAGTATATTAGCTATTTTAGATCAAGGTTTTCTGTAGACTAGCTCTCACTTTCAGATAATTCCAGTTTGAAGATTGAGGTACATGTACACAAGTAGTAGCCTAATTGTAAAGAGCTACAGTATACCTCCAGTATACCCGCTGCAGGGACAGGTTTGACTTAATCCAGCCTATACGGTTTTGTCAAAATTAGGGTTTTTGAGGGTCAACTCAATTATAATTTATTAGGCCTACAAATAACAGCGACTTGTTCAGTTCACTGTTTAATATTTGATTGTGTGTGTGCGCGCGTGTGTGTGTGTGTGTGCGTGCGCGCGCTGCATGTTTGTTGATCGATACAGATATGCATTTTAAATATTCATTTGTGCCTTGACTTTTTTCTTTTTATGTAAAAATGTATATATCATCAGACTATTATTAACTAGAATAATTATCCATCCATTCTTTATGTAAATGAAATTGTCATATTCCTGAATGTGAAGGGGGAAACTAATTTGCATGCAACTTGTGCTTGAAGAGTTTGAGAGGTCGATAGGTTACGCTTGGCTTTGGCATGCCGTACAGTAGTTGTGAGTTTTAAAAAGTTTGAACGTTACAGTAACATTGCACAGGCTCTGGACTACTTAGTTTGTGCAGTGCGCTGATGACAACATCGAGGACATAATTCCATCAAACTGGGCTTGTAGGCTGCAATCTGAACCCCAAAGTTTTAGACAATTACCTCATTTGTTGGTTTGATTCTCACTGTTCTGTTTAATTCTCACCTGTTCCATTGGAGCTTGCTTTAACCAACCTACAACCTAAACCCATTGAACAAATTATTATTAAAAAAAAAAACATATCTCTAAATAATTTTTATGTAAACGTTAGCCTATATCACTTTTGATCAGAGATTTGATTCATGATCAATAAATAATTTGAATGTATAATACAGAAAGACCCTGTTGGAAATAATCACAGTTTTAAATGGATGTAACACAGTCAATGTCTTCAAAACAGGATGCTGTCTTAGGAGTTGTATGATTGTAGGTCTGTAAGGTGTTCTGGATGTCATTTCCAGACTACATGGGGCCCTATATGGCCATACTTACAAAACAGACATTGGCTACTTAAAAATATGTACCTACAAGCGTCTGGGGTTACAGTACAATCACAATATAAGTCTAAAACTGGGGAGAAAACATTTTGTAAAGTGGAATATGCCTTTATTGGGCATAAGGCGTATACCAATTTGTTTTTGTTGTTGGATTTGAGTTCTAAGTGAACAGAACATGTATTTGTTTCTGCTTATCCTATGTCATATTATATACCTTAATAACATGATAAATATGTGCATATATATGCAACAGAACCATTGTTTGACTCCAAACTCAAATAACACCCCAACCCACCCCACCTCTCTCTCTCTCTCTCTCTCTCTCTCACACACACACACACACACACACACACACCCAGACACACACACACACACACACACACACACACACACAGACACAGACACAGACACACACACACACACCCAGACACACACAGACACACACACACACACACACACACACACACACACACAGCCTCCCCCCTCCCCTCCCCTCCCCTCCCTCCTCCCATGCCCCTCCACACCTCTCATTCCCACTTGGAATAAAAACCCATTTCTGCAGAAATATCCAAAACCATCTTTGGAATTCCCTAATCAAAGCTGCTTAACAATGTATGACCACTTGCCACTGTACTGCATTATAAATACCATTTATAAAACATTTACATATTGATTAGTATCACACATACTGTTCTATTTTCTGGCATGATAATGCTTGCCTTGCCTTGCCTTGCCTTGCCTTGCCTTGTCGGCGTGAGTGTGTGTGTGTCTCACAGCCACCAGGGTATCAGTCTATCTCTGGCTCACTGTGGTCCAGTCGGTGTCCCGGGCTTCAAGCTGACGGGGTTTCTCTCGTCTGTTTGCCTGTCAGGTCAGTGCCTGCATCCATTTTCTCTCCCGTCCTCCGTTCCGCAGCCGCAAAGCTTCCTCTCCTCCCTCTCCTCTCTCTTTCCCCAATTATTCCCTGCTTTTCCCTCTCCGCAACCTGCCTTTTAATCCATTTTGCATCGTTTGCTGTATTTCTGTCTCCCTCCATGCAGCAGGGATCCTGCCTGTCCGAGCTGCATGTGTGCGTCTCCTGCTCTTGCTGACTGCTTCTCTCTCTCTCTTCTCTTTAATCAGCATGTTAATAAGAAAGGTAACTAATCAATACATTCAATGGCCTGGCCTGGCGATTGATACCATCTCATCCACCCCCCTCACTCTCTCCCCCAGTCAAACACACACACTTACACACACACACACACACACGTACACACACACACACACACACACACACACACACACACACACACACACACACACACACACAGACACACACACACACACACACACACACACACAGAGTTCAAGCACACTAAGCTACAGGGGCCCTCTGTGGTAATTGTTATAGATGATCATTTTCCAAATGTTTGGGGAAAAATTTGTCACATCAATCTAATTACACAGAGTGAAAGCCTAGAGTCAATTTGCTGTCTCACTCTTTTCTCCCCTCCCTCTCCAATAACTTAAGCGTTGTATGTCTATAGGTATTAACTCCCCACACATTCAGCTGATATTTGCAGCGATGTTGTTTTAGTTATTTGGTTATTCGGCCAGGGCGGTCCGCAAAACCCTCAAGGCAGAAACAGGTTGGTCTCAGAAGGGAAACAAATGTTTAAGAGAAATATACTCTCACAGCTTAGGGCACGAAACACAGAGTAAAGAAAGAGCATCTTGCCTGGCACCAAAGCAAATACTGTACATAACCACATTCCCACCCCCCAATATTATTAATAGAAACAAAACTCCTTCCTCGGGATATGGATTCAAACACAGAAATATGAAATGTGGCTCTGCTTCTACTGAGGCACACATAAGAGACATGGCAGAGGATGAAGGAAAACCTTCATACAGAAAGAACAAGGCACAGCTACAACACAAGGTGGCCTTTTAGGGCTTATCCCCCTGACCTTAACCCGATGTGGCAAAAGCCTTCTGGTAACTTCTCTGCAGAGCCGGTGTGGAGTAGCTCCCTCTACGTTTGTCTGTTGAGTTCAAATCTTTCTCCTCTTTCTGGCCTCCATGTCATTTTACCCTCTCACGATGAACAATCGATACGTAAAAGAAAAAGAGCGGTAACATCATATCTCACGTTGTATATCATATGGATTATTGTACCTTTGTTGTGATATTTTCAATGTTTAGAATTTTTTTTATTATTATTGCGTTGGCAACATTTATATCAGTAATGTCTTTTGGAATGTACAATGTTTTTCATTCATTTGTAATCTGTCCTGAGTTCTCGAATATAATGTTTTATCCAAGGCCTTTTTTTTTTTTTTTTTTTCTTAAATTGAGAAAGCTGCCAACTTCTGATTTATGTGTTCTATGAAACATGGTTGGACAAAACAAGAATTCGAAAAACGGGTTGGTGGTGATTCCAATCGTTTTAGTTTGGGAGCTCAGCAACCCATTTTAGAACATTTCCAGAATGTCTTAAGAGACGACACACATTTTAAATTAATCTTGCATCTCTCCAGGTTACTTACAGTTCTCTTGCAGGTCCTGCGATCGTATCAAATAATATTCCTATGTCACTCAGAGTTTATTTAACTAGTTGACAGACTAAATAGGAACTTGACTTATTTGGTATAGGTCATTTTTACAACAGTTACAAAGCCCACACAATGCTTCCTTTAACAGTGCGTTCACATTTTTGTCTGCTTGCACATGCCCTTTAAATTTTGTCATACCATGTCATCACATGCCCTTTAAATGTGTTTAGTCATACCGTAAGTTTGAACCCTTTGGGAACCTGAAGGGGCCGTAACCAAATACATCTTCTGGTTGTTTACACATTTTGAGAATTGCTGCCATGAGAACGTTTATAATGTTTCTTTACAACCTACTACTGTACACTATCTTATTCGGAGAACTGTAAGCATCTACCAGAAAGGGTAGGGTAGCCTATGGTATGGTGTATGGTTACTGGTGTGTTTTTACTATGCTGGAAAAAGCATTCTATAGTTGTATTTTTCGGGGGGGGGGGGGGGATCTGTATATTTACTACTGCATGAACACTGCAATGCGTATTCAATTGATTTGAATCTAATCTAACGAAGGTGGTGAATGTCACTGGCCGATCCCACAAAGCCACTGTATATCAGATTGCTCTGCGTCACAAATCCATGCTCCATACAGTACGTCTTCCTATAGCCTATATCCAGTTTCATTGCATTATCTGCATGTCCGAAGCCTCCCAGAGGGGTTCAGAATGACCACTGGCCCCGCTGACCCTCACTGCCGCTGTCACCCTTCATCACCACGCTCTCCATCTTGGATGGTGTGGTTCCCTAGCAACGGAGGCCAGGGTTCGCGGCTCACGGACTAGAGGCTATTGGGAAATTAATCGATACGCGCCTCGGCCGAAACTCTCAGCTCATCCCCCCTCTCTCTCTCTCTCTCTCTCTCCCTTGTTATGGCCAAATACGGACGATGCAGTTCTCACTTTTCCACACCTCACTCTGTGAGGATATCCTGTTACAGGATGATGTTTCTGTTTGCAGAGGGCCTCCGACTTGCTGAGGAATCAGACCTGTCTGCAAGCCTTCACCTCACCGCTGCTTGGAGCGAAAGGCAGAGGGGTGTAAATGAATCAGGCTGCAGAGGAGGGTTTTATCTGTGTTGATTATGAGGTAATGCTGACCAAAGACTGGATTGGTGCAAGTTTCTTCTCTTATATCCGCAGTCAACGTAACATTTCTGAGGACCGCGCTCGTTGTAAGGTCTTGGATTTGTTTTTATTGGGTTCCTGTAAATCGGCTCATCAATTACGAGACATAAACACAGAGCTCATGTTCAATAAAAAGAAAAATAACTGCTTGCGGGATTTATAGAGTTCCAAAATAAAGATGGACCTCTGGTTCCAGGCATACTGCTATCTAGAATCCCAGGTCTGTTTAGCAAGACCTCTATTTATTATGGAGGTCCCCAAAACCTTTCTAATCAGGCCAGGGTCGGCCACCTTTGATCCCCTCCGACCATACTGGGAGGATGGGCAATATTGGATCACCTTAAACAGTTTAAGACAGAAGGGCAGGGGAGGAGACCATGATGAAAGGATGGGGGAGGATGGAGGAGGAGGCAGAGGAGGAGTGGGGGTAAGGTTAGCAGTGACAACAAACCAGTGCTAATCTGTTCCATGATCAGAGCCATCAAACTGAATGGGGAGGCTAAAGCTAGATCTGTTAGTCCATCTGTGCTGAGTTACTTGGTCTTTTACACTTAAAGGAGAAACACGATTGAAGATCTTTTTTTTTCCTTTTTCTGTCTTTTCACTCCTGTACAAATGATTTCACAGTGAATTCATCACCAAATAGACCAATATCATCAACAAATATCGAAGCTACGGGTCTGTGCTTATTTTTTAACCTCATGTTGACACAATGTGACAAACAGAAACAATCAAGAGCAGAATATTCATAGTTATCGATTGCGAATGGCAAGCAGTGCGAGTCTAACAGTACGACAAGTACGCAGGCATTGCGTTCAACTGCAGATGCACACGCTGGACGACGGAAATGCATCGAGAGACAGCTGCGGCGTCGGCCTTTGGAGGTTCTCTCCACAGATTAGGCAAACAGCTTCCCTCACTTTTGTTGGTCATCCTTTACAAGAGGATGCTGCGGGACACCCAGATGGCTGTCCAGCACGTGGCCGGAGTCGAGCCGTGAAATGACCCCCCAGCTGGACACTGTGGCCAGGTCACTGATCTCCAATCCCCTTCTTTTGGGCCAGCTGCCAGCGGGGCCATGCTAATGGTGCGTCCCCCCCCCCCCCCTCCTTCCTTCCCCCTTCTCAGGGGCCAGGCCACGGGGAGTGTCCAGCTGCCCCCCTCTCCACCGGCCTTTCACTGGACACCAGAGAGCCCGAGGGGGTGGGGGGTAGGGGGTGGGGGTGGGGTGGTGGGGGTTGGGGCAGGAGTTCAGCGGTGGATGAGAGGCAGATGAGAGCAATAGCCACATGGATGGGGCATGAAGGCATGACAGGAGAAAGAGAAAAGGACCTTTTAGCCATCAAGAGTGAGGAGGCGCCTCTGAAAAACTGAGGGAGACAGTAGAGTGTCTGTGTGTGTGTGTGTGTGTGTGTGTGTGTGTGTGTGTGTGTGAGAGAGAGAGTGTGTGTGTGTGTGTGTGTGAGAGAGAGTGTGTGTGTGTGTTTGTGTGTGTGTGTGTGAGAGTGTGTGTGTGTGTGTGTGTGTGTGTGTGTGTGTGTGTGTGTATGTGTGTGTGTGTCTCTCATTGTCCCTGTTCAATGTCTGGTTGAGGCAAGGATTCCTGGATGATACTGAGTGTGTGCCCTTAAGTGGGCATGGGCTCAGCAACACGCTCCATTTCGACGTCTGTCTGCTAATGTGATGCTCTTAAAGACTTGCAGTGCTGTCTCCAGTCTGATGACTTGGCATGGGTCACCCAGCACAGGAGGGGGGGCGGGGGGTGTACCTCTGCTGAGCTGGAGCCTGGCTGCCTACTGAGAGAGGGGCTTTTGGGTTCGGTTGCCTAGAGTAATGTCGATAAATCAATAGGACACACGTCACTGCGGGCCTGAGAAGCCACATGAAACTATCATTGATCGGCAGAAGGTGGGGCACATGGGTGGGTGGGTGTGGGTGTGGGTGTGGGTGTGGGTGTGTGTGTGTGGGGGGGGGGGGGTGTTGCAGGGATGGGAGAGAGAGAACGGAGGTGTTTGGATGGCGAGGGTGTGGGTGTGGGAGTGGGGGAGGGAGGGAGGAGTTCTAGTGTGAGGAACTGAGGCGTTGACCCCCACAATGAAGGCCGGGGTCAAAGGTCAGTGGCGGCCAGTTGCCCATCAACAACACTGCAGAGCCACGTGCCTATCAATAGCTCTCTGTCACAGCTCACCGAACAAACACAGCCTCCACGGCGACTGCTGCCCTGCTCCCTCCCTCCCTCCCTCCCTCCCTCCCTCCCTCGGTCCCTCTCTGCACGCGGCTGTGGTGCTGATCACTGGACCTACTGGGCTGTATCCACCATGTCGGCCCGCAACACAACTGTGTGTAATGTCACATACTGCAACCTGTCACTGTTTTCCCTGAACTGTTATCGTTTGAGAGAACATATACTATAAACACATTAATCACTATTTCAAGTTTGATTCCATTGAATCTGTTTTTGTGTTCCATATTTTGTAACAGAAAAGCTGCCGACCGTCGACCGTCAACCGAAAGAGACAGATTCAAATGGAAGAGGCGACGTACAAAATGGCTCCTCTGCGCTCAATACAGTGTACATCGCTTTGTGCAACCGCCACTTCCTTCGCTCCAGTGTCAACGACCGCAGCATTGTGCAACAGAGCCACTGTAACCAAGCGCATGCATTTCCAGCAGTAGTTTCGATTGCCGATCAATGAAACAACACATGATCAACACAGTCCCGGATATCATGATATCCACCCCCCCCCCCCCCCCCCCTCACTTAGGCCAGAGCAATCGAGCGCCATGATGAACCCACCAGAGAGCCTCAACGTGTGATAAGTTCAATGCCCACTACAGACAGACCAGAGAGTAGAGAGAGAGTAGAGAGAGAGTACGCCGGGTGTCAAGTTCTCGTGACGTTCTGTCTGGCTCGGTTGCAGCATTTTGATCTCTCGTGCTGACCGAGAGAAAAAAGCTTAGGCAATCCTTCAACCACTCCCTCCCTCTCTCTCCCTCCCTCTCTCTCCCTCCCTCTCTCTCCCTCTCTCTCTCTCCCTCCCTCTCCCTCCCTCCCTATATTTCTCTCTCTCTGCACTCTGGCCTTGCCCCTACAGTCGCTCATGGTGAGCTAATGGCCAGCACATTGATCATGCTTGCTCGACCTCCAAATTGGGGTCAACCACAAAAGAGGTCCTCTCCAGTGTCAGAAAACAACTGGTGATTTCAACAGTCATCTGTGCATGTTTTTTTCTTGAATGATAAAAATGAATTCTATATATATATATATATATAATTATATATATATATGTATTTATACGCCATTTATATTATGTTTTTAGCCAAAGTGACTTACATTGCAGTGAATGCATACATTTTTTCAGTATATATGGTCCCAGCAGGAAACGAACCCACAACCTTAGTGTTTCTAGCAGCGTGCTCCACCAACTGATGTCCCTGTTGCCACATACAGTACCCTATGACCATACTTACAGTACACAACCAAACCTTTGACTCCCACAACATATATATTTTCCCCTCACCCCCCATCCCATTTCTTTTCGCAGTGTTATAACTCATAGAAGCTTATAATTTTTTTTAATTGCTCTTGTTGAAGTTCGATAGATTTCGAGTTGCATTCATTTTCCTGACACTTTCATTTCCACCATAGGTATATGAAACAGACAGGTGTAAATACATGGCAGCCTCTGTCCTCGCTCTGCGAGTTTCCATGGAAACGGCTGATAGAGTATATTATCGATCGCAGTGTCCAGTCGGAATTGTGTAGCGCCCTGAACCGACTTTTTTTCTGCTGTGATGGGCGTGGATCAATATCCCGATATTGTATGCTTTTCTCGCTTTCCGTCCTCCATAATAGCAAAAGAGAGAGAAAAAAATATAATTGAAAATGGTAGAGATAGTATTGCCGGAGTATTCTATAAATAGACACAAATGTGACTTGTATTAAATTACTTTAAAAGCCAAAGGTATTTAGCTAGGGATTTCCCATGCGTTGCACAGGTTTTTTTTTTTAGAAATGATGCGCTCGCCTTTTGATGCTGGTGAGCCATCAACACCGTCACTCTGTCACAACCACTCCAAAATCACCCAAAATCACTTAGGCTCACCACTTACACATAGCCCACACTGTCAGGATGCATTTACCCAAATGTTGTACATATTTATCCAAATATTCTCTGTTATTCGAATAAATATCGTTAAGCAACTGCCAAAGGAAAGCAAATTCGTTTCTTACACACGCGATAGTGAGAGAGCGGAACCGCAGTGGACCTCGGGGAGCTCGTTTAAATCTCGCCTGAGGGATCCCCCCAGCTAGGGGTCATGGTTGAAGTCACGGGGCGTCGGATTTAAAGGTGGGCGCTCCTCAAGGTGTCTCTGTCGCCCCGAGGCACGGTCATCACAATTCCTGGAGAGGTGGAAATGAAAGTACACAGAGGACAAAGGCTTTTGGACACTTCTGGAAAAATTAGCCAAGGAGCTCAATGATGGTCAACTACCTTCAACAAAAAGTCCATGCCCTACACCAATATGCTATAGGCAGATACAGTAGTACTACGACACTTTAGCTTGCTTCCCTACAAACGTTATTTCATGACCTTGATATCGGAATGACAAATTACTCTAACAGCCTTTATTTCTGTCCCAGTGTGGTAATCCCTTTTTACTAAAACAAGAGGGGAGCTGTGAACAGAGAGCTAACTGGCTGTGCCTGTTTTACTCCCAGGCAACATTAGGCTTAACAACATTACCTTGCGGATATCCGTGTTTAAAAGAGGTACACACAACATGTATGGATTGAATGTGGTTTATTTGTGGTATGTGGTGTCAGGGAACCTTATTTTACCTCTTCTTCAGCATCAACCTGATATATATACGGTCTTTCTCCCCACACACAGATGTCAATATGTTTGGTCTTCACTGGGAGGAATGTGCCCTTAGGCTCCCATATGAAATTAGCAGACCATTCCCATGTTGGCTCCTTTCATGCCCCCTCTCTTAATGCGGTGTATACTATTGTATCAATAATTCAGCCACAATTTAGTTGTAGTTGTGCCACATGTTACGGGTCAATTGTAATGGTTATATAGCACTGTATGCGTGATCCAGTCTGTCGAGAACTTTGGTGCTCATTTCAGCGGAGTGTTGGTCCAAAGTTCTCGTCCAGTGCGTCATACAGTAGGTCTGTTGTTGCCAGGTTCTGAGTCATGTTTCCAAGGTTTGTGCTCTACAACCGTGGTGGCTGTGGACAACCTTGTCTGCAGAGCCCCAACACAGGCGCAGGCGTTTTCTCCCACGAAGCAGTAAACTAATCCTAGTCTTGATTGGAGAGTATCACCGGTTGACGAATTTAATCTGGTTTGTTACAGTACACTGCTTGGCTGGAACAAAAGCCTGCACCCCCGTACTGTCGATAAAACTGACCACCCTTGCTTTGCACACGGGCACAGGCCCGGCGCATGTGCCCTAATCAGACACACACTGCCTTTAAACAACACAGGACACAACATGGTAACCATTTTGAACGATCAAGCCAAGACAGTATCTACAGGATGTCAACCTCCGGTGTGTGTATCCAAACAGGTCTCGAGGGGAGGGGTTAGGGTTACGGGGGTGGGGGGGAAGGGGGGGGGGGCTCTCCTAGGCTTACGCCATCCCATCCCTATGTTAGATATCTCCTACTATCTGGACGGCTAGCCCCCGGGTAGTTTTAGCTGCGGCGTACTGTAGTGGAGCAGAAATGGAAATCGCTGTGTGTTAGTGCGCGCTGTACGGGAGGAGGGAGCGCGAGGAGCAAAGTGGCTGCCCTGGCCGTCCCGCTGAGATGAAAACCCTTCAGCCCTGAGAGGAGGAAACACTGGCAGGGCAGAAGTCAGACTCCCCAGGCCCTTTCTGCATGTGGAAGGAAGAGAGAGAGGAGAATCAAGGAGTGCTAACTTTTCTCCCCCTCCAGCAGAATGTGAGAGCAATCAAAGTGAGGGCCTGGTGTGAAACTTCAGCTGCTTGTAGCCTACGTGAACTGCACTGAACTGCAGTGTAGTACAGCAGCCTTAGTGCGTGACCTTACGGGTGCTTGTGTGTTAGTGGCCAGTGGTCCACGGTTATGCAAACAGTATCATACCACAGTTACCCATGCTGTATTTCTCATTGCTGATGCAGATGCCCAGTTTCCTCTTTAAGAGACAGCAATGTTTAATAATGAGTATATTCATATCACTGTTGATTCCGATTCAAATTGTTTTAATAATAACAATGTTGCATTCATTGCTGCTTTGGGAATATTGTTGTAAATGCACTAGACAATGTTTACCATTGTGATTTACCAATGTGCCTTTTTTTAAACCTGGGCACCCTTTGGCTCAGTGTGCTAAAACAGTCTTGTGGCGCTAAGAAGGGGGTTCAAACCCAGACAGTCACAGCAGCCTACAGTACAGTACACACCCTCAAGTGCTGTTGACGTGCCTCTATAAAAACTAGAAGTGATGTCTCCCAAGTCATCTGACCATCAGCATGCGTTTCTCCTGCCCGGGCCTCGGTTCCGAAGGTACGGCAAGTCAGTAGTTATTCATCATCCATAATGTTAACGATTACAGCATGTCGATAGCAAACCCAGGAGTTAAATGAGTTTGTGCACTCAGCTACGCCTGTGGACGCGGTTCAAGGTCACTCCTTCCATCTTGACAGAAGGGATGATTCTCAGGCTAGGTTAGAAGCACACACATCTCACCCAAGGTCAAGTGTGCCACTATTTAGAACAAATAGATACATAAAACACTCAATCTTGCGAGTGGGTAAAGTATGGGCTCAGACCTTGGCCGGGTAAAGTCAGCAGCCTCCGATCGTATATTGTGTCCTTGTATTTCAAGTTGACGTCGGCCTCATTAGCAAACCTTATACATTTTCCAAGGGTTGCGATGTGATTCAATGCAAAAGTTTGCATTGATTTTTATCACGGAGAGTGCAATTTGGAAAAGATCTTCAGCTGACGTACAGTATTTATCGTGCAGACCAAAAACCAGCTGACGAAATTTAAACTCTATTTCTTTAAAGCTGCTCAGCAAAAAAACTTGTTTTTTTTCTCCTATGGAAACAGCGTTTAACCAATGCTGGACAGCCAGTTCACGTGGCAAGAGGATACACTTGATTTGGAGTCAGTTAGCAGCTCATGCCTATCGTAACGGACAATGGGTGAGGGCAAGTGTCTCCCTCCCCTCCTCTTTCTCTCCCTGCGTGTTTCCCCCCCGAGACACGAGCCAGGGGCCGGGTGCTCTGATGGCCAAGCGTGACATTTAAACCCCTGCCCTCCGGTGGCTTCTTTTTTAGGGGGGGGAGCTGAGGGAGGGAGAGGTCCATCTGAGCACAGAGAGAAAGGGGGTACGGCCAGAAGCTCTCCCTACAACCCCCCACCCCCCCCCCGCCCTCTTCTTTCTCGCTCACCCACCCCCGCAGAAATCCTCAGTGTCAGAACTCGCCCCATTGTGAGGCGCCTTAACCAAAGAAAAGGCCTTTAAACAATTCAGCTGTCCGCTCGCATCACAATGGAGGCACATCCCATTGCTTTGAGCATCTGTTTCAAGTAGGTAGCCATCACTGCCGAACACTGACCATGGAGGCTACACGGGTCGACTAAATCCCCGAATCTGTTCTCTTCAATAACACCTGCTCCATGGTCGCATATTTAACTTCCAATTCAAATCAAATGTGAATTCAACTCCAGGGTACAAGCATGGTGTTACCCAGCAGAGTAGTTTAGGTAGAGATATGATGGTTATTGAAATGTACTGCAATAAAATAATAAAACAGTGGGAAGAAACCTGTTCCTTGGTTCAGTACAAGAGAAGACATTTCATGAGCTGGGCTTCGTCCTCTCAGCATATTGTATAGCCATTTATCGCCCCCTTGTGGTCGTTTCTTTCTTCTTTTTTTTAAGACACTCTTTAATCTAAATGTTTAAAACATTTAAATTGTTGTTTAGGTATTGACAACATGGCTATGTAATTTGAGTTTGTATTCGGAGAACACTATCTTATACACCGATAGCAAAGGGTTAACATCACACACGTTGCTCTGCTTAGGAAGCCCTAATCAGCTAGGAAACATTTGCTGTCCTTCTGGCAAGGTCAAAGGGGTCACAGTCCCTGGTTGAATGTCCAGTCCCTCTCCCCCCAACTCCCTCGCTCCCCCATCCTGCCCCTTAAACCCCAACCCCCCCCCCCCCCCCCATGTAGGCACATAGGCCCTCCAGGCATAATCACACTCTGTATGTGGCCTGAGAGAGAATCTCTAATCAAGCAAGCAGGGATGGGTGAGGCTGTCCGTCTGTCCGACAGGGGCTTCCCTCCTGATCATACGGACCGCCCCGGCCCTCTCGTATTGACTCAGGCACCCCTGCCCTAGCACCAGATAGGGGAGGGGAGGGGAGGAGGGTGGGGGGCGAAGAAACAGCCTCTGGAACCCGCCTCATGTTTGACCAGCTGATTGATCTGTTAACACGCGCCATTTGACGTGTGCACCTGAATTTAATTTCAGAATTCATTTCTGGAGACGTGCCGCGTGTCTAGAGACGATGTTGAGAGGGCCTACAGAGGGGGTGAGGTAGAGGAGCGTGGTGTTGATTGGTCTACAGAGGGGGTGAGGTAGAGGAGCGTGGTGTGTTGATTGGCCTACAGAGGGGGTGAGGTAGAGGAGCGTGGTGTGTTGATTGGCCTACAGAGGGGGTGAGGTAGAGGAGCGGGGTGTGTTGATTGGCCTACAGAGGGGGTGAGGTAGAGGAGCGTGGTGTGTTGATTGGCCTACAGAGGGGGTGAGGTAGAGGAGCATGGTGTGTTGATTGGCCTATAGAGGGGGTGAGGTAGAGGAGCGTGGTGTGTTGATTGGCCTACAGAGGGAGTGAGATAGAGGAGCGTGGTGTGTTGATTGGTCTACAGAGGGGGTGAGATAGAGGAGTGTGGTGTGTTGATTGGTCTACAGAGGGAGTGAGGTAGAGGAGCGTGGTGTGTTGATTGGCCTACAGAGGGAGTGAGGTAGAGGAGCGGGGTGTGTTGATTGGTCTACAGAGGGAGTGAGGTAGAGGAGCGTGGTGTGTTGATTGGTATGTGGGGTTTGATTCATTTGTGCGCCTCACTGTGGAACAGCTAAAACACTTCTCTTTGTATTGGGCCACAGCGGGATGTTGGTGACTCCATTTTAAGATTCATCAGTACCATCAAGTAGCCAACTGCTAATAATTACTGCTGTAAGGAATGGAAATCCACCTGTTCAATATGATAAAAAAAAGGGTTTTGAGTCTGTAGGGTTTTGGGAAATGTCAACTAATGAAATGTTGATTTGGAGGAAATGTATAAATGTTTATACATTTACATTGTGTACATTTTGGTTGGGTGGCCTGTTCTGCGAAGGCATGCATATCTTAACGGACTGCGGCTACAACTTATTAAATTAATCAGTTAAAATATTTTGCCTGCTTTTAACTACAAGGTGGTACGATATGACCACAGGTTTTAACTGTCATTGCATTTCATCACTTATCAATACTGCCAGAGGCCATAGCTGTCGTAATAATAAAAAACTGTTGAAAAATGCCACCGTAGAGTCTGAATGAGGTTAAGCCCGATTCATTTCACAGCTCATAAAGATTGTCAATTCACTAGTGTGTGGTTATCAACAGCGCAGAGGGCATTGCATCGGATTTCTCAGTCCATTCTGCTCTACACTTGAATGTTATCTCCAATGTCCATAAAGAACAGAGACAATGAAATAAACACATTCTCGGGTCCCAGAGACAATGCCCTATGTTTGGATGTAGGGGCTGCTGATTTGATGGACTCTCTCCCCCACCCCCACCCCCACCCCACCCACACACCACCACCCCCCCCCAGCCCAGTGCAGACATAGAGGCCTGGCTGGATATGCATCACAAAGGCTTCCTGCAGTATTGATCGGCAGTGGGTTAAGGCAGTCTATCAGCAAATGCCCCTCTCTCTGGGAAAAACAACACCAGATTAAAAACACACCGCAGCCGAGCGGGGAGAGGCTGCTGATGGTCCGGTTATCTCGGCCCAAAGGTCAGTGTGTACAGATATAATCCACTTTCACTTAACAGCTTCGTTGAGGCTACATCGCAGGCAAATGGCGGCGATTCACACAGACTTGCAATCACTCTTTGAGACTGCTTGTGAATGCTATTGCTGTTTGCAGTGAACATGCCAGAAACTGCATCATGTTTTGCAGACAGGAAGCCGAGGCTCTTTAATCTTCGATTGCATCGAGCGCTTACATTTCCTCTCACCGACCACAAGGTAAAAACAGGTGCACACAGGTTTGCTGCTGATGGAAGCAGAACACTATCCTGCTGAGCGAGAGCAGAACCATCTGTTGTAATAACCAGAAAAACGGCCATGTTCACAAAGGAGAAAAAAACAGTTTAACTCTAACAACGTAAACAACTTCATCAAAGACCTGTGTAATACTGTGATACTGTGGAATCAGACCGTATATTTGACGATGTAAGAAATAAAAACCAAACTTTGTACATACATTCGTACTGTTACGAAAGGTTCATGGTGCTCCTCGGACAAACCATCATCTCACACAATCAAAATCGTTTCAAATTGTTCGGTACTTACAAACAGCACAGTCTTTACAAACAGCACAGTCTTTACAAACAGCACAGTCCTTACAAACAGCACAGTCTTTACAAACAGCAGTCTTTACAAACAGCACAGTCTTTACAAACAGCACAGTCCTTACAAACAGCACAGTCTTTACAAACAGCAGTCTTTACAAACAGCACAGCACTTACAAACAGCACAGTCCTTACAAACAGCACAGGTGCTAAAATATTAAATTGTAAGACACACCTTTAATGTCACCCTACTTCATATAAGATTGCAACTAAACAATGGAACAAAAAGGATAAACGTAAGGAGACTGACTAGAAAGAACAATTTCCTTTTGTCATGACAGAACTAGAAATGGTTTCTTCAGTTGATGAATAGGGGGGTTCCAGCCTCGTTGCCAGCAGTGGACACTTCTAATCTATCACATCACTGAAATGCCCGTGTGTCAAATGAGGAGTAAAATCTACACGTTGACCCCGGTGTGTCATGGGTTGGGTGGAGGGGTTGGGAGTTAGTAACGGTCCTTGGGCTCACTCAACTTGCGCTGCTTGGGCACAGGGGTCTGGACCTCTTGACTGTTGGGGAACTTAAACTGGGACTTAATCTGTCAATCAGAACAGGTAGGTAGGTGAAGTCTATACAAGTGACAGAGAGTTTCAACTGGTACATGATATGATAAACTACAAAATTCAGAAATCTGTTATTACTTTTGAAGCATTCATGTGACCAAGCCACACCCTGTATGTATGTATGTGGTTTGTGCGTCTGACCGTTGCTATGACATCCTACGACTAGGGCATGTCTCACCTTCTTGTTTTGGTAGGGAGAGGGCTTCTTCTTGTTGATACGCTTCACCTTGCTGTCAACCTTCCTCTCCTGTGTGTGCGCGCGCGCGCACACACACACACACACACACACACACACACACACACACACACACACACACACACACACCACACACCACAGACACACAGACACCCAGACACACTGTAGTGACAATACATTCTCCAATTCAAACAAGACAAGTTGTAGACCTCATTTAAGTAACATCACCCAGTAGGTTTGAGAGAGCCATTTTCAGCCCGTTGGGACTGGGAACACAAGTCAAACGTTTGGATTAAAGTGACGAAATACAAATTCTGAGCCCCCAAGTAGTTAGGAGAACTGACCATGGTGGCCTCAACGACACGTCCGCAGCGGGTCCTCTTCATCGCCACCTCCAGGTCGGAGGTCCTCTCCACCAGAGTGTCCATCTGAGGCAGGAGACCCTGGTCAGTCCCGATTCACAGGTGGAGTCACACTTACAGTACCAGTCAAAAGTTTGGACACACCTTGCCAAGAGTGTGCAAAGCTGTCATCTAAGCAAAAAGTGGCTACTTTGAAGAATCTAAAATATAAAACATATTCTGGTTTGTTTAACACTTTTTTGTTTACTACATAATTCCATATGTGTTCCTTCATAGTTTTGATGTCTTCAATGTTAATCTACAATGTAGAAAATAATAAAAATAAAGAAAAACCATTGAATGAGAAGGTGTGTCCAAACTTTTGACTGGTACTGTACATTCATGTTCCTATCCTGCTGCTTACTTTGCAATCACTGTATTTGTGAGCCAGCATGCGGTGGCAGTGTTTCATCACTTTTGACTCCACGCAAACTGTAGCTGTAAAGCTCTATGAAAATATGATATTTCTCTTCTACAACTTTGTGTTTGTTGAAAATGAAAAACTGACTCTGCCTCAGCACAGGGGAGCAGAGCTACAGAAGGATTGCTCTCTATAACAGACATTTGGCCTACCATTACAGTACATAGCACTGTATTGTCTGTTTTTATTTTTATTTTTTTATTTTGTGAGCCTTTTCTCCCACCTGTGAGTTGGTGATCTCCTCAGACACCTCAACCTTCTTCAGACTGCTCACCTGGATCTCTTTGTGTGTGAAACGAACCAAAATCACAATAGGTTAAAACACATTCCCCCCCCCAAAAAAATAAATAAATAAATAAATTGCAAAGCAAATCACACTGCAGTTTCCATGTTCACGGAACGTAATTTCCACAGACGTGAGAGAGGAGAGAGGACAGAGGAGGTGTTACCTGCATTGTCCAAACAGAGGTTGTTGTCAGAATTTTCCAAATGTGTCTCTGTGTTACTCTAAAAGTGGAAACACCAAAGACAACGTGACACAGACTACATTCCGCTGACATGGCACCTAAGAAACACTGTTTGAAATTACTTTTGGGAAACAGACTGAAGACAAGTGAATGAATGCACTCCATGACTTTATATTTTATTTTATCTGTGGTCCAGGGGAGGCTGGTGGAGGTAGAAGACTGGCTCATTGTAATGCATGGTAAGGAATGAGGAATGGTATCAAACACGTGATTTCTACCTCCGCCAGCCTCCACATGCTGTTGCATTGTCTGAACCTCAACAATAATAGAAAACAAGGACCTCATTCATGAGGGTGGAACATTCAGAGGTCACGTTGCAGATGGAAATGTGCAGTATAGCACTTCTAGCATTGTGACAGCCAGCGGCACCTGGTCCTAGCATAGATTTGTGCTTATGATGACTGATGTATCGATGATTCACTTATTTTAGACAAGTACATGTTGTAAGTTGCTTTGCATAAAAGCGTCTTCCAAATGTAAAAAATGTAAAAATGTAAATGTAGTGAAGTGTTGGAGCTGAGAAATGTCATAATGCAGAACAGAGAAGGGTCAGCTCTATGCAACACCTTTCTATTTGAAAACAGCCTCGAGCCTTCCTCTCCGTTAACGGAGCCCAAGGCCTCACCTGCTGACTGTTGACCTGCGTCTTCGTCACGGTCCCCCCCTCCTCTTCCTCCATCTTCAGCATCCACCTGTCTCTCACGCAGACAGGCTCCTCCTCCTCATCCACCTGCCCAGAGAGGGACACAGCTGTCAATCAAAAGAAAGCCTCACCGTTCTCTTGACTTGCATTGTTGGTAGAAAATGGATTACAATTGTTAAATAATAATAATAAAATAAATAAATAAATAAATAAATAAAGTATTTCAGTATTTAAACTTTCCTCATAAGGACTTCAATGCTGAAACATTTGATTGGAATGTGTTGGCACTTTTCAACACTTTCCTGCTGAGGACAGTGGCATTCATTGAAACGGTGTTCACTTGTTTGAAAAGTCTTTCCCATGTATTCCAATACTCAAACCCTCATCCCTTCCTACCTGAACCCTCATCTCTTCCTACCTGAACCCTCATCCCTTCCTACCTGAACCCTCATCCCTTCCTACCTGAACCCTCACCCCTTCCTACCTGCTCCAGCCTCTCTCTCTCCGTGGTCACGTCCACCTTCAGGGTGTGGAAGGGGGTGACCACCTCGCCCATGGTCAGTCTGACAGGCTCCTTCTCAAACTGCATGCTGTCACCGTCCCCGTCCTTAAAGCCTGGGGGCTGGTAGTCCTGTGGAGTGACTGAGATACACACACATGCAGTTACACACCCACTTCCACAGTTACACATCCACACATACATAAGATAGAACTTCAAACACTGAACTGAACTTCAAACACTTCAAACTTGGCATGATCCTGCTTCCTATACAGAGCTGTTTAACTGCAAGGAAAAAAAATCACATGGGTAAGTTCTCTTCACCGTGCCAAGAGACACCAGGAGCCCAATCTTCACAATTCTAACTCTATGGGGCCAAAAGTCAGGGAAAACTCCTGGCCCTAGACAGGGTAGAAGCACTGCGGAGTGTGTGTTAGCTACCGTCGTCGTAGTAGGAGAGCTTCATGTTGAGACAGACGTTGTCTGGCAGGGGGCCCAGGTTCTGCATCAGCGTGTACAGTTTGCGCACCAGCAGGATGCTGGCCTTCTTGGTGTTGCTGCAAGGCATCTTTGCCACTTTATTGCTGTTCTTGCTAAAATAAAACAAAGCATAGTTTGATATTAGGGTGTCGTTTTTTTTTTTATCGAATGCTGCCATATCATTATAGCAGTGGTTCCCAAATTTTAACAGTCATGTACCCCCTGTCGGTTATTTTGGAGAGTAATTGATATTCTATGAACATGATCCCTTACATGTTAGACATTGTGATAATATTATTCTGTTGGATCGGGTGCATGCATTTATTTTTGGTACTGAGACTGCAGTCGGCTATTCAACAGGACTGTTTGGGAAGGTAAATCACAGATTTATTTCGTGTACCCCCGAGATCGATCCACGTACCCCCGGGGGTCACGTACCCCACTTTGACAATAGTGGCATTAGAGCATTCGAATTCCCATAGCTATACCTTTCAAAGTCCATCCGGGGTCCACTGCCTGTGTACTGGACTTTGAACTGGTAGCATTCTGTTACCCTCTGCAGGTGATACATAAAACAGTGAGAGGTCTTCATACAAAAAGCTACAGCACATGTGGATGAAGTCCTCTGTGGCTCAGTTGGTGGAGCATGGCGCTAACAACACTTAGGTTGTGGGTTGGATTCCTGCTGGGACCATATATACTGAAATGTATGCTGGGATCATATATACTGAAATGTATGCTGGGACCATATATACTGAAATGTATGCTGGGACCATATATATTGAAATGTATGCTGGGACCATATATACTGAAATGTATGCTGGGACCATATATACTGAAATGTATGCTGGGACCATATATACTGAAATGTATGCTGGGACCATATATACTGAAATGTATGCTGGGACCATATATACTGAAATGTATGCTGGGACCATATATACTGAAATGTATGCTGGGACCATATATACTGAAATGTATGCTGGGACCATATATACTGAAATGTATGCTGGGACCATATATACTGAAATGTATGCTGGGACCATATATACTGAAATGTATGCTGGGACCATATATACTGAAATGTATGCACCCACTGCAATGTAAGTCGCTTTGGATAAAAGCGTCAGCTAAATGGCGTATATTATTATTATTATTATTATTATTATCATATTAAAGTAATTTACAGTGAGTGTTGTTGACAACAGTTCCTTTGGAGTAAAAAGAAAGTTGCAAATTACCGTTGGATTCTCTGGATCAGTGTAGATCTAGAAGGTGACAGGAGAATATACACTTTAAAGTTTTACACTTTTTTTTTTCTTCTTTTTTTTTTTTACACCTTATAGTCAGATGGTTCCTTACCCTGAACGTAGGAGAAACCGTCATCCAAGGCTTTTTAAATATCCACCACTGACTTCAGCTAACTTTAGCCACCGCTAACGAAACATGAATGGGTGTGAATGGGACCAACGTCGCGTGGCTAAAGTTCAACATTGCATTGCAGCAGCTCAGATAAACTTTCTGACTCAGTCGTTACTTTGTGGTGATTTGGCCACAAATGTTGAACTTTACCTCTTGATCCCATTCACACCCACTGATAGCTGAAGTATGAACCATGGAGTATATCAGGGTAAAGAACCATCTGACTATAAGGTGTAAAAAAAAAAGAAGAGTGAACTATCCCTTTAATACATAAAACTACAGTACAGTGTGTTAATAAAAATCCAAATATGATTCTCTAAAACATATACTCACAGACAGGACCACCATTCGCAACTGATCGAAAAACAAGAATTTCAAAAAATGTATTAATTGCAAGAGTAAACCACACTGACAGCAGACCAGCTTAACGTGTATTTACCAAAACAATCATTCAAAACAATCCTGGTTTCCTGATCATGCCATTTCACAAAAGAAGCTTACGTATTTTCTCTGAAGGGCATCAAAGCATCCCTGCATCCTGGATAGCATAGAAAAAAAAGACACATCTAATCAACACCAAATACCGGATCTAACATTTCCCACACGCGTCTGTTTAGAAGGACACTGTGAGCCCTGAGTCATAGGTGTCTTGGCACTGCTACTTTAAACACTACTGTGTGTTCAATGTGACTTAACAGACACACATTCTGGTCCCGTCAAGATATACCACCTCACCCTCCCGTGTCACAGTCTAGAGCAGTCCTGTGAGGATGAAGGGACAGGGCCGGGCCCCGTGTCACAGTCTAGAGCAGTCCTGTGAGGATGAAGGGACAGGGCCGGGCCCCGTGTCACAGTCTAGAGCAGTCCTGTGAGGATGAAGGGACAGGGCCGGGCCCCGTGTCACAGTCTAGAGCAGTCCTGTGAGGATGAAGGGACAGGGCCGGGCCCCGTGTCACAGTCTAGAGCAGTCCTGTGGGGATGAAGGGACAGGGCCGGGCCCCGTGTCGTAGTCTAGAGCAGTCCTGTGGGGATGAAGGGACAGGGCCGGGCCCCGTGTCGTAGTCTAGAGCAGTCCTGTGAGGGTGAAGGGACAGGGCCGGGCCCCGTGTCGTAGTCTAGAGCAGTCCTGTGGGGATGAAGGGACAGGGCCGGGCCCCGTGTCGTAGTCTAGAGCAGTCCTGTGAGGGTGAAGGGACAGGGCCGGGCCCACGTAGAAACAGGAATACTAGAGTAGCTATAGATTTACTGATAACTGATATGGTAGATACTGGATACTGACCACTGTACAATCTGACTGATATGGTAGATACTGGATACTGACCACTGTACAATCTGACTGATATGGTAGATACTGGATACTGACCACTGTACAATCTGACTGGCACCAGGACAGCTGCGCTCCTCTCTAAGGATCATCACTTTCTGCTCTATGGGATGCAGGGGGGGGGGGGGGGGGGGGGTGAGAGAGAGAGAGAGAGAGAGAGAGAGAGAGAGAGAGAGAGAGAGAGAGAGGAGGAGGATGAGGAAGAGTTCCCTTGAGGAGGTGGATGAGGTAACAGCCAACCGAGAGAGAGAGAGATATGAAGAGAGAAAGAAAGAGAGAGAGAGAGTGAGAGAGAGAGAGAGAGAGAGAATCTTAATCAGATTTTTTAACATCTCAATGGGGATGGTACCCTGTATTCTAGGCCTCGTTTGAGACTGGCCTTAACATGAGAGCCCACACATTTTACCTCATCATAGAATTTGGGGTACCATTCAAATGGAAGGCCGCTTGCTATCTATGCTCCTCTACCATGTAGACCTGTCATGTTATCAGAATAAGATGTGCATGTAGTAGAATTTAAGTAATGGTATTTTGAAATAACATACCGTTAAACCGGAGCTGTTGATTCATTCAAAGACTTTATTCATAGAGAATCTGAAGCCGTTCAAATTTGCAAAGTTGACCCTGAGTTTTCGTCTGTCACCTGTTTTTATAGACTCTCATACAGGTCAACGTACCTCTGTTCCTGTCTACTTACACCAATAACATTCAAGAAATACATTTCGTCATCAAGGTGGGCTCCCCCACCTGCCCTGGCGTCTCTTCGTACCTAAATCTTGACGAGCCTGGCTGATTTCAAAAACCGTTTGTTTACGACTTATTTACCCTAACTTTTAATTACTCTATCCTTCACCTATATCAAGCCCTCAATCTGACCTCACCCCTCTTGCCTGCATTCTCCAAATATTCTAGGGCCATCTGTTTGCCCCTGTGACCTTTTCCCCTAGGTGTGGGATCACAATATGCCCTTATATGTCTTTAAATTTACCATATGCACACAAGCAAATACTGCACATTTGCTATGACAGAATTGATCGAATGTATTCTATCTATTATACGGTTTTATACAGCAGCGATGTGTCTTACCTTCAACACATTTGCTCCCATAGGCTTTCTCTGGGAAAAGCCCCCTCAGGTACGTGATGCTGGAGACTGCGATAGCCAGCAGTTTCTTCACAACGATCAAGGATTGCTGTTCCGTCTCAACCACATTGGGCAACAGCTGAGTTCCCTACAAAACAGGTGCAAATGATTCCCTCAATGTTGCGTTTGTCTATGACGATTGAAAAAACGACAGCTAGCTAGCTATCTTACTCATAACAGCCATCCTATAGCCCATTTGACTAGAATTAGGAAATGCAGGCAGCTAACTTCATAATTTAACACAGTAGGAGATTATAGACATAATATTAGACTTACAAGTATTGTCTATCTATGATATCATCTGCTAGCTAAAGCTAGTCAGACACTTTACCTGAGTGTCCCGCACTCGTTGCTCACATGCCATGGTTCAAAACAACACGGTCCGTCACAGGGTTTCTGTCAATCTACCGACGACAGATGAATCATATAATATTAATCAATTAAATACTACAATTTATCAATCATACAAATCGTCTACACAGGTTGAATAAGCATCTTAGCTGAGCTAACTAACTGTCGAACACTGGGCCAGGAGTCGTTCCCGCGCAACCGCTAAACTTCGGACCGCTGAAGTAGCCAATCAGAGAGCACGACAGATAAAGTAGCCAATCAGAGGGCACGACAGCTGAAGTAGCCAATCAGAGGGCACGGCAGCTGAAGTAGCCAATCAGAGGGCAGAAAGACAAAGTGCATCTTCTTGATGCTACAAAGCTTAGCATGCCCTGGCAAAGGTTATTATAATATTCATAACAATAACCATTAATGTCTGATAAAATTCACATTTGAGATGTGTTTGGCTGATCATCTGGTATGTAGGCTAATTTTGATGCAGCGGAGCCCACACAGCACCTGGATCTCCTCATGTTAACGTCGTTGGACGAACAGCTTGTCAGTCAGTAGGTTTGTTGGATGTCGTTGGCTGTTCTGGCAAGTACAGCACACGGGTTCCTCTCTGCCATTGGTGACTGTACCTGTCTGTCGCAGGGGGGAAATCCCACACCATGATGTCACAAATCTCTTCGCCATTTTTGTCGAGGAGCAATCGTGTTCATAAAAGGCGGATTAGGTTTAGAACAGGTAGAGAAGCAGCTCTTTGCATACATTCAACCCGTTGCGTTTTCAAACTAGCCTGACAGCCCCAGTCCCATAAAGCTGCGTAATGTCGTCAGAGAATCAGGAGTCAGACACCCAGATGGAGTATGAGGACGAAAAACAGGTGGGTTTATTATGTCTTGTGTTGAGTTGGCCAGCTAACGCTAGCTAGTAGCTAGCAATGTTGCACACAAGTGAAGTGTTTGCATTTTGCACAATTGATGCTATTGCTAACGTAGCATGGAGCACTGTGCACGTCTCGTCAACTGACCAGAAACAGCCATGCTAAATCCGTTAGAATTGTCATGTATGATTTTGCTGTCACGGATTTTCGATAAGCAAAGAATGACATTAGCTGGTGTATCTTGAGTTTTCCCTTGTGTCATTGGCTCGCAGGTCCACAGGTTAACAGATATGCCCGGGCCTGATTGGTCTCCCCTGACACACTGCAGTAAGACAGGCTTCCGCCTTTCCAGACGGGCAAAACAACAATATTATGATACATTATGCCTGTCCTTTGAAATATGTGTCTCTCCGTGGGAGCGAGTGACATTGATCCCAGTCTATATATCTTCGAGAGAGCGTGTGCTGATTGTCACTTTACGAATTGATGTCTCGAGTCGAATTTGCAGGGCACCTTGATAGATGTTGTGTCTGGTTGTGTCCTCTCAGTGCATAGAGACCTGTCTGTGTGGCATAGAGACCTGTCTGTGTGACACAGACCGTCTAATGGAGACCGACCACTTATCAGAATGCTTACAGACGTTGGATGCTCATAAAGGTTAGAGTTCAGGGAGGTAATGTTGACAAACCTGCTGGTCAATATGCATTGACTGGTATGTCTCCACACAGGGAGGCGACTGATACGTTTTGTCCTATCTAATTGCGATGCTAAGTTTGAGCAGTTGCTAGCAAGGTTGAAGAGCTAGAGCAGCCTGTGTGGGGAAAATAACATGTCATGCTAGCTAATGTGTGTGTGTGTGTGTGTGTGTGTGTGTGTGTGTGTCAGTTTGGTTCTGTTTGAGGGACTCTGCGTTTTGCGTTTCCCCCGTGCGGCTCAATATCGCGTCTCATACATTTCTCATTATGGATCCTAGTGAATCAGCACAGTCAGTGCTACATGTCCTCCTCCGATGGGAATCAGTTCATCCGCTTGCCCTGAGTCACTTTTTTCTATCCCTGCCCCAGCAAGCTTTCCATTCGCTCTGTGTCATGTCCTCCAGACGGCATGGAAGTGTGCGTTGCTCAGTGTGATTATACTGTACACAATACTCCAAGCGAGCTTATACTTGGAGTGTCATGTTCTGTGAGTTTGACTTGAGTCGTTTTGACGTCTATTTGAAGAAGTTATTGGGACGAAAGACACAAACAAGGTGTGTCCCATTAACCTGCCTGTGATACTGGTAGAGACTAGATAGATGGGAAAACCAGTTTGTCTGGTGCAGGAGTTTCGTTAGGTAAAACTACATGCCTAAACCATATGAGAACCTTAGCTTGAATGCAGCGCATGAACACTTGAATCAGCAAGTTCTGCTGCTGACCTAGGCGTTGGTCGACAATCGCAATAATCCCGCCGGCTCCTGTATCCTCTTTCTTTTCTGGAGCCATAAAGTTGTAGCTGGGTCACTTTGACACTGAACTCCTTTGAAATGTTGTCCCGTCATAACCACAACTGTGTGCATATTTACATGTAAACAAATGGCTTAGTTGGGAAGGAAACACTTTTTCTGAGGCCCATAATTATTATGATTGTTATTATTATAACAACAACAACATGGCATTTCTAAGAAAGCGGATGCAGGGAGGTGCACTGTGCAGGGAGGGTGTGAATAGTTCACATGAAGCAAGCTGCTTTCTGGTTCTGTCTTACTCAGTAATAACACTCGTCTTCTGAGTGAGTTGTTTATCACAGCCATGAAAGCGTGAGCGATTGTGTTGTAGGAGAGCATGCAGAGTGTGACTCATACTATGAAGATGATGCTTCAACTCCCATAAGTCATTTCCATGGTTTTATCCCACTTCAACAGCTGAACAGTTCCAGGCGGAGGTAGCCTATAATTGCAATTTAGCCCCTTCTGTTATGTGTAGTGGCAGAATGCTTCACATTTGCTTTGAACTAAGCCTACAGTGGTTGTGCGAGCCTAATATTTGTTTTGTCAATATCAGACACATTTTTACCTTCTGACTGAAACGCTGCCTTGCCTCGACTTCAATGGGACTTGATGGTAAAATTTCAATAAAAAAAAAAAAATGTTTTATGTCTCAACAGGACTCTCAGGAAAAGAATGCCAACCCTGTGAAAACCGAAGAGGCCAAGCTGAAGGCCAAGTACCCCAGTTTGGGCCAGAAGCCTGGGGGCTCAGACTTCCTGATGAAGAGGCTACAGAAAGGGGTAGGTGGCAGTGCAAGACACGGACACTGGTCTCCAAATCTGGTCTTGCACAGCTTTCCCCTGATTCAACTAATCAAGGTCTTAATAAACAGTTGAATAATAAGCAGAGTTGAATAAGATGTGTCAGTGTTGGGTCCTCCATCACCAGAGTTGGTTATTATTTACATGGGGGGGGCAGTTTCACAACGTTTATTCCAGAACACCTGTATTGAATTCCTACTGTCTCTCGTCCCCCACAGCAAAAGTATTTTGACTCGGGCGACTACAACATGGCCAAGGCCAAGATGAAGAACAAGCAGCTGCCTGTGGCGGGCCCTGACAAGAACCTGGTGACCGGGGACCACATTCCCACGCCACAGGACCTCCCCCAGAGGAAGTCCTCCTTGGTGACCAGCAAACTAGCCGGCTAGCCTCCACCACCCTCCTCCAGGGCTCCCAGCTAACGTCCCTCACCCGTCTCCCATGATGTCCATCCTCACCCCCCACTCCCTCCTTCCCCCTTCCCCCCCCCCCCTTAATTCATTTCCAGGCTCCACTTGGCTTTAACATATCGGGGAGAGCTGAGAAAGTCCATTTGCTTGTATGTGGGGAGGGTGGGAGGGAGGGAGGGGAGGCTGGCTGGCTGGCTGGGATATTTTCTACCATCTCTCCACACAGCTCTGCGCACCCTGCTCTACCGCCTCCCTCGTGTCTTGGTTTGGTGTTTTGAGGTACATAACAGTAGATGCGTGATTGGGGGGAGGAGTTAATGCACTTTGTATTATACAGTACAGTATGTTTTTTGCATCCTGAATGACACCAAAATAATGTTGTGTGAGGGAGTTAGGAACCATGATCGTGACGCATCGCCATGCTTTCGATGTTGTGTTCTCATCCATGCTGGGGGGGGGCTGCGGGGGGCTGCGGCTGCGGGGGAATAGATGTTTGCGCATTACTGCTTGCACACCAAATCTGGAAGGGAAGAGAACCTTGGTTTAGTATCCAAAAGAAGGGAGCAGTATAATCCCAGAGAAAACGAGGAGGAAATGTGAAGACTGAATTTTGGTTTCTGTAACGTCGTTTTGCGTGTCGTGTTTTGTTGAACGAATCCAAGGTTGCCCACTCAAACTTCACCCAGCGGATAAGAAACTGCACATTTTATGCTCACGTTGCTCTAATCCTTGACTCCCTTTGCTCTTCTTTTTCTAAATATGCTGCATGATTGTAACATGTAACAAAAAAAAAAAAAGTACAGATCTGGAGGGTTTGACAAGTGATAGGAAGTAGCAAAGCAACCATATGGAGCCCTGGAATGTCCATGGTCACTCTCCACTCCTTCCTTCCTTCCTTCCTTCCTTCTCAATGTCCTGACAACCCACACACTCTTTTTGCACATGGCAAAAGTTGTGGCAAAGCAGGCTAAGTAACATAGCCAGCCCTCTATCATTTTAAGGCTGGGAAAAGCGGCAACAGTTACATTTCTGTGTAAAGTTTCTGTTTTTGTTCTGTGGCTATTGCTATTGCGTCGCATCAAGAGGTGCGTTTAACACGAGCCTGAATGATCTGCTGTAGGGGATTAAGCACCATGTATTGAGTGTATGTGTCTGTATATAGTGTTGAAATGGGACATTTGGTTTGACCCAGTGTCGTCATGCTATGCTATGGTTTTTGTTTGTTTCTGAATAATCATCGTGTCGCCTAATGAGCCATTTATCACAACTCGGGCTTATTTCACTGTTAATGACAGTTCCTGAACAAATATTTTCAGGAACTGTCACTACTAAAAAAAAATATATATATATGTATATATATTTTCCAGTAACGGTAGACTACTGGTTCCCGAATTACACTCGACGCGAAACCTCCATCTCGGTTTCCCCTGTAGATTGGACGTCGCTCCCTCATGCGCCTTGCCACAGTGCTTCAGCCCTGTTGACATGCTAAATATAAGAGTCCATGATCTCAGTGGTGTCGTGGGGTAAACACCAGGCAACCTGAGAAACACCAGGCAACCTGAGAAACACCAGGCAACCTGAGAAACTGGCACTGACTGTGCCCCCCCCTCCACCCCCCCCCCCCCCTCCCGGGATCATCATCATCATCATCCTCCACAGACTTAAAGTGGGACACTGCGTGCTTTCAGGATGTGCTCACTGTTAACACATGGCTAAGGGAAGGGATTTTATGACATGAGGAGAGGGGGCAAAGTGTGAGTGTGTGTGTGTGTGTGTGTGTGCACACAGCCGCGTTCACACCTGTTAACACACTTCAACTTCCAAGCGACTCACGGTTCGAGGTGTGCCGTGAGGCGTCACGGGACGGTAAATGCATGCACTCCAGTTTAAAGGGCAGAAGTTGGAAGTTGATCACTGGCAATTAGCCTCAATGCATAGTACTGCTTCAGGGAACGATTACACACACACACACACACACACTCCACCACACACACACACACACATACATACACACACTCCACCACACATAATTAAACACACATGATCACTTTCCCATCTTGGCATCTTTTGAATATTAGACTTTGAAATGTGTCAAATTGCAGGGAACAAGAGAATTGGCATTGAGTGTGCTTGTCTGGTGTAGTATGAATGTGCTGCTTCTCTCTGTCCCAGCCATTGTAAATAGACTTATTTTTTTGCGGGGGATGAGTTTTCTTTTCTTTTTTTTTGTTCTTTTCAAACACCTGCTTTCCAGACGTTTCATGACCTGTAGTTCTCTGATTTAATGGTTCCTTTCTCTAATTGGTTAATACACTAATTCAGCTTTATCTGTGTGTACTGCAGAGGCTACATGAATCTGTATAATATGAATATGTGTAAATGCTGCTGATTCAGTCGATGACAAATCTTAAACAGAGATGTTACCCCTGCGAAGAACACCTGTCCTGTGATTGAAACAATCTGGCCCCACATCTACCCAAAATATGTCTGGCAGTGACAGACTTAATTTTAGCTCCCACGGTTGGGATCCATTCCATTCCGTTTCAATTCCAAGACATTTTGGAACGTGAATTGTAATTGTACCCTGGACATGGAACTATTCCCTTGTTGATTGCATTCCAATTCCGGAACTAGCCGGAGTTGGAAGGGAATTTACCCCAACTCTTTATTTGATCAGAAAATCAGTGCAGGTCACACTGGGTCCCTGTAAAGATATGTAGCCCTGCATACCAGGCTTTTACAAGTGTCAAAGAATCTTAATTGGGTGTGTTGAAATTAAGGTTGTTGTAATAACAGAGGACAGGAGTTCTTGAATACTACTTTTTGTGCACTGTCTGGCTTTGTATGGAGCAACGCAATGAGGGATATAGCAGGGTATGTTTAAATACCATGACACAGTATATCTCCTGTTTAACCATAGTAAATATGTGCCAGAATGTAAAAAGGAAATTAAATGACAGACTGTGCTGCTTTATCTTACCTGTTTTTGTTGTTGTTTTGCATACAGTAAAGATGTTTTTCTTGTGTTCTCTTACTGCATAACTACAACAATATTTTATCCTCCTGGCCCAAGATAACTGCAGGGATATCAGGAGCACCCTTGCTCCCAAGAAATGGGGGTTTACACGAGAATAGTGATTGTGGAGAAAAAAAACAATGGATTGATTTTAAGAGTTTAGAAAGTACAAGAGTACTATGAATGTTTCAGTTGTGTGGGAGTAGTGGAGAGGATTTTTGTCAGTATTTGAAATAAACTTTTACATTAATATGAATTATTTTGTTCACTTTTTATTTCTTTTTTTACTTCTCACCGTTTATTGATTTGACCAACTCTGATAGTATGACATCAGGAATTTACAAGACAGGGTATTTCTTTGTACAGATTATATACAGTGCCTTCGGAAAGTATTCAGACCCCTTCACTTTTTCCACATTTTGTTGCGTTATAGACTCAATTTAAAATGGATTAAATTAAAAGAATTTGCCATCAATCCACACACAATACCCCAGAATGACAAAGCAAAAACAGGTTTTTAGAAATTTCAATAGATTTATTAAAATTTAAATACAGAAATACCTCATGTACATAAGTATTCAGACCCTTTGCTATGACACTCTTAAAATGAGCTAAAATGCAAAAATGTCATCAACAAATCACTCACTAAGTTGAATTGACTCCATCTTAATGCAAGCATAATAGTTCATGTAATTTTGGAATTAATATCTTGGTTTTTATAGGGTCTCTGATTTGCATAGGAATCAATTACACACTGTGTAGATTAGGATGTCACTACCAACTGAGCAAATGGAGAGGAACAAAACTGCTCAGGAATGCGACCCTGAGGCCTGGGAGACTTACAAAAATCTACAAAGTTGAATGAGAGGAAAAAGCACAGTCGATGGAACAACATCATCTCAGTCACTCAAAAAATCTCATATCCATAATTGTGTTTGCAACAATGAATTAAAGTGATACAGCAAAGAAAGTGGCTGGAAATGTGTTTATTTGGTTTTACTACAAAGCATTAAGTTTGGTGCAAATCCAGCACATGCAATGCAGTTACCGCACCATCTCTCGTGTGAAGAATAGTGGTAGCTGCATCAGGTTATGGGTATGTTTGTCACTGGCAGGGATGGGGGAGTTTGTCAGGATCAAGAGAAAATTATGAAATTTGCGGAGTTGGTAGTGACATCCTAATCTACACAGTGTGTAATTGATTCCTATGCAAATCAGAGACCCTATAAAAACCAAGATATTCATTCCAAAATTACATTAACTATTATCCTTGCATTAAGATGGACTCAATTCAACTTAATGAGTGATTTGTTGATGACATTTTGGCATTTTAGCTAATTTTAAGAGTGTCATAGCAAAGGGTCTGAATATGTATGTACATGAGGTATTTCTGTATTTCAATTTTAATAAATTTACTGAAATTTTAAAAAATGTGTTTTCGCTTTGTCATTCTGGGGTATTGTGTGTGGATTGATGGCAAATTATTTTAATTTAAGCCATTTTAAATTGGGTCTATAACACAACAAAATGTGGAAAACGTGAAGGGGTCTGAATACTTTCCGGAGGCACTGTCTTGCAACCAATAGTCTGACCACAAGCCTGGTCTACATTACACAACCCTTCATTGACCACTAGAGGGCAGCAAAACTATACATTCCGCCTGCTGAACATTGATTACCTTGGACAGGACCACATTATCGCAGTCATAGTGTCCCCTAAAGTTACATAATGAATGATTTGCCTCTGGGGCTGGGTGCGTTCTTGAGCCACAATTAATACAGAAAAATGTAAACAAATAAACTAATTGGCCAAGAATGGGGCGCGCCTTGTCAGCTGTCGCCTTGTCTATGCTCACTACCACACCTTTCCATGACACATGAACAGTCATAAAATTTAGGAATGTGTAACAAAGCAAGAACATATGTGTCATGATATGATAACAATACAGTCAGCAGCCAAAATGTTGGAGTTAACAACTGTAAACTAAACTTCCATGGTGTATCTTTAAAAAAGATATGGTAGGCCTAGTCTTGTCTATTTAGTTTCCCTTGTTTACTTACTAACTTCAGTAGGGTGCAACCACAGAAACAGAACGACGTCATTCTGATTCTAAGGGCACCAGCAGATAGGAATTTCTATCTCCCACGTTCCTCTGATCTGGGGGCTCGTCATAATCAAATGCATTATTCTTCCAACCAATACTCATTAACCACAGCCTGTCAAATGTGAAGTCCGCACAAGAAATCGCTTTCAGATCTCTTTCTGGCAGCGCTTTCAGATCTCTTTCTGGCAACCCCCTCGGAGGGGGAGGGGTCTGGGCGAGGCCCCGCCCCCCGCGTCGCGTCGCGTCGCCTTAAGAGGACACAGAAAGGGCGGCTCATTTCCGCTGTGCTTCAGAGAGCGATGGAGGACGTCTGACTCACAAGGTAAAGGCTAGCTTTTCGTCAAACACAGCTAGCAACCTACCTTCTTTACAACATTTAGATTTTGTCGAACGTTTTTTTTATTTTTTATTATTGTTATTAATTCTCAATTTTAAACGTCTCGCCATGATGAATATGTTGTCTACGGGGACGATTAAGCGAGCAAGCGCATTAAGTAGCATGTTGATGCCTGTTCAAAATGGAGTCGTTGACGGATCTTTGTACTGGCACTCGTCTTCAGGAGCCACATCCCAGATTGCAGGAAGTTCTGGAAACCAAGCAAAAGGGGGGGCTGGAACACCACCAACACGGCCTAAGCAGTTAGGGGTGAATGACTACCATAAAAACAACATCCAAAAAAATCGAGCACTAGACATCGATGACGAGGGGTCTCTGCCGTGCACGCCTGCCGACATGCCGTCGGGGTGCGGGGCTGACTTATCCAGCTGTCCGTCGGGGGATGAAGTACTGGACCAAGATACCAGACAGCTCATCGAACATTTTTTTCGGGACTATACAGAACTTTCTCAGTCGGGGTGGAAAAGCAAGGCTCTTTCGACGATGAAGCGAGTAGTCGACGACGTCGTAGCCAAACACCGATACGCATATAATGGTGAGTTAACGTGGCTGTTTGTTTTAGCTAGTGAGCTAGCTGGCTACCAAGTAAGACGCGTATGCGTTGGCTGATATGCTGGATAGTCGAAGTCGCCCCCTACAGGCGTCTGTATATATTACTAGCTAATATACAGAAGCATATTGTAGAGGCGATTTGGTCAAACTTAGCTGAGAATGATAGTTAGATATGTCTGTTGTCTGTACGATGATTGAATTACTGTTGGCTGTTGTGTGTGAAGTTCCTAACTCAGACCTTAACATTAAGGTATGCTCCTAAAACTCGGGCTTGACGAGCGAGGAGATGACGTGAGCTTTGTGACGTCCGTGGCCAAGAGCATTTTCGGCGACGGGGTGACCAACTGGGGTCGCATCGCCAGCCTGGTGGCCTTTGGTGCTGTGCTGTGTCAATACTTGAAGGAGACGGGCAGGGAGGACTGCATAGAGTCGGTGGGCCAAGAGATCTCCTCTTATCTTCTTTCTGATCAACGGGACTGGCTGGTCAAGAACAATTCATGGGTGAGTCACTTACTTGTGTTCTGCTTTGGGAGGATGTGGGGTCAAAAGTGTGGATGTTGCATAACCATTGTGTTGTGAAATGCTGACTTCGTCATCCACTGATTGTAAGTGAATATTGTACAATCTGTGATGCTCATTGATCAAGACAAGATCTGTTTGCTTTTCACTGCTTTTGCACAGATAATAACCGGAACATCTGGTGTTTTTCACAACCTGGACATTCTCCCTTTTTAAAAGGGGGCCTAGAACTGTTCATACTATTGAAATAACCCTAGTTTACCTTTTGTTTCCTTCTCAGAATGGATTTGTAGAGTTCTTTCACGTGGAGGACCCAGAGTCCACAGTGAGGAAAGCCCTCATGGCGGTTGCAGGATTCGCAGGTATTGGGGCCACACTCGCTCTGATGATCAGGTGAATGTCATGGACTAAGAGACTTTTTGGTTCTTTTTGAGAATTCTTGTCAAGCAAGAAAAATGACCTTCCCCAAGGGACTATCATTCTCCTTTTGTGAGGAATACCAGGATGGAATAAGACATTGGAATTGGGATGTCATCGCAAGTCACAGATTTGCTGTTTTTTTTCTTTGTTAATATTGGGGCCCAAATGTCTTCTAGTTTTGGAGGGTCAGAATGAGGACACAGTAGAAATTGTCTGATTAGCCTCTCAAAATATCACCAGACTCTCTGATTTATGTATAGTTGTATAGAATTTATTTTTGTAATAAATATTGAAAAATGCCTTTCTTTGTATAAACATGTATATCAACAAGATAAGCCACTGCAATGGAAGAAAGCCCTGAATTCAACCAGGAAACTAATCGAGGTTCATGTGGATGCGAGATGAAGGTGAATAAAGTAGGAGTGAATACAGCAGGAAAAACTGTTGCATGTCACTTTAATCAAGCTCATTTGTATACAGCCCATTCATATAACTTCAGGTTCTTTCTCCAGAGGGTGGATAAGCTAGGCATGGCAGGCAGTGAATTTGCATAGGTGCTTCCTGGTTAGGGAAACATTGAGGCTATTGCACAAGGCAATACCAGGAGGGATGGGCACATTCGATGCCAGTCAGGAACACCTTTAGTCTCATGCCTTTCAGCTAAATGTTGTTGGGAGGCCAATGCATTTCCAAATGTTGTACTTCATTTACAATTTGCCTGCGGGTATCAGTGCAAATATGGAAATAACAACAGGAAACCTGTATTTAGAAGTGGGGTGCAATGTTTTGGGGGGGCAATCAGGGATTGGTGCATCCATTTTTTAACTTAAAATAATGAGACATGGCCATTGATTGTTGAAGAATATATCTTATGAATGCCTTAGTTATACCCCCCATCAGAACCCAAGACATTGTTTTACTGCATTGTTTGTAAACAATGCAAATACAAAAAAAAAACACTAACTTCAAATCATGGTTAAAAGTATAATTTGTTTTTAGTAATGGTCAGTCCTTGCATCCATACCTCAGTCTATGAACTGAGTGGTAACATTTCTCCAGCCCTATCCCTCAGCTGGTAACCGAAAGAAAACAAGCAGGGTGTATGCTTTTGCAGTTTGAATCCCAGACAGCACCTTTTAAAGTTGATTGTTAGATCTAGTCTCATGGTACATTGTTTTCTGGAATTTGCTTAATCTGCTGAAGTTATATAATCACACTTCCCACAGTGCTCCTGACATAGAATTACAAGCTCAAAGGTTGTGACTTTTTATTTTTTATTTTTTTTGATGGCGCTATACTCTGTCAATAAAGCAGAAGTTTGGCTGTTAACTTGTTTTGAACTTTGATACTTCACTTCTCCTCGTTTAGCAAAAAAAAAAAAGTCTGCAGAAAAGAGAAGTCTGCAGCGTCGTCTAACCCAGCTAGTTTCTGTTGCTTAACATGAGCGTTTGCTCCTCCAGCATTAAACCCCCCCCTTGCTGCACAGCACACACTGAAACATGTTGTTTGTTCACACCACACCCCCAGAGACGTGCGAGGTTGCTATTTCCTAGAAGATACGCTGTGGTGACAACAACGCCTGTTCTGCGTCACAGGCGTCTCTACACCACAGCCATGGGCTCCAGGTTGCCCCCTAGTTTACACCACAGCCATGGGCTCCAGGTTGCCCCCTAGTTTACACCACAGCCATGGGCTCCAGGTTGCCCTCTAGTTTACACCACAGCCACGGGCTCCAGGTTGCCCCCTAGTTTACACCACAGCCATGGGCTCCAGGTTTCCTCCTAGTTTACACCACAGCCATGGGCTCCAGGTTGCCCTCTAGTTTACACCACAGCCATGGGCTCCAGGTTGCCCCCTAGTTTACACCACAGCCATGGGCTCCAGGTTGCCCCCTAGTTTACACCACAGCCATGGGCTCCAGGTTGCCCCCTAGTTTACACCACAGCCATGGGCTCCAGGTTGCCCCCTAGTTTACACCACAGCCATGGGCTCCAGGTTGCCCCCTAGTTTACACCACAGCCATGGGCTCCAGGTTGCCCCCTAGTTTACACCACAGCCATGGGCTCCAGGTTTCCTCCTAGTTTACACCACCGTCATAATTACATGGCCCTTTAAGAGAACAATTCTCTTTGTGGCTAGGAAGTTTATCGTGTGATATGCAAAAGAAAATGACAGTCATCGAAACCCTGCATCCTCTAGCCTAGTCCATAAACCGCCTGATTAAGAAGAACAAACTTTGTGGGCGCGAAGCCCGGAAATACCACAGTGTGTTTTTTTTGCATGCGTGTCTATCACTGATAATGCGAAGAAAGGTCAGAAGAACCAGCCTGATCACTTTACAGTGAAGGCTTTCCCCTGAAGCTGTAAGAGGAGAAGTCCTCTGTGGTATGGGTTAATGGAAGAGGGAAACATGGGTCTAATCAGGCATGCTTTTAGACCGCTATGGAAATAACCCACAGAGCAGGCATTGTGCTCCTGCTCATAGCCAGGCCGAAGGAAGTGGGGAGATGTCACAGACCATGGTAGTGATGTAAATTCAGGGGAAAATATCACTCACTCAAGTATTTCAGTCTCATCAGGAAACTTCCACTAACAAATTATGCAGAGCTTTTTTTTTTTTCTTCTCAGAAAAAAGGAAATGACAAAGCAGTCTTCCTATTTAACTTCAAACCATTCCCTTATGTAACCTGCTCTTTCAACAGGCTTACATAAGCTGTACTGGGGGCTGTATCTGGTTCTAACTGGTGGTGTGTGCAATGAAGCTGCAGTTTGGTTGTTGTGGAGGAGTGCTGCAGCTATACAAAGCCTAAATTAAGGGAATCCTTTCAAAGGGTTACTGCTGCTCTTAGTAATTGTGTGTGTGTGTGTGTGTGTGTGTGTGTGTGTGTGTGTGTGAGAGAGAGTGCGTCAGTGCCCTTGTTTGTTCAGATCTGCCCTGTTGTCTCTGGTGACAGAACAAACACAAACTGATAGAGGTCTTATGAGGGAACATAGCAGGTCCTCTCCATGGTGATAACTCACACCAGACCTCACCTAATCCTCAAGCTCATGACATGAGCCGCCACAGTGGCGACCGCAGTACAGCAGGTTCATGCCGGCATTGCCAAACACGGCTACACCAGGGAAATTGTTTCTGAGGCAATGCTGTACTGAATATTACACCATACAACATGGGGGGGGGGGGGGGTCGTCATACATGTTAACATGTGTTGACAACACTGTCATTTCACACTTGTAGATTTGCATAGTGAGGTGGCCAACTAGGTTATATAAACACGTCTTGCATAACTGGCTTTAGTCCGTCAGACCCGTTCCTGTGTTAGGTTGGATACAGGAGTGGCATTGTTCCTGAATGTCATACAGTACATACCTCACATTCAGCCTTTGTTTGGGGTATTATAATCATTCCTTCTCCTCTGGTCACACCTGTGAAACTAACCAACCAGCAACCTGTGCCCAGGTGTGGAACATCTCTGCAGGCTCCTTGAGAGAGACTGCAGCTTTTGGAGTACGTGTCTTAAGTTCTACTTTTGCAGTAGGACGTAGCCTGTTTAGATGTGTATGAATAAAACATTGTACAGGGGAATTTTTTCTTATGTGCAGTTTTGCAGGTTTAGAATGTGTTGTAAAAATGTGTTTTTGCCAACAAGCACTCTGTTTTTACATGCTTGAAATAGCTCCTACTCATTTATTGGCTGTTTCTGGAATGCGGTTCCTTTGCCCCTCAGTAACCTTAGGAAATGTTTTTCTCCTTCAATATCTGGAAATCTGGGGTTTGGTATTCTGGAAGGAAACACACAGGCTTAGACCACAGTAATAGGTAAAGTAGCCTGAACCACGGGAGAGAAGGATTAGCCAGTTTGAAACTTGTTGCTATCATTTAATTCAGTTAAAACACCCCTCACAACAAGTTTATTTTCAAACTTGAACAAGGGGGGCTGGCTTTAACAGAAGTAGAAAAAAAAAAGCTGCGTTTCATTGGCTGAAAGGTTCTCCACTTCCCCCTGGCAACAGGCCCGCCCTGTTACTTAGAAAAGCAACAGTTCCCCGAAGTCAGCTGACACATGAGTTTATCTCTGACGGGAAAGAGAGTTGAGGCACTCAACTGCTGCACTCAGTGTGTCTACTTGAATTGAATGGGTTAGTTTGGATTAATGTGGCCTGAAATATAGTGAGAGGGAATAGTTGTGGAGGGCCCACAGTGCTGCCATACATGCCGTAGTCTGAACTCTGAACTCTGTCCCACTATTAGAGCTGATGGATCACACTTCATCCACATGAGATGATGTGTCATGTCTTCTATTTTTACAGTACGCTCACCCTCTGTGTCTTGATTGGCACTGCGTGTGGACCACTTCACATTCACAGGAGCAGCATTAGACTGAATCACTTGTTTCCACAACTAATGAGACCATTGTCTTTTACAGGAGGCCAGTTGGACCCAAACTTGGCCCGAAGCAGTATTTGGATGTGGCATAATTAATTGTTAAAAGCAGCATCTCATCAGGTTTTAGCAATGCACTATCAAGTTCCATTTGATCTCCAACCTCTCACTTGTCCAGTCCAGTCTGCTCTTCCATTCAAGCTTTCAACAACAGCCCCCCCCATCCCCACCCCCAACCACCACCACCACCGTTAGGAAGCTTTTAGAAAGCTTGTATGTTACACACTGGGCCTTTAAGCTACATTTGGCCATGACGTGTTCTCTCCAGTACATAATGTACCACAGAACAGTGACCCGTAAACATGAGGACACGGTGTGAATTCCAGTCCCTGTTTTCAGCCTCCAACACAGGGAGGACAACAGCACATTCCAGTGACACATATCCCAGTAGGGGTGTAACACGCTCCCACAGCCAGAAAGGAAGCAGTGGGAGATTGTTACTAAGAATATCAAACCGGTCAGAACACTGTGTTCTTTGTGGATTGTAACATGGAGAACAGGGGGCGACTATCGTTGTGTAAATTTGAACCCTCTTAAAGACTGTTTTGACATCGCTCATTTTAGTTGGCAAAGATACTTTTAGTCCTGGCTTATGGTTAGTCACAGATTTGAATGGATCAGAATCAGAATACTTTTATTTGGCTAAGTATATTTGCACATACAGGAAATTGACTTGGTGAGGTTGGTGCATGGGACATAAAAAACAAATAGCAAATATTGACAAGAAATTTACAAAATAGCAAAGTATTAATGAAATAGCAATAACAAATTTACAAAAAACAGCAGCAGAACAATACATCTTGTAGGCTGTGTGAGACTTTAAGAGGGTTCAAATTTACACAACCTCACAGACTGTTTTGACATCGCTCATTTTAGTTGACAAAGATACTTTTAGTCCTGACTTATGGTTAGTCACAGATTTGAATGCAAGCGTAGCTGTTCTTCCAGTATACCGAGTAACTATTTTAAGAGCCGCAATTACACTCCTTCAACCGGCATGTTATGTGTGCGTTACTTGCACGACAGAGAGAGAACCATGAAGCGGAACAGAAAAGTCAGATATGCAAAGTAGGTCACCCATTTCTCTTAACTATCTGGTACACATGAACCCAGGTGAACTCGACATAACAGACATGCACGCTTGCAGTGGTGTCAAAAGTGTCATGTTTGCAAAGGATGACAGCAGCAAACACTCCAAGGGACGTGTGGTCTCTCTCCGTGTGGCTTTCGGTATCTCGGGGGTCAAGCTACAACAGGTCCAAACTTGTTTGCCCTCAATGCTCTCAGGTGGGGATGATGCTGTGTCTGGAAAACCCATTACGTGGACGGGGGTCAAATGGTCAGTGTTGGTTAACCTCTCCCCCCCCCTCACCTTTTGTTTAAAGAAATTTGCTTAAAACCAGCCAAAGCATCAGGGGCTGTGATCAGGGTTTGTTGCTGTCTGCCTCTGGCATTGTAAGCTTTGTGATGGGGAGCTTGTTGGAATGTTAACTCATAGAACCCAGTTGAATGGGTCCCATTGTGAAGCACAACAGCAACAGTACTGCGGATGGTCAAGTGGAAAAAGTGATTGGGATATGGGGAAGCTTAGCGTGCGGATCAATGGCGCATGACTCATACGACCGCATGCTCCACTCGGTGCCACGGAACAGGCCCGTGTCTTCTGTGTCACATGCTTGGACTGTGACCCAGTCTGAGTGATTCGAATGTGGTGAAATATTTATATCTAGGGCAGGGGTCAAGAGTGATGAACCATGGACGTCCTTCTAAGTATGTGACCGGACAAGCGCCCGGACAATCACTGGCCATGTCTGAAAGTTTGTACTGCAACCTATTTACAAGGTGTTTTCAGTATGCAAGAATACAATGTTTTGCAGTATGAGAAATTGAGTAGACCATATATACTGAAAGATGTATTCACTCACTGCAATGTAAGTCGCTTTTGATAAAAGTGTCATTTAAATGGCATATACACTCACCGAACACTATACTAATACTGGGTAGGGTCTCCCTTTGCTCTCAAAACAGCCTCAATTCTTTGTATGCATTGATTCCACAGGATGAGGAAACATTCCTTTGAGATTCTGGTCCATGATGACATGATTGCATCACGCAATTACTGCAGATTTTTCAGGTGCACTTTCAAGCTGTACACATCCCAAAGGTGTTCTATTGGATTCAGATCCGGTGACTGGGAAGAACACTGAAGAACATTGTCATGTTCATGAAACCAGTTTGAGACGACTTTAGCTTTGTGACATGGTGCATTATCACGCTGGAAGTAGCCATTAGAAGATGGGTAAATTGTGGCCATGAAGGGATGCACATGGTCAGCAACAATACTCAAATAGGCTGTGGCATTCAAGCGATGATTGATTGGTATTAACGGGCCCAAAGTGTGCCAAGAAAACATTCCCGACACCATTACACCACCTCCACCATGAGAAGGTGTACAGGTGTTCCTAATAAAGGCCCAAAACATTCCCCACACCATTACACCACCTCCACCATGAGAAAGGTGTACAGGTGTTCCTAATAAAGCGTTAAGTGAGTGTATATTACATTGCTGCCGTGCACAGTTGTGTTCTCAGTGTAATGTCAAGACTGAGGAGTGAAACTTAAAAGAGAGAAACGGAGCCGAACACTCTTGCTCCGACGCTAATTATTAATTTAACCAATGTTTCGGCAGCAAGCTGTACTTCTTCAGGGTTTTAAATAAATAACTGTAATTAATAAATCATCGCAGGAGGAGCGTGCAGCTCTTATTCTTTCTATTAAGTTTCACCCGCCAGCCGGCACAGAACCAAACTACGGTATTCCTTTATGTTCGTCTTTGCCTTATTCTAAGGTAAAGGAAACTAAATTGCTGCTAATAACTGCACTCTGACCCTAAAATGCACTGTGACTTTTATTATTTTTTATGTCTTTTACGCTTTTTTTATTATTTATTTTTTTATGCTCTTTCCTTTTTATCTATTTTATGTAAAGGACTTTGGATTGCCTCTGTGTATGAAATGTGCTATATAAATAAGCTTGCCTTGACTTGCCATGCCTTATGCGTTTTATTTTTTAATGGTAGGAGTGAATCAGTGAAGTTCGTAAAACATATATATACAATTTTACAATGTATATCCACATATCAATGGTCTTGGTACAGTATAGTACTTTATTCATACTTTATTTAATAAAGTACTATACTGTACCAAGACCATTGATGTGGGTATATATTGTAAAATATATGTATATAAAGTAAATATATATAAAGTAAATTAAAAAAAAAAAAAAAAAAAAATATATATATATATATATATATATATATATATATATATATATATAAAGTAAATATACTTTATTTATTCAATCTTGGCTCTCAAACTGTACCTTACACATGTGATCTGTTGTGAATCCAAATATTGTTTCAGGTGTGTCCTGAAACATGGACCCAAACTGAATCCAAATGTTAACGTGGCGTAATGAATCAGGTGTGTCCTGAAACATCAAACTGAAGCCAAATGTTAACGTGGCGTAATGAATCAGGTGTGTCCTGAAACATCAAACTGAAGCCAAATGTTAACGTGGCGTAATGAATCAGGTGTGTCCTCACATACCCTCTAATTGTTGCCATGACGAAAAGGGTATTTTTGTTTTGTCTCTCTGGGCCTATGTGAATTTGGGTCAGGACTGAAGCCTTTTATCCTCCCCCTGTAGATGACGGGGGGATTACAACCCAGACAAAATAAGCGCTTTGCTGATAAGCGTCAGACATAGTCCCAGCTAGCCCAAGCCTGTCTCCTTGACCGAGACGTGATGTTGTCAAAAGCTATTTCGAAGAGTGCTGTTTAACCCATGATCCCTACACTTCCAATGTCTGCTCCTCATGTTGTTGTTCACCTCACATGATAGAGGAGAAGTTACTCAACATGTTTTCTTTTCACATTACAAAATCCATCATGAGAAATGATCATTTCCTCAGAGGCTAATACAGATGTTGATGAGCTGAGGTATATAACAATCATACACTGATTTACTCCATACAGTATGTCCAACATTAGTCACAAATGTCGTAATCTGGCGTGCTAGAGGAGTAGTCAAGAAGCTGCCATGTAATAGATGTACTGGTCATGATTCAAAGTCCTTTACACACGTATTTGAGTGCCGTAGTATGGCATGACTAAGAAATGTGAAGACATTTCTTAATCGTTTTATCACCATGTTAACGAATGAAAGATGGATGGGTGTATTTGTAGTAAACTTGTAGTAATCTTACTATCACTCTCAAGGTAATAAGTAATTCATTACTGGGAGTTTTGGCCCGTCGAACGTTAACTAGCTACAGTTTGGTGAGTTTTGATCAAAGGAGAGCAGTATATCTTTCTCACATGTTTCCTTTGTTGTGTTTCTTCAAACAACGACAGCACAGTTACTATCTGCCATTACTGCCATGAATATTCAGTCGTGAATTAAAGATGAAGAAGTCGATTGAACCCCAATAGTTCATTAGTGTACTTCACTTCACAGTTTTATCCTGCAATACATAAATGAATATTAAGAAGAAAAGAATGACACTGTGTGGATGAATTTTGCGTTCGCCGTAAGAGGAACACTGCCTTCGCATGTAAATAACTGCATGCAAAATGGGGTGAATCAAAAAGACGTCAGAAAAATTCCACTGCTTCTAATGTGGAAAACGAAATAGACTCAGGAAAAATACCTGGACAATCCCAAAGAGCAAGGTGGGAATAATGAAAGGAATACTTCTGTTGTCTCGACCATAAAGAACTGTTTATTGGGGTCAAATTCCGTGGGAAATTACTGCGTGGGTGAGATTATCTTGATTGTTGTAGTAAACTACACTTTAGGATCTGATAGTTTGATTTTGGCTCTATACTCCAAAAGTTTGGATTTGAAATCAAACAATTACTATGAAGTCACAGTACAGATTGTCAGCTTTTATGTGAGGGTATTTGTGTAAATATTGGTTCCACTGTTTAGAAATGACAACACTCTTTATACATACAGTTGGCTTGAAAGTCCCTAAAAGATTCTGGAAAGTTTTGGCAGTTCTGGACAACGTCTGTCATGTGGACAGATTAGACACAGATTAACATGCACCATAGTGATGGCAAGAGGAACATGTGGAGAAAAAAAAGGAACTGTTCAAGATAAACAGCATACCACCTCATCTGTGAAACATGGTGAAGGGGGGGTTATGGCTTGAACATGTACAGCTGCCGCTGGAACTGACTCACTTGTCTTCATTGATGGTGTAACTGCTGACAGCAGCAGCAGAATGTATTGAGTGTACAGAAACATCTTGCCTGCTCAAGTACTGTACAAGCAAACTTTCTCATTCTAGCAACTAGGGGGTTTTTCAGGGCCAAAAAGTGGAAAGTTCTTGATTTATCAAGTCAATTTGCAGATTTAAATCCAATTGAACATGCATTTAGCTGAAGATGGTTGAAGACGGTTGCAGTACAGGCCTGGCAGAGCATCACCAGAGAAGATACCCAGCATCTGGTGCAGTCAGTGGGTCGCAGACTTCAGGCAGTTATTGCATGCAAAGGGTTTGCAACCAATACTAAACACGAGTGCTTAATTTGGACGTTGTATTAATCTTATACTTTTAATCTTTTAATGCTTTTGGTGCCCTGCAACAGGGGCTACGTATGAAAAGTGTAAATAGTGAAACCAATATGTACACAAATAACCTCAAATAAAAGCTGAGAATCTATACTTTAACCTCATAGTAATTGTTTGATTTCAAATCCAAAGTTTTGGAGGAAATTATAAAGCCAAAAGAAGAAAAAATGCTTCACTGTCCCAATAATTACACAGGGCACATAATAGTGTGGTAGTGATGACAGATACGGTCCCTCCTAAAGACCCCTTTACCCCCACTACCCCCCTTACAAGTTTATCTCCTGTTAAATAAATAAATACATTTAAAAGCATTGTGACTGCCTATGACTCCTGGTCTGAGCATTGATTACATCATCTTATGATGACTGATGGATAGATGATTCGCTTACTTAAACAAATGTATTTGTTGTAAGTTGCTTTGGATAAAGGCGTCGAATGTAAATGTAGATATTGTACAAATAAGGCTACAGAGAATCTCACCATGTGAAAGTATCACTTGAGCTCAATCCCATCCCTGGGGTGTGTGTTTGTGCGTGTGTGCGTGCGTGCGTGCGTCTGTGTGTATTTATGTGTAAGTGTGTGCACATGTAAATATGTGTGAGTTTAGTAGCATGAGCCTTCCATTCCTACTTAACTTGGAGGCAGTTTCATCATCCCTCATCATGCTGCTGGTTCCCGGAGGGCCCACACACACACACACACACACACACACACACACACACACACACACACACACACACACACACACACACACACACACACACACACACACACACACACACACACACACACACACACACACACACACACACACACACACACACACACACGGGAATGGAAATGGGTTGAGGAGCAAACAGCAACCCCAAAGGCCACAAGTGACAATTAAGGAAACAGCAGTGTCATTGATACACATTGTACCTCAAGGACACAGAAACACTTCTCTTACTAGGGTGTGATATCACCTTTAGTGACACCCAATAAACCCATCCAACATTAAACATTTTATGAAGGGAGATAAGGTACCAAAACAAGATTCCGGAAGTATTTAGTGATTTCATATCCAAATATTTTGGATATCTGTTTACAATATTATGACTACAATTAATTTGATGTCTCAATAACATAATAAAAGTTCACCACTGTACAACCTAAAGGTTTGCCTGCATGCACGTTTTCACATGTTTTCACATGTGCCTCACACCAGTGACCCATGAACAACCAATCCACATGCACCATACTAGAGTTAAATAAATCCAGACCAGGACCAGAGTTGTAATGGACCATGCACTTTCATTAATTTGTGAATCTGTATCTCTCTGTAACATTTGAGTTGTATTGCATGTTTTTCCGCATCACCCTGATCTTGCTTTTAAAAATAATAAGTCTATGACTTGTGTTATGTCTTTGATGCCATCAATATGGATTTTCAGTCATGTAATATGCATGCATTCACTCGCTCATTCAAATCTGCACGCTTTGACCTTTTCCGAGTTCCGCCTCTTTTTTTAAAGCAAGTTTGTTTTCCATTGAGCCATGCACCTTTAATCGGTCGGTTGTTAACGTCGTTAACGGTCGGCACATGTTAACGGTCAGCACATGTTAACCGTCGGCACATGTTAACGGTCAGCACATGTTAACCGTCGGCACATGTTAACGGTCGGCACATGTCAACCGTCGGCACGTGTTAACCGTCGGCACGTGTTAACGGTCGGCACGTTAACGGTCGGCACATGTTAACGGTCGTTAACGGTCGGCACGTGTTAACCGTCGGCACATGTTAACCATCGGCACATGTTAATGGTCAGCACGTTAACGGTCGGCACGTATTGTCGGCACATGTTAACGGTTGGCACGTGTTAACCGTCGCACATGTTAATGGTCAGCACGTTAACGGTCGGCACGTGTTAACGGCGTTGTTGTTTACAGCAGGCTGCAGCGCCGTCCCGTATCCCTGCCAGTTTCCTCGAATATTGGCAATCATAGTATTGCTTCCTGCTACGTGAGGTACTGATAAACACGTTGCCATTTCACAAATATTTGCTCTTTGACTTGTTTGGTGCTGTTGAAGGAGGGCCACAGTCCTGAAAACGTTTCTTACACAATAAATCAAATGTTAATGTTAATGGCATGGCTTGCAATCTCGATCTGATCTCAGTATGACTTTGTTTATATCTACAAAGTACCTCATGGCAGAGATAACAAAAATAAAATATTTTCGTCCTTAATCACCGTGGAACCTGCTCCTATTTTCACAGAGTTTGGGGACTCTACGGGCTTGCAGGTTTACAGAATGAATAGCACGCTTTGTTCTAAGTTAAGCCTGAAAGGTTTGATGTGACCAGACTGAATTCCATTTTCCCATGGACTCCGTTCTGCTTCCTTTCTCTGTTTCTTCTTCAACACAGGAATCTGGCTGATTAGCAGGTCCTTGAGAATCTAACCAAACAACCCGGGACAAGCAGTTTAACACAAGATGGGTAAATGATACCCAAGTGTGAGAGAAACCGTGTCACATTCCTCTCCAGTGATAGGACAGGACAGGCCGGTGGCGGCGGATCAAACATTCACGTGGCGTAACGCTGTAACGAGAGATAAAAGACAGCGATAGTGGATAAGTGACCGATAGCCCGTGATAACTCGAGGACAAGGACAAACACTCCCGAATCTGATGTCCTTCCTTCGAGACCTGAAAGTGGATGTTGACTGATTTCAATTAGTTCAGTGGTCAAGGGGACTTTTTTAGGACACGGTATCCAACCAAGTGAAGAGAATCAAAACAAAATCGGACAAAAAGGGACGAATGCAGAGAGCCGTCCACACAGGCTCCTCAATGATCTGCACTTCTCCCCCGAATAATGTTGTACGTGAGAATGAAGCAAATGTCTCTCTCAAATGTACACAAACCATTTGCATTCACCTGTCTAGCTCTTTTAGATTAGTGCAGGTGAGGAGAGGAGCCAAGCGAAGGAAGGAGACAAGCATAGGAAGCATAGGATTCAGCCCAATTCTTAAGTCCTTTATTTGCTTTTCTCTGAACAAACACCCAAACAGGTGCCAACTCACACCTTTTGGATAAACACCAGGGTACTTCCGAGAGTTTGCCCACTCATTATTTTATTTTTTCCCCCACCCTGGCATTATTACGGTAAAGGCCATGGTTCTGGAGTCTTTAGACAGGGAATTTACGTCTGCGTTGACTGAAAATCTTATGCTGGCTATGCTTCCTGCATTCTTTCAACACCCACACACACACACACACATCTCAAATTTCAAGCAGTTGAGCCTTCAGACACACAACGCCCACACAAGTTTCAGTATCTACTTCACTGGTAGATGAGTCTGAGTCTCAGTAACCAAAGCAGTTGATTCACCACCCTATAACTCATTAGTGCTTTGTACGAGTAAGCTCTAATGCTCAGTGGTTTTCCTTGTATGGTCATTGTTTTTGTTTTTTTACTTTATATGGTCAGAAATTCCTGAATCGTGTTCTGTGTTAAAACCAGCTTGTTAAAAAGGAGACTTCTCTCTCCTTTGGGAACAGCCTTTCTCTGTCCATACAACAGTGCAGTAATTCTGTAAACATGTATGACCTGACCTAATTGCTTTAGGTCAGATCATACGTAATGCTATTGTTTTTATTTTAGAATAGTCTTATAGAAGTATGTTCCTGTTTAACCACACTCAAACAGAACTTCCCATTCATAGTGTGTATCTTTACTTCCTGTTTTTCTACCTTTACCCTCCATTGTCATGTATAAGGTCACCTACCTTCTTGCCCTGACAAGTCAATGAATTTGACTGTAAGTACAGTAATCTTGACAAGTCAGTCAATATTTTCTCTCTCTCTCTCTCCCCCTCCCTCCTTCTCCCTCTCTCTCTTCATCTCTTTATCTTCCAGATGTCCTCCAGAGCCCTTCTTTCTTCCCTGGATAGTTTGTCTGTCTTTCTCCCCACCCCCCTATCAGCTGACAGTGTTTGCTTCCTCCTAAAGCAAATTTACCCTGGCTCGTTCACCAGCGGGCTCACAAGAGCAGGCTTGTCTGCCATGAGGCCACCTCCGTTTAAACAAGGCGTCAGGACACCGCTCCCTCTCTGATGTGTCATGTGCTCACTGTTTATGACATCTGAGAGACATAGTCGGGTCATACTGGTTTGCGCCTGAATGACTTTGCAGGCCGGTTGCTTAAGAAATGGCCAGTTCACTGGCAGAGAATGGAGATGGCCGCTGTTTCAGACCCTGTTTACGAAGGGAGTAATGCTAGGAATGGGAAGAATTAACTGTGTGGTCATGAATCACTGGTCCCAGCTGCCAGAAAAAAAAAGCCACTGGAACATAGAGTTCTGAAGGGGAACCATGTTTTCCTTATTTAATTATCATAAAAGAGTTTGAATCATAAGGTTCGAGGACAAATCAGATTAAATTAACGTGGATAATTTGAGGCTATTCAGGGCACTGACCACAGTTTGATATTGTCAGGGTTCTTTGGATCTTTGTGTGGTGATCTTCGCCTAGGGCGTTGTCTTCAAATTAGGAGGAAGAAATGATTACAAAACAAACTACCATAAAGAAAATTCTACAAAGCAAATTCGCAATGAAACAAATGAACAGCTGGCAGTGCAACTTCAACGGAGCCACCCTGTCAAGTTGCAACATGCTCCAGTCATTGTTGCAATCACGACAATCAGTTTTTCCAGTTTTTTTCCTTTGTTTTGGGTGTGGGAGGAGGAGGATCACCCCGACAGTATTCCCTACAGGCAGGTAGCTACAGTAGTGTAATCTGAGGCTCATATGAGTATACAGCTGCCCCAGAACTAACAGCGTTCCCACGCCTATCTGAGGAAAACTTGCCGGCTGTGCCATGTAAGCATTGTGGAGGAAACCTTATCAGCTAACTCTGTGAGAATGAATAAAGTCCAGAATCCTGTGAGGACACAATTGGCTTTATGTGTGGGTCTTTACGGTACACCACACATGACCATGGACATGACACTTCTTTTCTCACTAGTTTAACTTCAAAGGGTTGCCGGTGCCAACAACATTTTCGTTCTGTTTGTGTGCTTTATACAGCATGTCTTTGTTGTTGACCATTGTACGAAACTACGAGTTTATCGAGAAGTTCTCGTGGGAACTGTGCTGAAAAGGATGTTCTCAGCGGGAGTTGCGTGCTTTTTTCCCATGCCCGTTTCGTTATGCTACTATCAGAGGGCTGGACATTGACGATCGAGTTTCAGGAAGTGACTCAATCTCTTGTTCTACCAGTTTGAAACAAGACAGCTGAACAAACTCTCACAAAAAGAAATGAAAGAGAAATTACAGAAAGGGGTAGGAGAAGAAGGTCAGTGTCGTTGATCGAGAGTGCACAGTTCAGAGGACTTTTGAGAGAGGTTTCACAGCAACCACAATGTCACAGAAAACGATGAGGTGGAGCGGTAAAAGTTAGTGAGGCATATATCCATTTTGGAGGACAGGAAAGTACCTATATTGCCAGCCAGGTCATTGCCAGTCCCGAAGATAAGATTTGTATTCAATATTTGAGTCAATATGTGTCAACATCAAAGGTAGTAGTCATACTGTACATGTACAGTGGTATGAAATAAATTGTACGAAAACATGTACTACAAGACCCAATGGAGATGGAGACCAAATGTTAGAAACCAAATCAGCTGTTGACTGGCAGCACTGGAATCAGCTGCGCTTTAACATCTATCTGTTACAATTGTTTGTTAGGAAATACAATTCCTTACGATAAACACCAACCAAAATTACTATGTTGACGAATGTATGGTGTGTGTGTAGCAGGGGAGGCCGGTGGAGGTAGAAATCGGAGGACGGGCTCATTGTAATGCATGGAACGGAATGAGGAATGGTATCAAACACTTGTGTTGAATATAGAAATGTGATTTTCTTAGTATTTTGCAATTGCATTGAGCCGTTTATTTACAAGTCTTCTTGTACTAGCTAGCTTCCATCACGAAATCGTCTCTCCAGACCCTTGAGATAAGACCCTCACCCTCACCCTGACCCTGACCCTAACCCTGACCCTCACCCTGACCCTGACCCTAACCCTAAAAAATAAATACTACACTACGGATAGTTTTGATTTGCCTACTCTCTGTAGCAAGCTATGATTTCACAACAAAGTTGCTGTAATGGATATGCTAATACCATAGTCAATCAATGGGTGGGGAGCTATTACTTTTATTACGCTCCACAACCCCTGCCGATTTTTTCAAGGCCATACATGCTGTAGTACAAAAATTAATGTGTAGCTCATTTAAAATGCATGAGTACATGTAAATTATTTGCATGTACAGAGCAATGAATACATAAACCATTATGTGAGCCCATAATGATCAAACCCCCTCAATATTACTGATTCTAGGGTTGCACTGATATGAAAATTCAAGGCTGAAACCGATAGCCAATGTAAAGTTGCATAATTGGGCAGAAAATATGTTGGAAACAACCACTTATTTTTGGGTCTTTTTGTTATTGATTCACACATTTTCTTTATTGGTGTGTAGAGCTGTAAGAAGTTCCTGCAGCCTCCATTGGTGTGGAGAGCTGTAAGGACCCTGGTTGTATATATCCGGCTCTGGTACAGCACTGTCACTTTTACCCAAGATGTTGTGTCATTTGAGATGGCGCTCTGCCAGATCCCAGTGTTTACAACAGCTGGGGAACGGATCACGGCTGAGAACAGCTGTGTGACAAAATGTTCTGTCAGTTAAAGACAAACAGCAAGAGCGGTTGAGAGGACTCTGTGAGGTCAGGTTCGGAGTTCAAAGTTCAAGACCACAATTCATAAAGGGCCGCGTCGTAACCTGGGATTTGCAACTTGGATTTTGTTAGAAAATTCATTAAAAGCAATATCATTTACTATTGAATAAAAAGTTGGGCAAAAGGTCTGCAAGGAGTTTAGTGCAGAGCTCATAACTACGGTTAGGATATCTCAATGTACTTGGGTGTTGTCCGTTAAAGTCTTTAATTGGAATATGAGTTTGAGTCTAAGGGTTATTTCTTATCTCAAAGCATTTGTGTGTACAGTATTTAAGATCATACAAATCATGCATGCATGCCGTTTATGGTCTTTAAATAGCTGTGTCTAGCTATTAAACCTAAAGATTCAAGATTAAGGGCCAGTTTCCCATACAAAGATTAAGCCTACTGCTGGACTAAAAAGCATCTTCAATGGAGATTCTCCTTTCAAAGTGCAATCTAGTCAAGGACGTAGCTTTATCTGTGTGGGAAACCGTCCCGTGGTATCTACAGTTGCGATATGGTGTCTTCAACCATTTTCAATGGATTAGATCTTCTATATGGAGTAAATATGAGCCCAAGATTGTGATTCAGTATGGTCTCTGTAAGTTTGTGACATTTAGGACTAAGGTTTGATAGCATGTGTCTGTGCATGCGTGCGTGCATGTGTGTGTGCGTGCATGTGTGCGTGTGTGCGTGCATGCGTGTGCGTGCATGTGTGTGTTGTGTTTGTGGTACACACACTTCTTCCTCGTGTCTCTCATGCTGACTTACAGAGCACACAGAGAGACCTGCAAAACACCATGTCACCAATGGCAGAGTCAGTTGTTATAAGGTGGGGTGTCTTGTGGATAGGTTTTTATAAAGAATTTCACTGATTCACTTGTAAGCCTCGCCCTGTAAACCAACTAGGGCTTGGCTGCACATGATTCAGATGTTCTAAAGTGCAGAAGACTCAACAATGCAACACACACCTTGCTCATGCACAGTCATGTGTCTGCTCCGTGCACCTGTCCATCCCATTCCACCTCCCTAACTGCATGTGACACATGAGTTTGTTTTTCAATTCTAGTACCAGGATGTATTTCAGGTTTCTTAAAAAGACTGCTGTCGTTTATTGATGCACAATTAATCAGCCATCATATCGGTATCAGACATTGTATTTGATAACTTATATTCCGGGCCAATATTGTAAATTTAAAAAAAAGGTCATCCACCCAACTGCACAGCAAAAAGCTTGACAAAAGTGGTTGTTTCCAACATATTTTCTGCCCAATTATGCAACTTTACATGTTTTTTTTGCAGTCTGATATTGGTATCGTTATTGGCCGATATGGCCAAGAAAGAATAGTACAGTAGGCTATCGGTTTCAGCCTCGAATTTTCATATCAGTGCAACCCTAGAATCAGCAATATTGAGGGGGGTTTGATCATTATGGGCTCACATAATGATTTATGTATTCATTGCTCTATACATGCAAATAATTTACATGTACTCATGCATTTTAAATGAGCTACACATTAATTTTTGTACTACAGCATGTATGGCCTTGAAAAAATCGGCAGGGGTTATGGAGCGATAGTGTTTAAAAGTAATAGCTCCCCACCAATGTTTTTGATTGACTGTGGTATTAGCATATTGATTTCTCCTGGCCAACTTTGTTGTGAAATCATAGCTTGCTACAGAAAGCAGGAAAATCTAAACTATCCGTAGTGTCCAAAGCAAATATTTATTTTGACCTGTTCACTTGACGTCGGGATCTTATCTCAAGGGTCTGGAGAGCCGATTTCGCGATGGAAGCTAGCTAGTACCACTGGCTAGTACGAGAAGACTTGTAAATAAACGGCTCAATGCAATTGCAATTTCAACCCACGGAACCAGATGCAATACAGCCTCCCAGCAACACGTACATGCAGTAATAGTCCATCATAACGCGCTCATCTACACGTCACTGTAGTGTGGAATCTGCAAAAATACAAATCAAATCAAATTTCGTGACTCTTTTCAAGTGTGTCCATGGCTGCGGTGGGAATTGAATAGGATTTCTCTGGGGTATTTTGCAGATTATGGGGGAATTTCTGAGGGATTGAAACAAGATTCTCCTGCCTGTTTTTGCTACTGTACCGCTGCTTTATTGCCCAGTATAGCTATCACTCCGCATCCATCAGTCACCCAGCGCATGGACAATAAGTAGTCTTCAAATTCTGTTTACCCAAGTCTCCAATGTTCCACTTTTAAATTAATCAACACATGACATGTGCATAGAAACGTTTTTTTCTCTCGACTGCATGCCTATACTTACTATACTCTATGCCGTTGAACACCAAGGCGTATGTGAAACCAGCTGTTGCCGTGAGAAAGCGAGATTATGTGATGACTGGTAAAGGACAAGATTCAACTTGTTCTAAGTGTCATGCATTCCATGGAACCATCATGTCGTCATTGGCCAGGGAACACCATGTCCCAAGCCGAAGTTGGGAAGCCAGCTTTTGGGCTTGGACTGGGGAGAGCATGCCCTGACTTGCAGTAGAGGCTTACATAATAGATGGACATCTTATTATGTAATGTTAAAATAATATGATATAATAAAATAATTAAAAAAAAAAAAAAAAAAAAAAGACACAACTGCTTGTGACACATCATTTTGTGAGTTTGTTTTTCAATTCAACTACCAGGATGTATTTCAGGTTTCTTAAAAGCACTGCTGTCATTTAATGATGCACAATTAATCAGCTATCATATCGGTATCAGACATTGTATTTGATGACTTATATTCCGGGCCAAAATTGTAAATTAGAAATTGGAGCAAAAAAGGTCATCCACCCAACTGCACAGCAAAAAGCTTGACAAGTGGTTGTTTCCAACATGTCTTCTGCCCAATTATGCAATTTTACATGTTTTTTTTTTTTGCAGTCTGATATTAGTATCGTTATCAGCCGATCTGGCCAAGGAAATATCAGTAGGCTATCAGTTTCACCCTCGAATTTTCATATCAGTGCAACCCCAGAGTCAGTAACTTTTAGGCTTGGACTGGGGAGAGCATGCCCTGACTTGCAGTAGAGGGTTACGTAAGAGGTGGACGTAATCTTGTCAGACGTTAGGTAATGTTAAAATAACATGGCCAGTTAATTTCAGACTCACCACAAAAAAGGGTCAGCGTTTGGTGCTGATGGGAGCACAATATGCTGATGACGTATCATAGCAACAAAACAAACAGCTATTACTGAACACTCGTGATCTTTTATGTGACATTCAAATGTACTTATTCAGTCACTGTTTTACGAAGATGTTCTGTATCTCTTTAACCATAAAAACAACACATCTTGAGACAACTAAGTCATGGGAACTCAGGGCAGGAATGCACTCTTCATTTGACTTGACTATTTGTCTTGTTGTGAAGTTACTTTGGTTTTAATATTTCACTCCCTTTCACATTCCATGGATCACTCTTTAACCTTAAAACTACCAACAGCAATCGGACTAACCCAGGATGGCTCTTTTAGGGTTGTATATACACTCACAAACACTTTATTAGGAACACTATACTAATACTGGGTAGGGCCTCCCTTTGCTCTCAAAACAGCCTCAGTTCTTCGTGGCATTGATTACCACAAGATGTTGGAAACATTCCTTTGAGATTCTGGTCCATGATGACATGACTGCATGATTGGTGTTTTACTTGTGGTATTTTATCAGTCCTTAGTGTCAGGAACTATGCTTTTATGGCGTGTTGTAGCCTGTTTTATTTGGATCTGGATTTTCCCTGTCTGTTGGATCGGCATAACAGTATTTTTCTCCACTCACTGACACCTCTCCTTTCACTTCATCCTCTCCGCCTCTCTCTCTTTCAGTCTGAGCGCGTCCATGCTCACCCTTTGACCTGAGCGCGTCCATGCTCACCCTTTGACCTGAGCGCGTCCATGCTCACCCTTTGACCTGCCAGTCTGAGCGCGTCCATGCTCACCCTTTGACCTGAGCGCGTCCATGCTCACCCTTTGACCTGCCAGTCTGAGCGCGTCCATGCTCACCCTTTGACCTGCCAGTCTGAGCGCGTCCATGCTCACCCTTTGACCTGCCAGTTTTTTTTTTCTCTTACACATACACTGCATAGAGAAATCTGAGAAATCTGAACTCAAGTGCCTTTTCTCTGTTTTCTCCTTATTTTTCCTCAAATCCCTCCCTCCCTCCCTCCCTCCCACCCTCCCTCCCTCTCTACCTCCCACCCTACCTCACTCCCTCCCTCCCTCCCACCCTCCCTACCTCCCTCTTTACCTCACTCACTCCCAGCCTCCCTCCCTCCCTCCTTCCTTCGCTCCCTCCCTCCCTCCCTCTGTACCTCTCTCCCTCCTTCCCTCCCTCCCTCCCTCTGTACCTCTCTCCCTCCTTCCCTCCCTCCCTCCCTCCCTCTGTACCTCTCTCCCTCCTTACCTCCCTCCCTCCCTACCCCCCCCCCCCCCCCCTACCTTCCCTCTCTCTGTTGCTGTGTGGCATGTGGTTTGGATTCCAGCCCAAGGACTATTCACTGGTGGAGAACAAGGCCCCCCCCAGTAAACTCTGTTTTCCACATTCCACAGCCCTGACATCAGCCTGGCTGGAGGAAGGACGCTGGGGGGTGGGGGGGTGGTCTGTGTTCTGTCCCTCAATGATGCCTGTGTGCGGGAAGAGGCCCCTGACCCCTGCCCGTCTGTTGAAGGCTCGCGGACGGCCTTGCCAGTCTGAAAGGAGAAGCCACACTCACAATACTATCAAAGGGAGTTTTTTTTTTTTTTTTTTAAAGGGGATTCTTTACGTACATACCACATGTTGTTTTTCCAGTATAAATTGGATGAGATGCCTCGATCGTTAAGATGGATTATCCTATAGCTGGGGTACACAAATTTAGGTCAGATGTTTGTTTTTTTCATGATGCGTAATCAAACTAGAATTTTTGCCCCTTTACAGTACCCTCTGTCCTATTAAAAAGACTTCCCCTTCCAGTACCCTGTATAGTATATATATGTATATCACATTATTTTCAAACCCACTCTGCTATACTAAGACTTAGATCCCTGTCAGATGCTGCATTATATCAAGTGTCCCTGCCTTGCCTGAATGGAGGATGAGAGAGAGAGAGAGAGAGAGGGAGAGAGAGAGAGAGAGAGGGAGGGAGGGAGGGAGGGAGAGAGAGAGAGAGAGAGAGAGGGAGAGAGAGGGAAGGGGAAACAAGGGAGAGGGGGAGGCAGGGAGAGAGAGAGAGAGAGAGAGAGAGAGAGAGAGAGAGAGAGAGAGAGAGAGAGAGAGAGAGGGGAAACAAGGGAGAGGGGGAGGCAGGGAGAGAGAGAGGAAGAGGGGGGGGACAGTGCGGGAGGGAGGAGGAGACATCAAAAGCGGAGGGAAATCAGATACCCTCTCACAGACAAAGCACCCTGTGAGGTTCAGGGACAAAGGAAATGCAATATGTCATGTGACCGTGACCCTCACTAGCACGTCACACATGCCATGGTTCCCCATTCAGGTTTCCCGTCATTCATTCTTATTTATACAAGAAAAGAAAACACACACACACACACACACACACACACACACACACACACACAGGAGTAAGGGTCAATTGAGATGAGTCAAATTTCCTTATTTCTGAGAAATTCACACAGTTCATTTTCTGAATTGACGGGAATAGACGTGATTCGCTATGATCAATATGGCAAATGGATTAGCCAGTAAACTTGATTAGCAGTTTCGGTAACCCACTACTTTATTGACATATTATATATACTACATACTACATACTATATACTACATACTACATACTATATACTATATACTACATACTACATACTACATACTATATACTATATACTACATACTATATACTATATACTATATACTACATACTACATACTATATACTGTCTTTAAGTCTTTCTAGAAACTTTGGGATGTTATTGGCATGACATTGACATTGACTTCCATTGGTTTTTGGTTAGAAAATGTGTTTTATTTTGGTAGTGGCAACATTAATAAACCACATTGCATTACATTTGTGTAGTCAAGTCAAGTTTGATTGATTGATTGATTGATTGATTGACTCAGAAGCTATACAAATGCAGTTTGAATGATTGATTTATTGATTGATTGACTCAGAAGCTTTAAAGATAAAAGGCTCAGCAAAAGGAGGGGCCTCAGTGTATATACAGTACCAGTCAAAAGTTTGGACACACCTTCTCATTCAATGGTTTTTCTTTATTTTTATTATTTTCTACATTGTAGATGAATATTGAAGACATCAAAACTATGATGGAACACATATGGAATTATGTAGTAAACAAAAAAGTGTTAAACAAACCAGAAATGTTTTACATTTTAGATTCTTCAAAGTAGCTTTTGCTTTGATGACAGCTTTGCACTCTTGGCAAGGTGTCCCAACTTTTGACTGGTACTGTAGGCAGCCTAAGTCTGAATGAAGTTTGAACAATGCAGCTGAAGGTGGGGGGGGTCTAGGCCCAATCCCATTTCTTATTTTTACCCCTACCCCTCTTTTTCGAGTGCCCCTCGCTTTTTGACTTGCCCCTCGGAACAGAGTTACAAGGGGTAGTGGTTGAAACCTTTCCCTGTAAAATGGGACAACCCTTCAAGACCCTGATACGCAAGATTCACAAGGCATTCCGGGAGATTTCTCATAACACTCGGTTTCGAGTGTGCCTCTGAAAACCCTCAGTTTGGAGGGCCATGTAGCCCTACCACTTCGCCCTACCCCTCTATCCCAACAAGAATCGGGACACCCTACCCCTACGCGTGAACGCGCAAAACGGAGGGCTAAGTGGTAGGGGCAAGGGGTGTATTGGGATTGGGCCCTCGTGTCATGCTCACAACATGCAGTCCTTTATCAGTCATGGATTACCCTCGATCACTGCCTATAGGGTTAGGGTTAGGGTTAACCTCGATCACTGCCTATAGGGTTAGGGTTAGGGTTAACCTCGATCACTGCCTATAGGGTTAGGGTTAGGGTTAACCTCGATCACTGCCTATAGCAATTACAATGGCAGTAGGCCCAACCGTAGAGGCAGCTGATATCTTATCATGGGTTGAAGACAGGAAAAGTCCCTACATGGTGAGGGTTACTGTTAGTGGGTTAATGTTTACCAAATGTACAATTGTATTGTGTAAATGGATTAGCCCTTTGGACATAAATCATGATGAGTGGCCATAATCATAGATGACATTCAGAATCCATCTTTACTCCCTGGCTGATGAGATTTGCTGCTGTAACTCTGGGTTCCTAGCATGAAACAACCTGTTTTTTCTATCTGTTAGTTCAATTTACAAAATGTTGCCTTGTGTAAAACTCATTGTTCAGACTTCAGACAGTGCATTGTGGTCCTAATTACAAAGATACTCTACAGCCAACATGACGACTTTTACCAATACCACAGAGTACATTCTTGTCAAAGGACTCATGCAGACAGGTTTGAGCACACTGCACTTTGTAGACATGCCAGAGAATCCATACACAGGTGTTTGGTTGTGTGGGTGGTTTAATATTCCATAAAGGTCTGTAGCCTATGGGTGATGGAGTTCTTAAACCATAACAAACATGGAGAATCAGTCAAGTCAGTGAAGGACATGGCTTTGTTTGCCGTAAACACTGCCCCCACTCCAGCTCTGAACACATATTGTGTACACCAGCTGAGCTCTCTGCTTATGGATCTCATTCTTTGGGACAAAGGCCTTTTGTCTATTACGTGTTCAGTTCAGGTCATTGTGTTGTGTTCCTCATTCTAGAGAGTTGGAGATGGAGATCACGCCCCCTGCTGGCTGTGTGATTTATTTATTCATTTTTTTAATGACAATGGCTTTCAGTTTGACACTATTTCTATTTCCTTTTCGGAATGTTTCTTCTCCATTTCCATTATGATGCGTAGTTGAGGAAGTGGGTATGTCTGTGTATTAAGGGGACTTCTCTTTTCTAGTAAACATATGTCAGTCTGTTATTTACAGCTCATGGTTAGTAGCTGTAAAGGTTATATGGAAGACTATTCTGTATAACTACTCACTTGCATGTACTGTACATGACATTTTCCAGAGAGTTAAGTATTCACCTAAAGGTGAACTGAGACTGTTTATGCACCATTACAGGTGTTTATTACCGAGTTTCTGTAATAAAAAATGTTAATAAGCCTGCTCATGTGTTTGGGTCCCTGGGGATAGGGTGCGGAAGGTAGTGGCATGTTTGGGGAGAGCCCCTGTTCTCTCTGGTGTCTTCCTGTTAACCCAGAGGGCTGTGTGTTTTATTGTCTGTCTGTCTGTCTGTCGCTTTCTCTCTCTCTCACCCACATGCACACACACCCACACACACGCGCCTCAACATTTTGAGATCTTTAAAAATCCCCAAATCATGACGGAAATCATGAGGTTTCGATTTGAATGATCAAAACAGAGAATTGAATAAATTACCTCCCCCTCAATAGCGAAACCAAGAGAGCGATGAAAACATTGCCTTGAAGCAAAACAACATCAGACAAGACAAGCTGAGACTTGCTATCATGTTGATAATACAAAACATGTCATCACAGAAAATATTTGCATGATCTGCCTTTGACATTCAGTGGCAACTCAGTTCTGAACAGGCAGTTGGCCTACAGTGTAAAAGATTACATTCTGCAGTAGACAGAAATGTAAGGCCCAAAGGTTGTCCACAGAGATTGTCTGTCATGAAAAATGACTAGAATGCAGTCTGCCTCCATTTTTATACCTGTGCTGTAGGCGATAGCATACACCACAAATATGTCAGGGATGAGGAGGACATTGCACTAATGTGTGGTTTGCATTTGTACAGTGTTTATTTATGTGCGGAAGTGCCTCAGGCAATACAATGAAACACCCTTCTTTGAAGAAGGACAAAACATTTTTAAAGGATGTATGAGGTAATACTACTTCGACACTACATTACGTAATCATTACACTATATAATTATCAAAATAATATAAGAAATTATAAGAAAATAACATCATTATTCAACTTAATGTATTTCCATGAAAAACACTGTTGTTGTCAGTCTTTCAGTTATAAATGAAAAGGAATGTCACTAAACTGACTCTCTGCTGCCATCATGTGGTCTATAGGGCTCCTTGTCGTGCATGCACCTATGGCATAATCAATGGAGAATCCAGGATTTCAAAACGTTTAGTCAGAATCAGATCGAGTTGGCTGATTCCCCAGTGATTTCCCCGCAAATCTGCCAGAAAGATCTGATCCTGGACAGCAAAAAATAATCCAGATCATTTTTTAATCTAGATTAAACATTTACAACATCGACATAAACTAACCCTAACCCTAACCCTAACCCTAACCCTATCCCTAGCCCCCACCTAACCCTAACCCCCACCTAACCCTAACCCTAACCCTAACCCTAACTCTAACCCTAACCCTAACTCTAACCCTAACCTTAACCCTAACCCTATCGCTATCCCTATCCCTATCCCTAACCCTAACTCTAACCCTGACCCTAACCCTAACCCTAACTCTAACTCTAACCCTAACCCTAGCCCCCACCTAACCCTAACCCTAACTCTAACCCTAACTCTAACCCTAACCCTAACT
>NC_139664.1:2177681-2182681 GCF_951799395.1 Argentina silus | reverse complement strand
CAGGGGTCCAGGTGTTTCAGACGGTGCAGACCTCTGTGGTGCTCCAGCTGTCCCTGGGGGAGGGGGTGGGGGAGTCTTGCAGCTCGCTGGCCTCCAGGCTCCAGATCTCTCTGCTGCAGGACATGAGGAATACTGGGCTCTGCAGCCTGCAGGTCAGATCCTCCAGACATTACTAGATGAATACAGAGCTGTTCATAGACAGTGTAACAATGTGTGTCTGTGTGTTCCAGCTCCCGTCTGTCTCTGTGTCTGTGTGTGACGACTCGTCCGTCCGTCTGGAGTGTGTGAGGGAGGGCAGCGTCAGAGCTGAGGTCACCTGGAGGGCGTGGCTCTCTGACCTCACCGCTCTGCCTGACCTGCATGACCTCGGTGAGATGACCCCTAGTTACCATAGTTACATGAAAAGCCTGAACAGATGAGTTTTTAGGAAGGTCTTAAAAGAGTCCACCGTGTGTGATGGAGGGTGGGGGTCCTGGAGGACAGGGGGGTGTGATGGAGGGTGGGGTTCCTGGAGGACAGGGGGGTGTGATGGAGGGTGGGGGTCCTGGAGGACAGGGGGGTGTGATGGTTGGTGGGAGTCCTGGAGGACAGGGGGGTGTGATGGAGGGTGGGGGTCCTGGAGGACAGGGGGGTGTGATGGAGGGTGGGGGTCCTGGAGGACAGGGGGGTGTGATGGAGGGTGGGGTTCCTGGAGGACAGGGGGGTGTGATGGAGGGTGGGGGTCCTGGAGGACAGGGGGGTGTGATGGAGGGTGGGGGTCCTGGAGGACAGGGGGGTGTGATGGAGGGTGGGGGTCCTGGAGGACAGGGGGGTGTGATGGAGGGCTAGGGTTAGAGAAAAGGAGGAGGCATCAGAGAGGGCTGCCGGAGTAGCTGTGTTATCTGGTGTAATCCATGTCTCTGTGAGGGCAAGGAAGTGGAGAGACATGAAGCAGACATAAGCTGAGATAGCCTCTGCTTTCCGGACCAATGACTGGCAGTTCCAAAGTCCTCCCGTGACGGTGAGGTTGTGGTTAGTTGAGCATGGTGGGTAGATTAGATTGGAATGGTTGCGAGGGGAAGTGTAGTGTTGATGTGTCCTCCTGATGGATGAAATAACAGGAATGGGGAGGAAGCACATTGTGATATTTGCTGGTATAGAGATAGAGGGTTTGTGGACAATACAAGATGTAGGTAGCACTCAGTACACTCAGAGTAGTGAAAAAATAAATAGAATAACAATACTTAGTAGTTTGGCCTTCCTCTCAGGCCTTCCTCGATGGACTCCACAGATTGACTCCTTCGTCTTCGTGTCAGGATGGTGTCGCAGAGGCTGGCGCCCTGTGACCGTCATGAGTTATAGGCCAGAGCTGTGCTGTGAGGGGTTGTTACCATGGTTACAGTCCAGATGTGTTGTTTCCAGATGTGGCCCTCAGTGAGGACAGGCTGGCGGACGGGCTGCTGAGGCTCATGGGAAGTGAAGTCTATGGCTCCGTCCTGACCTCTGACCCCAGCGTGACCTCCACCTCTGCTCCCACCTTCAGCTGCTCTCAGGGCTTCCAGCCCGTCACACAGGGCAACGGATGTGGTACGTTACCTCCTCCCCCCTCCTCCCCCTCCTCCTCCTCCTACCCCCTCCTCCCCCTCCTCCTCCTCCTCCCCTTGCCTCACCCTCCTCACCCTCCTCCTCCCTCCTCCTTCCTCACCCTCTCCCTTAACCTCCCCTTCCCCGCCCCCCTCCAGTGGTTTGTCCTATCGGGACGTTCTCCAGTGAGGGGGCGTGTCATCCGTGCCCCCGGGGGTTCTATCAGGACCAAGAGGGGCGTGGCTCCTGCACGGCATGTCCCAGAGACACCTCCACTGCTGCACCCGGAGCCTCTGCTGCTACACACTGTGAGAACACACACATACACACTAAAACACACACACACACACACCACACACACACACACACATACACACTAACACACACACACACACACCACACACACACACACACACACACACCACACACACACTAAGACACACACACACACACACACACACAGAAACACAGACACACAAACACACCACACACACACACTAACACACTGTGTTTGTGTGTGTGTGTGCGTGTGTGTGTGTAGGTATGACTGACTGTCAGCATAGTGGACGGAGTTGTTCTGAGCGCGGAGACTTCCTGTTGGCTCAGCAGGACTTCCTGTCTGGAAGATGGGGGTGTGTCACGGCCAGGGGGGAGGAGCTACAGTGGCTGTCCACTAAGGAGCCTCTGTCTGAGGAAGAGTGTAAAGGTATGGACCCTCTGGTGTGTGTGTGTGTGTGTGAGAGTATGTAATACTGTAATATTCCATCAATGGACTGTGTGGTGATTGTGCAGTAAATTACTGTTGTTGTTGTTGTTGTTGTTGTTCGTGTGTGTGTGTGTGTGTGTGTGTGTGTGTGTGTGTGTGTGTGTGTGTGTGTGTGTGTGTGTGTGTAGTGCTGGGGCAGTTTGAAGTGGTCCCCAGGTCTGGTGTGGTTCTAGAAGCTGAAGGGTCAGAGGTCATCAGCTCAGACACACCGCTGGACGGCCAGCTCAGGACGTGTGTGACAGGTGAGCTGTTTCCTTCCTCCTCTTACACATCAGACCTCTTCAGTCCTCTTCAGTCCTCTTCAGTCCTCTTTAGTCCTCTTCAGACCTCTTCAGTCCTCTTCAGTCCTCTTCAGACCTCTTCAGTCCTCTTCAGTCCTCTTCAGTCCTCTTTAGTCCTCTTCAGTCCTCTTCAGTCCTCTTTAGTCCTCTTCAGTCCTCTTCAGTCCTCTTTAGTCCTCTTCAGTCCTCTTCAGTCCTCTTTAGTCCTCTTCAGTCCTCTTCAGACCTCTTCAGACCTCTTCAGTCCTCTTCAGTCCTCTTCAGACCTCTTCAGTCCTCTTCAGTCCTCTTTAGTCCTCTTCAGTCCTCTTCAGTCCTCTTCAGACCTCTTTAGTCCTCATCAGTCCTCTTTAGTCCTCTTTAGTCCTCTTCAGTCCTCTTTAGTCCTCTTCAGTCCTCTTTAGTCCTCTTCAGCTGCGGCTGGAATCTCCTGATCCGAACACTGAATAAACTTCCTGTTGACATCAATGCAGGATGTGTTCCACCCTCTGACAAGCACATTGTGTCTGTGTGTGATTCTGATTGGTGCAGCATAGATCTAGATTGATCTGATTGGTGCAGCATAGATTGATCTGATTGGATGACTGGTGTGTCCCCAGCCTGTGCCCTGGACCAGTCCTGCCATCACCTGGCCAGCTTCACCGATGGCAGCCGCCCTCACTGTGACCTCTACAGCACACACACAGCTAACATCCACTGTAACACCTCTCAACAAGTATGGAGACACACACACACACACACACACACACACACACAGCATCATATATTTGGACATTTGTATGAGGGATGGTTATATGATGGTTGTGTAATGGTTGTATGATGGTTGTGTGATAGTCATGTCATGGTCGTGTGATGGTTATATGATGGTTGTGTGATGGTTGTGTGAAGGTTGTGTGATGGTTGTGTGATGGTTGTGTGATGGTTGTGTGATTGGTTGTGTTCCAGAGCCAGGGGTTTCTGGGTAACGAGGGTGTGGAGGTTTTCCAGGGTCTGAGCTGCTTTCTGAGGGTGAAGACGGCCGACAGACCAGACCTCCTGGTCCTCAGGAAGAAAGGTACTAACCCCTAAACCTCTGACCCCTAACCCTGACCACTAACCTCTGACCCCTAACCCTAACCCTGACCACTAGCCTCTAACCCTGACCTCTGACCCTGGCCACTAACTCTAACCTCTATCCCTGGCCAATAACCCTGACCCCTAGCCCTGACCACTAACCTCTGGCCTTGACCACAGGTCAAGAGTTCACCACGAAAGACCAGAAGACATTTGAGAAGATGGGGTTCCAGAAGGCGGAGTCTGGTGTGTACCGGACCATGGTGTTCGGAGCAGAGGGAACCACTCTGACAGACGTTCATCGTTTCTGTCAGGACCAATGTTCCCGCCACACCTGCTGTGACGGCTTCCTCCTCAACCAGAATGTTCTTAATGGAGGTATGATCGCCATGGAGACTGCAGAGCTCTCTCTAACCCCTAACCGTAACCCCTGACCCTCACTATAACCCTGACCCCTGACCGGTTCGGTTCATAGATGATTTACTACTAAGAACGCGCATCAATATGTGTTTCATAGTTTTTCTACAATGGAAATAATTCTTGCCATCTCTCTTTCTCATCTCTCCATCTCTCCCTCCCTCCCCTCTCTCTCTCTCTCTCTCTCTCTCTCTCTCCACCCCTCTCTGTCCTGGCTCTCCTCTGTCCTCTCCATGCATCCTGGGTGCAGGTAGCATCATGTGTGGTCTGCTGAGCGGACCAGGTGTCCTGCTGTGTCAGGAGGGCGACTGGGATGTGTCTGGTCTGGCGAAGGCCAGGAGGATCTGTGGTGCTGGACTCTCCTACAACAAACAACACAAACAGTTCATCTTCAACTTTGGAGGACAGAGATTCACCATCAGTGAGACAGTCATTTCCTCAACCTCAACTCCTAGTCATTACCTCAACCTCAACACCTAGTCATTACCTCAATGTAATGAATATAGTGTGCAGACTCAAACGCACGACTCAGAGACCAAAACTTAAAATCCAAAAGAATAGTCTTTACTTCCAGAAAAGGTTTGATACACGGGTAGGCAGTAGCTAAAGCAGATCCAATGAGGGGAAGGCAAGGCAGGGTTCGCTACACAGTAATAATCATCTAAATAGTAGGTAAACAATCCGTCAGGGAGATGGCAACAGGGAACGTCAGAAAAACAAGCGCAGATCAAAAAAAACGGGAATACAAAAACACGAGGAGAATCGCTGGTAGGCTTGACACAAGGGTTAGGGTTAGGGTTAGGGTTAGGGTACCCTAACCCAAGGGACAAAGACGAACTGGTAACGAGACAGAGGAAACACACAGACTAAATACACAGGGAAGGATGATGAGGAACAGGTTCAGCCAATCAGGGCGGGGT
>NC_139664.1:2160181-2167681 GCF_951799395.1 Argentina silus | reverse complement strand
TATTACATTGCAATTTGGAGATATATCAATCTAAACATTTCCCCATTTTCCTTCACATTCAATCACTGGGCCTAGATGGGCGGGGTCAACGCAGGGAGAAACCTTTCACCATGTTTCTCTGCTCATTGCACCAATCAGAAAGTTGTCTCTGCACATTATGCTCCGCCCACAGCAGCAGTCCCTCTTTACCTGCCTCTTAACAGCTGAGACACACACTCTATGGACCCATTTAATCTAATCTATAACTATCCATTTATCTCATCTAATCTTTACATTTACATTTACATTTACATTTATGGCATTTAGCAGACGCCTTTATCCAAAGTGACTTACAGCAAATACATTTGACTAAGTAAGTGAATCATCTATCCATCAGTAATCATAAGAAAAAATTATTTATGCTCGGACCAGGGGCTATTGGCAGTCACAATGCTAGAAGAAAGGAAGATTTTTTTTTAATGAGAGCGATTCTCCCTGCTAGCCACCTGTAGTTAGCCGTCTGTAGTAATTTTTATGGATGTTTATAATGATACTCAACTTTGACACAAAACACAATTGGAACCATTTAATGTCAACTTTCCAGACGCTTTAACTGTAGTTGTGTTCTTGTGTCAGCCGGTGGTCCGTTGGAGGGGGAATCACAGATGATGGAGTCTGCAGCAACCCAGAGCCCCGTCCAGGAGGAGAAGGACGCTTACAACTAGATCAGAACAGCTTCAGCTACCTGGTTTACTACGACTATACCCCTGTACCCCTGTACTACTCTACTCTACTGCTGGTGTAGACAGACATCTGTTACACTGTCCATACAAATCAAACAATAAATAGCATTTCAAAATACACCTGAGGTGTGGTCTGTTTCATTGCTATCTGTCCCCATGTGCCCCAGAAAGAACAACACATACTGTAGTAGCATGTTTTATTTCTTTAAATAAATACAAACTATAATGTTATAAAGCTTCAGGTAGGGACATCTTTGTAGAAAGCCTTCTGAGTACACAGTGGTTCCATTAGTTGCATTTTGAAGTATTTAGGTATTGATAAGTAACAGGTTCATACAAAGGTAGATGGAACCTCTTGTTCAGCTTTCTGATGCGTTTGGTTGCAGGGTGCACAGCCCCGTGGCTGTGTCTAGGATCAACGCTAAGTGGGATTCTTGATCCTCGAATCCACTGAAGTTGAGATTTAAAATGTTAATGGTTTTAGGTTTAGGGTTAGAGTTTAGGATAGGGTTAGGGTTAGGGTTTAGGATAGGGTTAGAGTTTAGGATAGGGTTAGGGTTTAGGTTAGGGTTAGGGTTTAGGATAGGGTTAGAGTTTAGGATAGGGTTAGGGTTTAGGATAGGGTTAGGGTTTAGGATAGGGTTAGGGTTAGGGTTTAGGATAGGGTTAGAGTTTAGGATAGGGTTAGGGTTTAGGATAGGGTTAGGGTTTAGGATAGGGTTAGGGTTAGGGTTTAAGATAGGGTTAGGGTTTAAGACAGGGTTAGAGTTAGAGTTTAGGATAGGGTTAGGGTTTAGGATAGGGTTAGGGTTTAGGATAGGGTTAGGGTTAGGGTTTAGGATAGGGTTAGGGTTAGGGTTAGGGTTTAGCATAGGGTTAGGGTTTAGGATAGGGTTAGAGTTAGGGTTTAGGATAGGGTTAGGGTTAGGGTTTAGGATAAGGTTAGGGTTTAGGATAGGGTTAGGGTTAGGGTTTAGGATAGGGTTAGGGTTTAGGATAGGGTTAGAGTTAGGGTTTAGGATAGGGTTAGGGTTTAGGATAGGGTTAGAGTTTAGGATAGGGTTAGGGATAGGGTTAGGATTAGGGTTTAGGATAGGGTCATCCCAACGATCCCACTTAGCATCTACCCTGTGTCTACACAGCTAGGTCACCATGGTTACACAGCTAGAACATCACCATGGTTACATAGAATTTCAGGGTAAAAATTACCAAAGTAACAAAAGTGGGTGTCGTCATGTTGACATCATCATTCACATCAGACTGTACATCCAAACCTTCACACACCTCCACCATGAAAACAACTCACTGCCTAAGTTAGGGTTATGGTCGCTGGCTAAATCAGAGTTAGGGTCGCTGGCTAAGTTAGGGTTAGGGTTAGGGTTACTGACTAAGTTAGGGTTAGGGTTAGGGTTAATGGCTAAGTTAGGGTTAGGGTTACTTGTTAAGTTAGGGTTAGGGTTAGGGTTACTGGCTAAGTTAGGGTTAGGGTCAGTGGCTAAGTTAAGGTTAGGGTCACTGGCTAAGTTAGGGTTAGGGTTACTGGCTAAGTTAGGGTTAGACTTGGGGTATTATAAGATATCCACAGATGTACATGTATGATAGGATGTCTACGTTTTATTAACAGCAGCAGCAGCACAAGCAGTGGGGAGAGAGGAGGGTCAGGGTTAGGGTCAGGGTCAGGGTCAGGGTCAGGGTTAGGGTTAGGGTTAGGGTTAGTGGGGTCTAGCAGGCGACCTCTGTGGTCTTGATGATGGTCTGGTCCGTGTTGCTATTGGAGGCAGTGTCCATGGAGATGTTGGTGTGGGAGGGTCCGTGTGGGTCGTCAGAAGTGTGTGTGTGGCCACGCCTCTCGTTGGTGTGAGAGCGGCTGCGGGCGGCGTCCATGGAGGTGATGCTGGAGCCGGACGCCGTGCGGGAGCGCACCAGTCTGGTCATACTGGCCGAGGGCACTGGGAGGAGAGGAGGGTTAGAGGTCATACTGGTCATACTGGGAGGAGAGGAGGGTTAGAGGTCATACTGGGAGAGTTGGGAGTATGTAGTATACAGTACTTACTGTATCCCAGTCCCTGGATGAAGTATTTAAAGGCTTCTGTCAGTTTTGCTGGCTGTTGAAAGAACAGAAGAACAGCGTTCAGCCTTCTACCCACCACGGTCCACCTCGATGGTCCTCAATGGCTCAGGTTGTTTGATTCCCGCTGGGACCATATATACTGAAATGTACGCACTCACAGCAATGTAAGTCGCTTTGGATAAAAGCGTCAGCTAAATGGCATATATACCTGGTGTCATGGTTCCATCTGATCACCAGAGGGCGGCAGAGATCCCCAAGGACTAATTAACTCCCAGGTGTTTGAAGTAATGTGTTAACCTTCAGAGAGGTGTCGTTCCTGGTCTTAGCCAGCTGCTCCAGCCCCTCCACAACATCTCTAGTTTCTATCTGTCATTTCCTTCTCCAGCGGTTTTCTGTATCATCCTGTGGTTCTTCTCAAGTAAAGAGGCCTAACCCTGACCTTCACTGCTCCTGTCCTACCCGAACCCTAAACCTAAACCTAACCCTACACCTGGTCCTGGTCCTACCCTAACCCTACACCTGGTCCAGGTAGTGATACTACAGTCAGCTGGTATTGGTTGTGGTAGTCACCTGGTCTACCTGGGGCATCCCTCCGCAGTCCGCCATCTGGACAGGATCAGAAAACACAGAGGTCAGGGTTGTTGTTTCTACTGCTGTTCTTGGACAACTAGTCAAATGTAGATGTTTGCTACTCATAAAACAAACAAGGAAGGAAGAGTCCCTATGAAGCAGAGGACCGTCACCTTGAGGAGCGTGGTCTTTGTCGGGTTGAGTTTGTAGTTGCATTTGACAACGGCATCGACAGCGGGAGAGCTGTCCCCAACCACCAGCAGACTCTGACACCTGAAGGGTTAGGGTTAGGGTTAGGGTTAGGGTTACATCCTAACTGAATAGTTAGTGTGGTCTAATGTGGCGTTAGCATGGCTAGTTAGCACGGTCTAATGTGGTGTTAGCATGGCTAGTTAGCGTTGTGTGACGTACTTCAGTGTTCTAGCAGTGATGTGGCTCTCGGCGTCGGGCCTCTCGATCTCCAGGTCACGCCGACTGTTGTAGGACCTGATGAACTGCTGCAGGTTGGACTGGTTGACGTCGTTGGTGATGTGGTGGCGATACGTAGCGATCAGGTCGTGGTTGTTCTGGATCTCCTCCTGAGAAACACAGCTGGTCAACTCAACTCACTCACTACAGGAGTGTCCTAGTGTACTAGATGGTAGTATAGGAGTGTCCTAGTGTACTAGATGGTAGTATAGGAGTGTCCTAGTGGTTGGAGTGTACGAGATGGAGTAGCCTTTGGAACTGTTGATTGGTCAGGTGGTTTGATAGACAGGTGGTTTCTTACCCTTCCAAACAGGTGAGAGATGACTGTGTTAGGGACTGTGTGGGCCCAGCCAGTGATCTGAAAAAGCGCACAGCAGTTTAGAGAGGTGTGTGTGTGTGTGTGTGTGTGTGTGTGTGTGTGTGTGTGTGTGTGTGTGTGTGTGTGTGTGTGTGTGTGTGTGTGTGTGTGTGTGTGTGAGTGAGTGTGCGTGTGTGTGTGTGAGACTAAGTTAATGTTTATTAACCTTGAACTGCGTGTGGTACTACTACTATTACTATTACTATACTACTAATATACTACTACTATTACTACTACTACTACTACTACTATACTACTACTACTACTACTATACTACTACTACTATTACTACTACTACTACTACTATATTACTACTACTACTACTACTACTATACTACTACTACTACTATACTATTACTACTACTACTACTATTACTACTACTACTACTACTACTACTATACTACTACTACTATTACTACTACTACTACTACTACTATATTACTATTACTACTACACTACTATACTACTACTACTACTACTACTACTACTACTATAATACTACTATACTACTACTACTACTATTATACTACTACTACTACTACTACTACTATACTACTACTACAGATGTTTATTAATGTTTAAAATGGATCACGGGCCGGTCTAAATATCTGTGTGAAGGTTAGGGCTGGGTTAGGGTTAGGGTTCGGGTTCGGGTTAGGGCTGAGAATGTGAGAAGAATTGGAGAACAATTCCCAAACACAAGAAGATTGGAATGTTTTTTAACTATGTTTGGATCAACAAACACATGGACCAAATTAAAACAACAAGTGTGCGTGTGCGTGTGTGTGCGTGTGCGTGTGCGTGTGCGTGTGCGTGTGTGTGTGTGTGTGTGTGCGTGTGCGTGTGCGTGTGTGTGTGTACCTTGTGTGCGACTGAGTCCATCAGGCCCTCAGCCGAGGCGTTGATGTTGATGAGGACGAGTCCCTCCACCATGTCAGGATGGTTCAGCTGCACAGGAAGTACACACATTACCCACAATGCAACACTGTCTGAGGACCAATAAGGTGGCAGCGTGTGGGTGCAGCGTCACCGGTCTGAACTTGAGAGGAAACTTGGACTCACAGCGAACTGGGCCAGGATGTAGGCGCCGGCTCCCATCCCCAGACAGATCACACTCTTCAGGCTGAGGACCACAACAACCATGACACACTTTATGGTTTAGACAGTTTATGGTTTATTTTAGTGTCAATCCACAATAATGCAGCAATTAAACGATACAAAAATACAGATTTAAAAATCCCATTAGGGATTCAAAAAGAGTTTGTAGACACGGAAGTAAATAGAATCTAGAATCTAAAGGTTATTTGTATCAATACACAATCAACAACACATCATCTATCCATCATCTATACACAGGCATGAAAGAAACAAAACAAAATACAATATATAAAATGAGGTAGCAAGGGTTTAGGGTTAGGCTTAGGGTTAGAACTGTATGGTTAGGCTTAGGGTTAGAACTGTATGGTTAGTGTTAGGGTTAGAACTGTAGGGTTAGGTTTAGTGTTAAGGTTAGGGTTAGAACTGTATGGTTAGAGTTAAGGTTAAGGTTAGCGTTAAGGTTAGGGTTAAGGTTAGGGTTAGAGTTAGGGTTCAGGTTAGGGTTAAGGTTAGGGTTAGAGTTAGGGTTCAGGTTAGGGTTGGGGTTAAGGTTAGGGTTCAGGTTAGGGTTAAGGTTAGGGTTAGAGTTAGGGTTCAGGTTAGGGTTAAGGTTAGGGTTAGAGTTAGGGTTAAGGTTAAGGTTAGGGTTAAGGTTAGGGTTAAGGTTAGGGTTAGGGTTCAGGTTAGGGTTAGGGTTAGGGTTAGGGTTCAGGTTAGGGTTAGAGTTAGGGTTAGGGTTCAGGTTAGGGTTGGGGTTAGGGTTCAGGTTAGAGTTAGAGTTAGGGTTCAGGTTAGGGTTCAGGTTAGGGTTAAGGTTAGAGTTAGGGTTCAGGTTAGGGTTAAGGTTAGGGTTCAGGTTAGGGTTAGAGTTAGGGTTAAGGTTAGGGTTCAGGTTAGGGTTAGGGTTAGGGTTCAGGTTAGGGTTCAGGTTAGGGTTGGGGTCATTGGGATGTTTCCTCACCCAAAGTGCTTGAGGACCTGAGGAAGCGTCTCAGAGAGCTGTTCTATGGAGGGGTAGGTGTACCTGCAGGACCAATCACAACACAGGCTACCATCATCATCATCATCATCACCATCATCACCATCATCATCATCATCATCATACTCATCATCATCATCATCATACTCATTATCTTCCAAACTTGTAGGCAGGTTAGGGGTCAGGTTAGGGGTCAGGTTAGGGGTTAGGGTCAGGTTAGGGGTCAGGGGTCAGGACACTGACCCAGTGGAGAGCGTGGTGGCGCCCTCCTGCTGCCCCGGGGCGTCTACGTGACACACAGCGAAGTGGCGTCCGATCTCCTGCATGTCCTCATGGTTGAACAGAGAGTTGAAGCACGTGATGTCTGCAGGGGGACAGGACACATGTTTACTAACCCTAACCCTAGATCACCCCTAACCCTAGATCACCACTAACCCTAGATCACCCCTAACCCTAGATCACCACTAACCCTAGATCACCCCTAACCCTAGATCACCACTAACCCTAGATCACCCCTAACCCTAGATCACCCCTAACCCTAACCCTAGATCACCCCTAACCCTAGATCACCCCTAACCCTAGATCACCCCAAATCCTAGATCACCACTAACCCTAGATCACCCCTAACCCTAGATCACCCCAAACCCTAGATCACCACTAACCCTAGATCATCCCTAACCCTAGATCACCACTAACCCTAGATCACCCTTAACCCTAACCCTAGATCACCCCTAACCCTAGATCACCCCTAACCCTAGATCACCACTAACCCTAGATCACCCCTAACCCTAGATCACCCCAAACCCTAGATCACCACTAACCCTAGATCACCCCTAACCCTAGATCACCCCTAACCCTAGATCACCACTAACCCTAGATCACCCCTAACCATAGATCACCCCTAACCCTAGATCACCACTAACCATAACCCTGGATCACCCCTAACCCTAGATCACCCCTAACCCTAGATCACCACTAACCCTAGATCACCACTAACCCTAGATCACCCCTAACCCTAAATCACCACTAACCCTAGATCACCCCAAACCCTAGATCACCCCAAACCCTAGATCACCACTAACCCTAGATCACCACTAACCATAAACCTAGATCACCCCTAACCCTAGATAACCCTGTTACGGTTAGCTGTGATGTAATTAACTAGCAGGTTGTTGTGCAGCGTACGGTTCAGTCCAATGTCGTGATAGGTCAGGATGACGGGGCGGCTCCCCT
>NC_139664.1:2152681-2155181 GCF_951799395.1 Argentina silus | reverse complement strand
TCCTCCAGAGCAGCGTTCACAACACTACAACCCAGTCATTATCACAGCATGAAGCTCGGTGGTAGTTCAACTAAATTCAAATCTTAGTCATGTTTTCAGTCGTTTACTTTAACATTGTTGCTTCGTAGCAGTGAGCTATTGTCATTACCCCCCCAAAAAAACTAAAAAGAAATAGGAATTGAACTCATTAACTCAACTTTAAGTCATTCCAGCCCTTCAAATGTCCTCTCTCACCTCATCGGCTGTTATGTTTCTATGTCAGAACGTTTCAGTCTCTGTCATGCAGACGAATCGTCGTTCAGTAACTGACTGTCACATGTTGGACAAAGTAGTTTGGATGTAGTGAAGAACTTTATCAAAGTAGCTTTAGTTTGCTAAACTATATTTGTCTCAATGAGAGCTTTAGTGAAGTAACCCTAACTCTAACCCTAACCCCTAACCCCTTACTCTAACCCTAACCCCTAACTCTAACTCTAACTCTAACTCTAACCCTAACTCTAACCCTAACCCTAACCCCTAACTCTAACCCTAACTCTAACCCTAACCCTAACCCCTAACTCTAACTCTAACTCTAACTCTAACCCTAACCCCTAACTCTAACTCTAAATCTAACTCTAACTCTAACTCTAAATCTAACTCTAACTCTAACTCTAACATTCAGCAGGAGTAAATGAAGTGACAAGGTTTTATGCTGCACTAAAACCTTCGAAATGTTCTGTCTCTTTAACAGAACCTCTCCGTGGCGCGTGTGAACCCACCTTCCTCGACGTCATGTTCGGTTCAGGCGGCGGTGCGCGAGCCGCCGGTGACCTTCTGAAACGGAGAGCTGCGTTTCCCTGGTTACCATGACGCAGAGGTGGCTGTCTCGTCATAACTGGACATGACGTCGTCTAATTCAGTCTCACTTTATTAATAATAATAACAATAATAACAATAACAATAATAATAATAATAATAATAACAACAATAATAATAATATCCATAATAATAATATCGATAACAATAACAATAATAATAATAATAATAATAATAATAATAATAATAATAACAATGCATTTATTTTGTATAGCGCTTTTGTCAGTACTCAAATACGTTACATTCCAGGGAGAGAACAAGAATAGATAGATAAATAAAAAGTAAAAGCAAGTTTAAAAAGCAGGTTTTGAGGGATGAGGGACGCCGGTGTGCCAACATCCAGCGTTTAGTTGGGATGTTAATCTGTCTGTCTGGGTCAATCCAGCCCTAACCAGCCCTAACCAGCCGTAACCCAGCCCTAACCAGCCCAAACCAGCCCTATCCAGCCCTAACCAGCCCTATCCAGCCCTATCCAGCCCTAACCAGCCCTAACACCAGCCCTAACCCAACCCTAACCAGTCCTAGTCAGGGTTGTTGGGTTAGGGTTAGGGTTAGGGTTAGGGTTAGTAACAGTTTTTAGAAATGTCATTATGGACGGATTAAATGATACCTGACAGTGGAGAGGAACAATGGATCTCACTTATATGACCTTATACATACAATAACTATAACATATATAACTATAACCTTATATATAACTATAACCTTATTTATAACTATAACATATATAACTATAACCTTATATATAACTATAACCTTATATATAACTATAACCTTATTTATAACTATAACCTTATATATAACTATAACATATATAACTATAACCTTATATATAACTATAACCTTATATACTGTATGACTATAACATATAGAACTGTATAACCATTCAGCACAGCAGGGCCAATATCAACACAGTAGCCATGTCAGAGATTATTATGTTATGATTATGTTATGATTATGTTATGATTATGATTGTGTTTGTGGTTATATTATGATTATGATTATGGTTATGATTATGGTTATCTAGATGCTTTAGAAGAGGCCGTGGTCATGTAGTAGTTCAGACCTGATCCGGTAGAGGGCGCCGTTTAACAAGCAGAGGAGGGGATTCTGCAACAAGTCAATAAACGTTGTCAATAAAAGTACAACAAGTAACAACATTGACACTTTGAGATGAGTCGTTAGTTAGTTAGTTAGTTAGTTAGTTAGTTAGTTAGTTAGTTAGTTAGTTAGTTGGTTAGTTAGTTAGTTGGTTAGTTGGTTGGTTGGTTGGTTGGTTGGTTGGTTAGTTGGTTAGTTAGTTAGTTGGTTAGTTGGTTAGTTAGTTAGTTGGGTTAGGGTTAGGGGTAGGGGTTGTGGTTAGGGTTAGAGCTGAAACAGGTTCAACTCTAACCCTAAACCCAACCCTAACCCTAACCCTAAACCTAACCCTAACCCTAACACTAACCCTAACCCTAAACCTAACCCAGGGCATATAGTAGTGTAGGGAAGACTCTAAAAAAGGTGAAAAGAAAAGGTGAGTCTCACTATTCCTGTAAATCACCTCTTCTCTATTTCAGCAGCTTGTGAACTCAGGCTTCCTACTCGTAGTACTGAGGATGGAGCTAGCTCCTAGCTGCTAGGCTAGCTGTCTGTCAACCTTATC
>NC_139664.1:2045181-2147681 GCF_951799395.1 Argentina silus | reverse complement strand
ATCACTCTGGTACATGATAATATTCTTCTTATCTGTCCACAAGACCATTTTCCAGACCTCTGCAGGCTTCTTAGGTCCTTTTTAGCTAACTTTAACCTGAGCATCATTTCTGAGGAGAACTAGTGGTTTGTACCTTGCAGTAAAACCTCTGTAGTTCCGTATTGTGTGGATGGTCTCTGACACATTGACGCCTGCCTCCTGGAGAGGGTTCCTGATCTGTGGGACAGTTGTTTTGGGGGTTTTCTGAATCATGGTGAGCATTCTTCGGTCATCCACAGTAGAAGTCTTCCTTGGCCTACCAGCCCGTTTGCGATGGCTGAGCTCACCAGAGCTTTCTTTCTTTTTTACTGATGAAGTCTAATGTTTTGGGTGTTTCTGATTGATTTGTTTTGATATTCCAGCCTCATAATGGCTTCTCTGACTTTCATTGATGTCTCTTTGGTCTTCATGTTGACAGGCACCAATATCAGACTCCAAAGGCAAATGCAAAGCCTAGAATCAATACCAGACATTGACAGCTCTCTGATGCTGCACAATTGATGTGATGGATTAGATTAGATTAGATTAGATTCAACTTTATTGTCATTGTGCAGAGTACAAGTACAGAGACAACGAAATGCAGTTAGCGTCTAACCAGAAGTGCAAAATAGCAGAAAGTGCAATGAACAGTATTTACAGGTAGTGCAATATATGATCAGTAGTAGTGCAGTATAATATAGTATAGTATAAGCAGTATATATAGCAGTGCAGTATAGCAGTATGTGAGTAGCAGTAGCATTATAGCAGAATAAGTAGTTACAGTATGAGCAGTGTAGCAGCATATGAGCTGTATAGGTAGTGCAGTCTAGCAGTATATATGTATTAACAGTAACATGAGGTAGATGCAGAATAAATATAAATATGGAATGCCGTATAAACAGTATAAACAAGTATCTACAGTATGTGCAGTAGTATTAAAGAAAATATAGGATATGTGCATTATGTGCATTATGAACAGTATGAACAGTATGGACAGGTATGTACAGAAGAGCAGTGGTATTGAGTAAGAGTAAGAGCAGGGGAGGGGAGTAATAGTGCAATAGTGCAATTGTCCGGGTGGGGGGGGGGGGGGGGGGGGGGTTGCAGGGGTAGTAGGTTGTCAGGTAGGTGTAGTGTTCGTGTTCAGCAGGGTGACAGCCGCAGGGAAGAAGCTGCCTCTGAACCTACTGGTTCGGGTGCGGAGAGACCTGTAGCGCCTCCCGGAGGGGAGTGGGGTGAAAAGTCTATGGTTGGGGTGAGAGATGTCCTTGACGATGCTGCGTGCCTTACGCAAGCATCGTTTGCCCTGGACAGCCTCGATGGAGGGGAGTGAGGAACCGGTGATGCGTTGGGCAGTTTTCACCACCCTCTGCAGTGCTTTCCGGTCCGATGCCGAGCAGTTGCCATACCATACTGTGACACAGTTGGTAAGGATACTCTCGATGGTGCAGCGGTAGAAGTTCACCAGGATCTGAGGAGATAGATGGACCTTCTTTAGTCTCCTCAGGAAGAAGAGACGCTGGTGAGCCTTCTTTATCAGGGTGGAGGTGTTGAGGGTCCAGGAGAGGTCCTCAGAGATGTGGACACCCAGAAACTTGAAGCTGAACATACCTGAGTAACCAGAAACACCTGTCAAGCCAATTTACCAATTGTTGGTGCCCAGAAATAGGGGGACTATGCATAAAAAGGGTTATCATTTGGTGAAACCAATCAGAAAAAAGAAAACATTGAATTAAAATGTGTGTGTGTGGGGGGGGGGGGGGGGGTGACTGGGGGGGAGTGGCTGCGTAGCAGGCGGTAGTGGAGGTCAGGAGACTCTCCGTGGTGCACCTGTAGAAGGTCCTGAGTATCTGGGGGGCCATGCCGTGAGGATCTGGGGGTTGTTGTCCTACATTTACATTTACATTTACATTTACATTTACATTGATGGCATTTAGCTGTCACCTTTATCCAAAGTGACTTACAACAAATACATTTGTTTAAGTACGTGAGTCATCTATCCAACAGTCATCATAAGACAAAGTAATCTATGCTAGGTTAGGGTTAGGGTTTGGGTTAGTACAGGGGGGTAGTGGGGGTGAAGAGGTCTTTAGGGTTAGGGTTAGTACAGGGGAGTAGTGGGGGTGAAGAGGTCTTTAGGGTTAGGGTTAGATTGGTAGTGACTCTGCAGTCGTGACAGCAGTGAGAAGCTCCTCCCACCAGTGAGGCGCCAGGATAGTGAAAAGCCGTGACCAAGTAGTGTGGCTGCTGCATCCACGTAGAGGCGGCGGTGCCAGGCGGGCAGCTGAGGTGGAAGAGCGAAGTGATCGGGCAGGGGGGGTTAGGGGGCTGACCATTGCTTCCAAGTACGGAGGGGCTGTTCCCTTTGCCGCCCGGTAGGCGAGCACCAGGGTCTTGAATCTGATGTGAGCTGCTATCGGGAGCCAGTGAAGGGTGCGAAGGAGGGGGGTGACATGGGAGAATTTGGGGAGATTGAACACCAGACGGGCGGCAGCGTTCTGGATGAGCTGCAGAGGCCTGATGGAGGAGGCGGGGAGACCAGCCAAGAGTGCAGGAGCTGGCTCAGCGCTGTTAGGGACCGGAGGGTGACAGGTTTAAAAGCTGTACTCAAGTCAGCCACAGTGATCCATAACACACTTCAGACCTCAGACCTCAGACCTCACACCTCAGACCTCACACCTCAGACCTCAGACCTCAGACCTCACACCTCAGACCTCAGACCTCACACCTCAGACCTCACACCTCAGACCTCAGACCTCACACCTCAGACCTCAGACCTCAGACCTCAGACCTCACACCTCAGACCTCAGACCTCAGACCTCAGACCTCAGACCTCAGACCTCAGACCTCACACCTCAGACCTCAGACCTCAGACCTCAGACCTCACACCTCAGACCTCACACCTCAGACCTCACACCTCAGACCTCACACCTCAGACCTCAGACCTCACACCTCAGACCTCACACCTCAGACCTCAGACCTCACACCTCAGACCTCACACCTCAGACCTCACACCTCAGACCTCACACCTCAGACCTCAGACCTCACACCTCAGACCTCACACCTCAGAGCCCTGCTGCTGTGATTCCATCATGTTCCTGTAGCCTTTTAGCATCTGATAGCTTTTCACAGGTTGGATCTGGATTTTTTTGTATTCGTCCAAATCCCCAGAGTTCAATGCGGTGGTCATGCCCCAGTAATCCAATATCTCTGTCTGGTACTGAACCCATGGGGCCACCTCTGGCTGGTAGTTAACCTGACCTACTCCTAAAGTAGCTCCTCTGTGTGTGTGTGTGTGTGTGTGTGTGTGTGTGTGTGTGTGTGTGTGTGTGTGTGTGTGTGTGTGTGTGTGTGTGTGTCCACAGCGCTGTCCTCTGGCCGGCCGGTGGTTGATGGAGTTCTTGCGGGGGAGCGGTGACTACTGCCACGCCCAACATCCCAGCGCCTGAGCCCCACCCCCAGGACGATGCCCCGCCCAGCAGCCGGCCCCGCCCACCCCTGAATGCCCACAGCCACGCCCCCACCCCCCGCGGCCTCCCTGCCCCCCCGCCCCCCTTGCCTGCCAGCCTGCTAGGGCAGCAGATGGGGTAGTGAGTGTGGAACCAGGGAAGCTCTCCTCACCCCCGCTAAGACAACCCTCACCTAGGAAGAATCTCTAGAGGAGCTGCTAGCAGGGTTGACCTAGCGTAGGCTACGCTACTGCGCTAGCAGGGTTGACCTAGCGTAGACTTCTCTACTGCGCTAGCAGGGTTGACCTAGCGTAGACTTCTCTACTGCGCTAGCAGGGTTGACCTAGCGTAGGCTACGCTACTGCGCTAGCAGGGTTGACCTAGCGTAGCCTGGAGGTTTTCTACGGAGCGTTTTGACCTCAGCATGAGCGAGATGAACCGGCCTGCTCCAGTGGAGGTCAGCTACAAGAACATGAGGTTCTTGATCACACACAACCCCACCAACACCACCCTCACCGCCTTCATACAGGTAACACACACACACACACACACACACACACACACACAACCCCACCAACACCACCCTCACCGCCTTCATACAGGTAACACACACACACACACACACACACACACACACACACACACACACACAACCCCACCCTCATGCTAACATCACAGGATACCAACATTTTCTGAGGTCATTTTCTAAAGATTAATTAATTTATTATTATTATTACTGTTATGATGTTGACTGACTGCTCTTAATCTTATTCTTATTTTTATTACTATAATAATAATAATAATAATAATAATAATAATAATAATAATAATTATTATTATTATTATTATTATTATTATTATTATTATTATTATTATAACTATTACTGTTATGATGTTGACTGACTAGTATTATGATGGTGATGATGATGACGATGATGGTGATGATGATGAGTCTCTCCAGGATCTGAAGCGTTATGGAGTGACCACAGTGGTGAGAGTGTGTGAAGTCACCTACGACAAAACACCTCTGGAGCAGGACGGCATCACAGTCCTGGTGAGAGCATGTACACTACACACTACACACTACACACTACATACTACATACTACATACTACATACACTACACTACACACTACACACTACTAACGACATACTACATACACTACTAACTACATACACTACACACTACATACTACACACTACATACTACATACACTACACTACACACAACATACTACACACTACATACCACACACTACACACTACATACCACACACTACACACTACATACACTACACACTACATACGACATACTACATACTACACACTACATACTACACACTACATACTACATACTAGTTGTAACACTTAGTGTAGTAAACATGGCAGCATGTTGTAGTGATGATGATGATGATGATGATGATGATGATGATGATGATGATGATGCAGAGTGGAGGTGGAGCTCAGGGCCTTCTGTGTGTTTCTGTTCCTGCTGCAGGATTGGCAGTTTGATGACGGCGCCGCCCCTCCCAGTAAGATCGTAGATGATTGGCTGAACCTGCTGAAGAACAAGTTCTGTGAGGAGCCCGGCTGCTGTGTGGCCGTGCACTGTGTAGCTGGCCTGGGACGGTACACACACACACACACACACACACACACACACACAAAACCTGTGGTTCTGTTTGTCCCTGCAGGGCTCCTGTAGTAACCTGTGGTTCTGTTTGTCCCTGCAGGGCTCCTGTAGTAACCTGTGGTTCTGTTTGTCCCTGCAGGGCTCCTGTACTGGTGGCGCTGGCCCTCATAGAGTGTGGGATGAAATACGAGGACGCCATTCAGTTCATCAGACAGTACCTAACTATTATTACTATTATTACTATTATTACTATTACTATTATTACTATGATTACTATTATTATTATTACTATTATTACTATTACTATTATTACTATTATTACTATTACTATTATTATTACTATTATTACTATTATTACTATTACTATTATTACTATTATTACTATTATTATTATTACTATTATTACTATTACTATTATTACTATTATTACTATTACTATTATTACTATTATTACTATTATTATTATTACTATTATTACTATTATTATTATTACTATTACTATTATTACTATTATTACTATTACTATTATTATTACTATTATTACTATTATTATTAGTAGTAGTAGTAGTAGTACTATTATTAGTAGCACTATTATTACTATTGCTACTATTACTATTATTATTATTATTGCTACTATTAATAAACTATAATAATAATAATAATAATAAACTTTATTTGTACAGCACCTTTCATACATAAAATGCAGCTCAAAGTGCTCTACATTTGAAGCATTAAAATAGGAACAAATAAATACAACAGCATAGATGAAAATAAATTAAAACAAATTAGTAGAAATAAATAATAAAATAAAGAAAATAAAAACTTGTTTCGGGGATAAAGCACAAGCTAAAAATGGGTTCACTAAAAGCCTTCCAGTAAAGGTATGTTTTAAGCTCTTTTTTTAAAATGTCCACAGAACCTGCCTGTTTGATATACACTCACCAAGCACTTTATTAGAACACTATACTAATACTGGGTAATACTCCCTTTATTACAGCACTATACTAATACTGGGTAATACTCCCTTTATTACAACACTATACTAATACTGGGTAATACTCCCTTTATTACAACACTATACTAATACTGGGTAATACTCCTTTTATTACAACACTATACTAATACTGGGTAATACTCCCTTTATTACAACACTATACTAATACTCCCTTTGCTCTCAAAACAGCCTCAGTTCTTCATGGCATTGATTCCACAAGATGTTGGAAACATTCCTTTGAGATTCTGGTCCATGATGACATGATTGCATCACGCAATTCCTGCTTCCTTCAGGCTCACTTTCTGCTGTGAATCTCCCGTTCTACCACATCCCAAAGGTGTTGTATTGGATTCAGATCCGGTGACTGGGAACACCACTGAAGAACACTGAAGTCATTGTCATGTTCATGAAACCAGTTTGAGACGACTTTAGCTTTGTGACATGGTGCATTATCACGCTGGAAGTAGCCATTAGAAGATGGGTCAATTGTGGCCATGAAGGGATGCACATGGTCAGCAACAATACTCAAATAGGCTGTGGCATTCAAGAGATGATTGATTGGTATTAATGGGCCCAAAGTGTGCCAAGAAAACATTCCCCACACCATTCCACCACCTCTACCATGAGAAGGTGTACAGGTGTTCCTCCACCATGAGAAGGTGTCCAGGTGTTATAATAAAGTGTTGAGTGAGTGGATATGGGTTAGGGTTAGGGTTAGGGTTAGGGTTAGATATGGGCAGGGCGTTCCACAATTTTGGTGCATAATACCTAAAAGCAGCTATTACTATTATTACTATTATTATTATTACTATTATTACTATTACTATTATTACTATTATTATTATTATTATCATTATTATTACTATTACTGTTGTTGTTACTATTACTATTGTTATTACTATTATTATTGTTATTATTACTATTATTATTGTTGTTGTTATTATTATTACTATTCTAGGGAGGGGGCGGGGTGGGGCTGGCTGCAATAGTAACGGTCTCCCTGGCCCCTCCCCCCCCCCCCCCCCCCCCCCACCGTGGTCATGCTGGCAGAACCCTGAATACCACAGATCATCTGTCATAGTAACACAGTCCTAACGTGTGTGTGTGTGTGTGTGTGTGTGTGTGTGTGTGTGTGTGTGTGTGTGTGTGTGTGTGTGTGTGTGTGTGTGTGTGTGTGTGTGTGTTAGGAAGCGTCGTGGTGCCATCAACAGTAAGCAGCTGACGTATCTGGAGAAGTACCGGTCCAAACAGAGGCTGCGCTTCAAAGACACACACAACCACAAGAACAGGTGCTGCACCATGTGACCTGGCCCCGCCCACTCTGCTCCCATGGCTAGAACTACACTACCCATGATGCATCAGGACTGGACTCAGTAGAGACTCCTCCCCCCTCAGGGCTGTTGAGACACTTTAATGTCTCTCTCACACACACACACACACACACACACACACACACACACACAGACACAGACACACACACACACACACACAGACAGATACACACAGACAGTTCTACGACCCCCAGCACCAGCCACATGAATGGAATCATGAACAGATGATGAACAGTTTTCCTTTATGAACAGTTTGATGTGTTTGACCTCTGACCCTGACCCACTCCTGTTGTACATGTCTGGATGTTTCATTAATGCATGTTATACTGGGGGCTGCTTTTTAATAGCAATTATTTTGTACATTTGTGATACAAACTACTCAGCTTTAACTGTTCTGGTTACCATGGGAATGACTTATATCTGCCTTGGAGACTCCCTCCAAGCCCTCAGCAATAAAACTGGTAAAGATTCTGGACTGTTGGTGTTTTGTGACGGTTGGGAAATGATTTGGTATTAATGATGAAATGTCTCCATCTAACGGTTGATGTCACATTAATTATCTTCTTGTTGTTTAAACCTTGATGGTCACATCTGATGTCAGGTTTGACATTGGACACGTTTCATCATCCGTTTCTAACCAAGAGAATCACGTTGAAATGTAATATTAGTAATATTAGTTTAAAGATCAAGTCAGAAAAGACATCATTAATATTCCTGGACGTGCAGTAATGACGGAACTGATTTTGAATTCAACAATAAACATTACCTCCAGATTCACGGAACGGCCATGGGCAAAAAAATTGCCCCTGCTTTTGCAAATCTGTGTATGTGTTTTTGGGAGGAAACAGCTTTCAGTAAATGTAAAAATGTACCAATGTTATATTATAGGTATTTAGATTACATTTTTGGCGTGTGGGTGCATTCAATTGCAGATTTTGAGGAGTTTTTAAAGGTTTTAAACACACATCACGCAGCAATCACAGTTACACACAACAGACAGGAGAGAGCAGTATAGTTTCTGGACACACAAGTGTTTTACATCCCAGAGGGGGAAGACACTAAGTCACTAGCTACAAAGGTTTATTTTAAAGATACAGACAGACATGCTCTTTTGCACAAATCTAGCTTTCATCCTAAACATGCATATAGAGGTTTGATCAAATCCCAGCTCATACGGTTTCACCGAGTTTGAACACACACACACACACACACACACACACAGAGCTGCCAAAACCAAGATATTCACCTATACATACCCACTATTATAGATTGGGGAATGTCATAATGTTTCTCCAGTCATTGAGTGGATAATAACGTTTTCCAATGGTCGCTTTATTTGTCCATCTGTGGTTCTGTTGGTGGTTCTGTTGATGGTTCTGTTGGTGGTTCTGTTGGTGGTTCTGTTGATGGTTCTGTTGGTGGTTCTGTTGGTGGTTCAGGTGCAGTTCGGTCGTCCTGCCTGCAGGGGCGCTGCTCGCGGCGCTGCTCCTCTCTTGCTGTTGACTTGCTGACTTCATCCGCCATGTTGGATGTCGCAGATTCGCCAGAAACATTCGCTTAGATAATTTAAATAGAATTACGATATTCAAAAGCATATTCAAAGATTTTGACCTAAATCTACTTGTATCTGTTGAAATCCTAAGATATTTGTTTTATTGTGGCTGACATGGACGTTTCCCATACAGGTAAGCGGCACTTTGATTGAGAAGCGAATATGTGCCCGTGGTTGAGGAGAGGCGGCTTATTTTAGGTAAAAGTAACTCGAACAGATCAAATATGTCAACTTCTCTTCTTCGCTATAAACACTAACTAACTAACTAACCCACATAGTTCCTCTAACTAGCTAAACTACCAAACATTCACAGCACAAAACCCCTCAGTTCTCTGATATGTCCGCTAGAAACGGTCACGAAACTGTTCCTCCCAGCGGTGAGGTTGTCAAACCTCCACACTAACCTTAACTAACTAACCCTAACCTTAACTAACTAACCCTAACCTTAACTAACTAACCTTAACTAACTAACATTAACTAACTAACCCTAACCTTAACTAACTAACATTAACTAACTAACCCTAACTAACTAACCTTAACCTTAACTAACTAACCCTAACCTTAACTAACTAACCCTAACTAATTAACCCTAACCAACTAACCCGAATCAACCCAAACCATAACCCTAACTAACTAACTAACTAACCATAACCCTAACTAACTTACCCTAACCAACTAACTAACCCTAACTAACCCTCCACACTAACCCTAACTAACTAACCATAATTAACCCTAACCCTCCACTACTAACTACCAGACCATGTCAGTCAGGTCGCTTTGATAAAGCCTACAGAAGCCTATAGTGTTGTACTGGTGTGTGGACGGGCTATGGCTCTATAAAGCATGGTTGATTATGTAGGATGGAAGGTTAAACCTCCACCTCTAATCTAAACCCACCCTCCCTGACCCTAACTCTAACCCTAACCAGGCTGTGGTTAGACAGGCTGTCACTGGGTTCCTGTTCTAATAAGCCATTTGCTTCACTAATATTAAACATATTAGTTGTTAAAAAGCTGAGATTTAAGGTGGGTGTCTTTTCTAGGAATAGATCATGTCTTTCTCTGAACAGCAGACAGCAAATCAACCTTCATGCCAGTGCTTGATTATTATGTCATCTACTGAAGTGCAGCAGCCACGACTCTTAAACCTTTTCTACCATAGTGCCCTTCACTTTATCACAGGTGGTAGTTTTAATACTTATCATTGCATCCTTTATCAGAAGGTTGGCTGGACCTTGTTAAAGTCCCATAGATCTCTTCATTACTCCCTTTTTGTGTATAAAGCCTTACTGCATAAACTCCCTGCTTACATAACCTCATTATTGAAATCAAGAACATCAATGACCTAACATGTTTTCAGAGTTGGTTAACTCTTGAGGTTCCCCGGGTCTCTAAAGAATTGACTAAATCGTCTTTTAGTTGTGGTGCTCTTCACTGCTGGAACAATCTACACAAAACATCTCAGTTGGATGTTCTGGTGCCGCTCAGGTAGTTTAGGGTGTTAATTGATGGAGGACCTCGTTGGTGAAGGAAGTGATTGTTTCTCCTGATATATTGTGGTTTTATATGAAGTATTGATTTGTGTATTGAACTGTGTTGTGTTTTGTATGTGTTGTTGTGTAATTGTATAGACATTGTGGACAGGGTGCACCTACAGAAGAGCCCTTGGCCTTGGTGTGTTTTCTCCTGACAATAAAATGTCAGTTGTACATATTAATACACCACTCACTTGTCTGGCTACAGAATGAATCTCTCAAAATGTTTTTTTTGGGTAAACTCCATTAAACTCCCCATTTTAGCCTTTTCAACGGTGCCCTTTGGGCCTCTTATCAATCCTAATGTGTTCTAACCTCTGTGTTGTAACTGTCTAACTTCTCAGGCGGAACGTCCATCTTCATGTGCAGACTCTGCAACCTCTTCTCCCCCCACCACGCCCAGCTGCTGTCACATGTCTCAGAGCTCCACCAATCAGAGGCCGTTCGCCCTGATGACATCATCGTGCCCCTCATGCCTCTGTCTCAGAGGGCTGCAGTTGGAGGTGGGCAGGCCGTTGACTACACCTCACTCACACACACACACACACACACACACACACACACGGCCCTCAACTCGATGGTCTGTTTAGTATCTATTCTGTCCCTCAACAGAGAGTCCCGTCAAGAGGAAACGCGGACGGCCAAAGGGCTCCACGAAGAAGCCTGGTGCAGAGGGAGCAGCAGACACCAGCTCCCCCCAGAGACAGAGCCAGGCCAGGGGGCAGCAGGCACCAGCGGAGGCCCAGGCTAAGGCTGGGGAGGAGGGGGCTAAGACTGGGGAGGAGGGGGCTAAGACTGGGGAGGAGGGGGCTAAGACTGGAGAGGAGGGGGGGCCACAGATCGACAACAATGATCTGGACTGCAAGAAGTGCAACCGCAAGTTCAGCAACAGACGTCAGATCCTCAAACACATCTGTCTGAGGGAGGAGGGGGAGGAGGAGGAGAACGGTGGGTGTGACTACTGGAGGCTCAGGGTCAGGGGTCAGGGTTAGGCTCAGGGGTCAGGGTTAGGGTCTGGGGTCAGGTTTAGGGTCTGGGGTCAGGTTTAGGGTCAGGGTTAGGCTCAGGAGTTAGGGTTAGGCTCAAGGTTAGGGTCTGGTACGGTTAGGGTCGGTCAGAGTCAGGAGTTAGGCTCAGGGTTAGGGTCAGGGACAAGATGTTTCTGTACCCTTAAGAATACATCCTGCTGCTGCTGTCAGTAGTCATCAATTAAGACAAGTTAGCTAGTTCTAGTGGCATCTATACATGCCCAAACCATAACACCCCCTCCACCATCTTTCACAGATGAGGTGAGATGCTGTTAATCTTGGGCAGATCCTTTTTTCTACAAACTTTCCACTTGCAATCACTCTGGTACATGATAATATTCATCTTATCTGTCCACAAGACCATTTTCCAGACCTCTGCAGGCTTCTTAGGTCCTTTTTAGCAAACTTTAACCTGTGCATAATTTCTGAGGAGAACTAGTGGTTTGTACCTTGCGGTGATCATGTGATCATGGCCGTCTCTCTCCGCAGACAAAGACAGCGAGAGTCAGTCTGGCACCGGAAGCCGAGAGGAGGAGAGAGAGAGGACCTCAAAGAGGCCACGCCCCCTGCGCTCTGAGAAGGTCTCCATGGTGAAGGACACAGACCAATCAGGGGCCAGTAAAAACCCCATCATTAGCGTGGTGCTCACCGCCCACGACTCCCTCCCTGGTGAGACGGATTACAGATATATATCATAAATATATACAATAGAAATATATATCTGTATATCTACAGGCTGTGTGTGTGTGTGTGTGTGTGTGTGTGTGTGTGTGTCTCTTCAGGTGCTACGAAGATCGTTCCGATTGAGGCCACTCCCTCAGAGCAGCTTCCTGCTCCAGAGCCAGCCAATCAGGATGGAGAGATGAGGAGGGGCTTCCAGGAGTACGCCATCCAACAGGCCGCCTATGAGGTACCACTGAAATCAAACAGGTACACATCTATCTATCTATCTATCTATCTACCTATCTATCTACCTATCTATCTACCTACCTATCTACCTATCTATCTACCTATCTACCTATCTATCTATCTATCTATCTATCTATCTATCTATCACTCAGACCCATGTGTCTGTCTCCTGCAGGTTAGGCCAGACTCAGCTGAAGATCTTCACCTGTGAGTACTGCAACAAGGTGTTCAAGTTCCGCCACTCCCTGCAGGCCCACCTGAGGATCCACACCAACGAGAAGCCCTTCCAGTGCCCCCACTGTGACTACGCCAGCGCCATCAAGGCCAACCTCAGTGTCCACATGCGCAAACACACCGGCGAGCGTTTCAGCTGCCACCTCTGTCCCTTCACCTGCCTCAGCAAAGGACACCTGAAGGTCCACGTGGAGCGGGTGCACGACAAGGTCAAGCAGCACTGCCGCTTCTGCAAGAAGAAGTACTCGGACGTCAAGAACCTCCTGAAGCACATGAGGCTGAACCACGACCTGCAGACACCCGCGGTCAGAGACGCCTACCAGGAGTTCAGCCTGCAGACACGCCAGGGCAAGCGCCAGTTGCTCTATGACTGCAGCGTTTGCGACCGCAAATTCAAGAACGAGCTGGACCGCGACCGGCACATGATGGTGCACGGCAGCGAGCGTCCGTTCGGCTGCGAGCTCTGCGACCACGGCGCCACCAAGCTGCCGGCACTGCAGGCGCACGTCAGGAAGCACCCGTTCGTCTATGTGTGCGTGGCGTGCCAGCAGAAGTTCGTGAGCTCGGTGCGTCTGAGGGAGCATCTGAGGGGAGCCCACCCGGACCGGGAGGAGGGGCCGGCATTCTCTGACTCCATCAACAACAGCTTCTGTCTGCTGGAGCCAGGAGACGACATCAGGAGGGACATGCTGCCTCACGATCAGCTACACATCACACAGGAGCTGGCTCTGCTCAGCACCCCGGGGGGGGGGGAGGAGGAGACTGGAGAAGGAAAAAGAGACGGGGAGAAGGAAGAACAAGAATCTAACAGGCTTACTGTGGACACAACCTCACAAGAGACTCTGCCCGATAGGTCAGGGAACCAGGAAGTCATCAGTGACGCGACACCTGATAGGTCAGGGAACCAGGAAGTCATCAGTGAGGAGACACCTGATGGGTCAGGGAGCCAGGAAGTCATCAGTGAGGAGACACCTGATAGGTCAGGGAACCAGGACGTCATCAGTGAGGAGACGCCTGATAGGTCAGGGAACCAGGAAGTCATCAGTGAGGAGACGCCTGATAGGTCAGTGGACAAGGTAAACAAGTGTCTGCTCCCTGCGCCAGAGGGTGACCCCATCGAGGAGGCCGACTGCGGGTCAACCACCAGTGGTCCTGCTGCGGTCAGAGACGGTCCAGAGAGGAGCGCCTTCCAGCAGATCATGGAGCGGCTGCAGAAGAGGCAGCTGAACATGGCCGTGTTCCAGAGGATCCGGAAGGTCTATGGAGACCTGGAGTGTGAGTACTGTGGTAAGAACACACAGCACGGGTCAGAGTACTCTGGTTACTATAGCAACACCGTATCAGGCTTCTCCCAAAAGAATGAAGAGTGTTTCTGCGTCAAGCTGTGACCTTGACAGGGCCACTTATGTAAACATTACAAGGCAAATTAAACTAGATAGTAATGATAGAGTAACTATCTTTATTAAACTCTATATTTAGTCATGATAGAGTAACTGTGATCGCCAATGACCTTGTTGTTAAAAACAAACATGAACTTATGATGGTTATGATGTTCCTCAGTGAATTCAGCATTTTTGTGGTATTCTTTGCGCATTTTGACATGAATAAACGTCAAGTTTTGTCAGGTTTTGATGATAGAATCCAGCACCACGCTGTCAGGGAGAACCCTGAGTGTGGTCAGAGTAGAACCCTGAGTGTGGTCAGAGTAGTCCTCCTCATAGCTGTCCCCACCCTCCTCCCCCCAAGGGAAGCTGTTCTGGTACCAGGTACATTACAGCATGCACGTGCGCACCCACACCAAGGAGCATCTCCACTACTGCAGCCAGTGCAGCTACTCCTCCATCACCAAGAACTGCCTGAAGAGACACCAGGTCCAGAGACACAGCCAGCTGCTGCTGCCCTGCTCCGCCCAGGGCTGCCCCTACACCACCCCCGACAAGTACAAACTACAGACACACCTGAAGACCCACCAGGACCAGGTAACACACACACACACACACACACACACACACACACACACCAGGATCAGATAACACACACACACACACACACCAGGACCAGGTAACACACAAACACACACACCAGGACCAGATAACACACACACACACACACACACACCAGGACCAGATAACACACACACACACACACACCAGGACCAGGACCAGGTTGGGAAACAGGAAGTGATGTGTGACGTCTGTCCCCAGGAGAAGAGGAGCTGCTTGTGTCCCGTGTGTAAACACTCCTTCAACACCACCAGACTCACACACCACATCAGAACCTCTCATCCAGGTAACACACACACACACACACACACACACACACACACACACACACACCCACCACATCAGAACCTCTCATCCAGGTAACACACACACACACACACACATACTCACACACACACACACACACACCCACCCACCACATCAGAACCTCTCATCCAGGTAACACACACACACACACACACACACACACACACACACACACACACACACACACACACACACACCCACCAACCACATCAGAACCTCTCATCCAGGTAACACACACTCACACACACACACACACACACACACACCACATCAGAACCTCTCATCCAGGTAACACACACACACACACGCACACACACACACACACACCACATCAGAACCTCTCATCCAGGTAACACACACACACACTCACTCACTCACTCACTCACTCACTCACTCACTCACTCACTCACTCACTCACTCACTCACTCACTCACTCACTCACACACACACACGCACACACACACACACACCCACCCACCACATCAGAACCTCTCATCCAGGTAACACACACACACACACCACATCAGTTTAGTTAGTTAGTTAGTTAGTTGGGTGTTTTAGGAATTAGTATTGACCCTTCATTTGGCAAGGCACTGGATATGTTGAGGTACAGTGTGTGTGTGTGTGTGTGTGTGTGTGTGCGCGCGCAGAGACGTCCCTGAGCAGTGTGTGTGAGGCGCTGGGGGTGCGTGTTCAGAGGAAGGGCGTGATCGGGAAGCGTGCGTCTAAATGTCCGTACTGTGACAGCTACTTCCTGCGCAACGGAGCTGACCTGCAGCAGCACATCTGGGCCCACGAAGGTAAGAGCCAATCACAGCTCTCTCAGGTAGGAGCTCAGCCAATCACAGCTCTCTCAGGTAGGAGCTCAGCCAATCGCAGCTCTCTCAAGCAGCAGCGGAAGGTGACATCAGTGTGTTGTTGTTCAGGGGTGAAGCCGTACAAGTGTCCTCAGTGTGACTACGCCAGCCGCAGCAAGAGCAACCTGAAGACCCACATGAACAGACACAGCTCGGAGAAGAGCCACCTCTGTGACGCCTGCGGCAAGAAGTTCAAGTCCAAGGTGACACTGAAGAGCCACAGACTGGTTCACTCTGCTACAGGTGTGTGTCTGACCCTAGCCCTAACCTGACCCTGACCCTAACCCTAACCCTATCTGTCCTCAGGTGTGTGTGTGTGTGTGTGTGTGTGTCTGTGTGTGTGTGTCTGTGTGTGTGTCCTCAGGTGTGCATCTAAGGCTACAAAAAACACATCTGATCTTTTGAATTGTGGATGAAACACAATGGTGATGATGATGATCATGTTTTGCAGGTAAACAGTTCCAGTGTTCGGAGTGTGACTACATGGCTACCCAGAAGCCTCTGCTGCTGCGTCATATGGAGCAGCACGCATCTTTCAAGGTAACGTCAAATACACAACCCTAACCCTTACCCCTAACCCTAACTCTAACCCTAACCCTCTTTCAAGGTTGCATCATCATTCAGTTATATGAAGTTGTATGAATGCTGCAGACATGATGTTGTTGTTGTTGATGTTGTTATAGTAACAGTTGTTGTTGTTGTTATAGTAACTGTTGTTGTTATAGTAACAGTTGTTGCTGATGTTGTTGTCATAGTAACAGTTGTTGTTGTTGTTGTTATAGTAACAGTTGTTGTTATAGTAACAGTTGTTGTTGTCCTCTGCAGCCTTACCGCTGCGCCCACTGCCACTACTCCTGTAACATTGCTGGTCCTCTGAAGAGACACTACAGCAGGAAACACCCGGACCAGGAGTACAGCAACGCCGGCCCCGGGACGGCTGCAGCCCCACACACTGTACAGCAACAAGGTCCCTCCATCCTCCATCCCTCCCACCCACCCTCCATTCCTCCCTCCATCCTTCCCACCCTCCCTCCATCCCATTCGTATATGAAAGTGTGTATGCAGGCGGGGTGAAGTGACGTGTGTGTGTGTGTGTGTGTGTGTGTGTGTGTGTGTGTGTGTGTGTGTGTGTGTAGGTGGGGTGAAGTGTCCAGTGTGTGAGTTTGTTTACGGCACCAAGTGGGAGATGAACCGTCACCTGAGGAACAAACACGGCCTGAAGGTGGTGGAGACAGACGCAGCTGGAGTCAACCACTGGGAGGTAACACACACACACACACACACAGCTCTTCACTAGGACCATGCAGGTTGCGTCAATGTGTTTAGTGTGTGTGGTGTGTGTGTGTGTGTGTGTGTAGGTAGTGGAGACGCTGGAGGAGACTCAGTACCTTCACATCACGGAGGATCCTCAGGGAACAGAGGCTGCCGTGGCAACGCTCCAAAACCTCCGCTTCTCTGAGAACGGTTAGAACCCTGACCTCTGACCTAACACACACACACACACCCTGACTCCAGTTGTTGTGAGTTTACTGGACTTTGACTTAGTATGATAACTTTATTGACCACGCCCCTCTCCTGTGTGTAGGCGTGGTGGCGACCCCTGAGGGTCTAGACCCCACAGCCGTCAACATCCTCCAGCAGATCATCGACCTCGGCTCTGAGAACTCTGTGGTTGCCATGGCACCCGGCACACTGACGGTGGTGGAACAGGTGATGACATCACAATTACAAACATACACAGTCACATCTGACCTCTGACACAGAAGACCCAGAAGTCCACGCTAGTCTTCAATGTTCCACCAATTCACTGATGTGTTCTTAATGTGTTTGATCTCCTTCCTTCCCTCCTTCCTTCCTTCCTTCCTTCTCTATGTCCTCCAGGTTGCTGAGGAGGATCAGCGGATGCTGCAAGAGGGTAACCATGGTAACCACCTGGTGGTGTCATCAGGCGAGGTGGAGGGCATAGAGACGGTAACCATGGTGTCGTCGGGGGACGTTGAGGGCATAGAGACGGTAACCATGGTGTCGTCGGGGGACGTTGAGGGCATAGAGACGGTAACCATGGTGTCCTCGGGGGACGTTGAGGGCATAGAGACCGTAACCGTGTACACACAGGGCGACGACGCCTCTCAGTTCATCGTCTACGTCCAGGAGGCCGTGCAGACAGAGTGTCTGACCCCGCCCCCACCTAGCCCCAACCAATCCCCAGCCTCCTATTGAGTACTCAGGGTTCTCCCCAGGATGGTTCAACAGCGTGACGCTGGATTGTGAGATTAAAACCTGACACACATTTATATTCATGTCAAAATGCGCAAAAATACCAAAACAGTGAATTCACTGAGGAACATCAACGCTTTCAGGTTTGTTTTCATTTCATGTGATGTTTACATAGCGGCACCGCCCTATCACAGCGTGGCGCTGAACCCTGTGTACTAACCCCGCCTCCTGCCTAGCCCCGCCCCTATCCTAGCCCCGCCCCTACCAGAAGTCTTACAGGAATGGTAAAGTAAGAAGTGTGAAAGCTCTAATGCCACCCGGCCTATTAAAGGGTTTGAAATGTATCATTTCATCAGTTTATGTATGGTGCATATTTCATCACTATAGCTGCAGTAACATGTAAAATACATTTGTAGTACAACGCTGGATTTTGGAATCTACATTTTCTACACGAACAGATGGAAAATGTCCAAATAAAAAGAATTCTCTTCACTTCAGAGTTTGACTTTTTTTTTCTCACTCATTGATTGTTGACAGTCTGGTGGATAGAGGACAGTCTGGTGGATGATGTGGATAGAGGGCAGTCTGGTGGATTTTTACACTCTGAGACAAAAATCAATTGCGTAAGTGTTGACAAACCAAACTTTATTTCTTTTTTATATTTGAGAAGTATTTCCTTGGAGGATGTAGCAACAGTGAACCTCTCCTGTGTCCACGTCAACACTCAACCATTCACCTGTCACCCTGGTACCATGACCGCACACCCAGAGGCTTCAAAACGCACACATCAGATCTCTGTTCTTGTCATTATGACTTCCTGTCCTCCTCTGCCATCAGTTCTCTTATCTGAGCATCTTCCTGTCTGAAGTCCCGCCCCTCCTCCTCCCCATCTGCCTCTGGCCCCTCCCCCTGTCGGTGCCTGGCCAATAGGAACTCCCGTGGTGTGACGTCATCATCAACAGGACGTTGCTTCTTCTTCTTCTTGTGTTTGATCTTCTGTTTCCTGAGTTCCTCCAGAACCTCCAGCTGCTGCTGAGTGAGGCCAGGCCCCGTCCCGTCAGGCCCCGTCCCTGGCCCGTCTGGCCCCACCCGTCTGGAGCGCAGCAGCAGTCTGTATTGGAGGATCTGGAGGTTCAGAGCTTCATGGTCAACACCAAACAGCACCGCAGGCCGCTCGGAGGTTGCCGCTGGCAACGGCTCTCTGGAAGAAAGGACAATGGAAGGAGTTGAAGAACTGATCCATCACCATGATAACCTGGAGGACTGATCACCATAACAACTTTGGTTCTCCATAGTGACAGAACTTAAGCGCCTGCAAGAGTTTTAAGGATGCATCTTTACCTAAAGGGAAAATGAGATCTAACATTAAAAGCCTGGAATGTTGGAGGCTCATCCAGAGACTTTCTTCTGTCATATTTCTATTCTTGAGCATTCTTTGTCTGGCTCCAAGACTAGCATTTAGCCATACCAGTGTACATGAATGGGATCACCGCTATGCTATTAAAAGCACAGAAAACTGCTTTCAAATTGTCTCCAAGCAAGACCTGATCTAATTATCGGGGTTCCATCAAAAAATATATGTATATATGAAAAATATATGTATATATGTTTTTAAAATGATCTGTCATTGCATTTTTAAATAGAAGTGAGCAACAAGTTGCAAGTGGAAATAACACTCAACGTGTGGAGAGACATGAGCTAGCTGTAGAATGACGCGTGTTATGGAAAATACATTGATAGAATTGTTTGAAGGATATACTCTTTCATATGACTGACACAACTTGTGTAAATACTGTGATTACAGTTTCTCTTGCCAGACCTCTAAAGTTCTATAGCCATTGTTCTGAGAAACGCTGTATAATTACCATATGGATAGCGGTGGTTTTGGAGGGAGTGGTGGGGGGAGAGGAAGAACAAAGGAACAGACCCATCCTCCCGACAGGAAGGTGGATGAATGTGAAATGTTGAACGCCCATTGATCAGTAAGAAAGCACTGATTGATCAGTAAGAAAGCACTGATTGATCAATAAGAAAGTCTCCCCATTGTTCTTTGTCTCCCGCCACCTCTCACGTAAGCACAAGCTTGTCGGTGATCGCCTTGGCGACGCCTCCCATTATGTTTCATCTGTATAAAAAGACAACCCTGATAATCGCCTCTTCAGACTTGCGCTAAACAGACCCCCGGATCTACGCTGGGCTGCTGTTAGGCTCTTGTCTCTTGTTTGCAAGCAATAATAAATACCGGACTCAGATATTGTGGCGACTCAGGACTTTGTTTCTTGAATCTCACCTCTGAAGAGCTGAAGTACAGAGTGGTAAAACCTACACATCCACCACAGTGTAGAGCCCACAGAGACATAACAGAACAGCCATCTCACCCTCCGTCTGGTTCCACTGTGTCCTCTGGACCAAAGTCAGCCACCGCCAGCAGCCTGTCCACCTATCAGAACACACAACAGACAGCCTCATGTGATTGGGCTCAACAGCTGGTATGGTAACAGTAGGCTGTCATGGTAACAGTGATGTAACAGTAGGCTGTCATGGTGAGCATGGACTAGTGTCAGAGGAGGAGGAATGGGACGGAGCATTAGGCTACAGGACTACCTGTTACCATGACAGCCTACTGTTACCATGACTGTACACTGTTACCGTGGCGACGTACCTCCCGCATGGCAGCGTACTGTCTGTCTCTGATGAACACTATCGGAGGAACGCCTCCCAGGGTCTGATGGGACATGATGAGATACCTGGAGACAACAATAACATCAGAGACAGACAGACAGACAGACCGACAGACAGACAGACAGACGCTACCTTATCCGAGGGCCTGTCCTGTCCAGAGCTTTCTGTATCAGCTCATCTCGCTCTGAGACACCACTGGTCTTCCAATAGACACGACAGCTAGAGAAGTCTGCAGGCAAGGACACCTATCACACACACACACAGAAAAATGATGCCAATCAATGAACATGTCAGTACCAGGGGAGGCTGGTGGAGGTGGATACCATTCCTCATTCCAACGACCCGTCCTCTGAGTGGTCCTCCAGCCTCCCCTGGTCCAAACCTTCACTCTAGGGAAATAAAGGAGCAATACAATCCTACTTTTGAAATCTCCACATTCAAGTCGCAGAGCTGGGAGGAGAGGCCCGGGGAGGAGAGCAGGTCGGTAACAGCCTTCAGCAGAACCGTGTTCAGCACGCGGGTCCGCACAGTGTCCTCCTGGCTCCGCCTCCGCGGCGGCTTCACAGCGTTGCCTTGACTACCGGCCGGGGACGTCTGGCAGATGAAGAAAAGTTCAGTTTAGTGGTTTATCATCTGACCTGGCTAGGCCTACCTAGTCATCATCATCATCATCTGACCTGGCTAGGCCTACCTAGTCATCATCATCATCATCTGACCTGGCTAGGCCTACCTAGTCATCATCATCATCTGACCTGGCTAGGTCTACCTAGTCATCATCATCATCATCATCTGACCTGGCTAGGTCTACCTAGTCATCATCATCATCATCTGACCTGGCTAGGTCTACCTAGTCATCATCATCATCATCTGACCTGGCTAGGTCTACCTAGTCATCATCATCATCATCTGACCTGGCTAGGTCTACCTAGTCAACATGTTGGTTGTTTTTCTTTAAAAACAGGCGTTGATGGAAGTGGAACCAACCTGAGGCGGCGTTTCATACCAGAGCTTCTTTCTGGAAAAAAAATATAAAAAACAACTTTATTTGACTGGCCAAGCGGCGTGCCAAGCTAACTTCAAGGTACCATTAGACGGCTAGGCGGCTAGTCCGACCTCATTCAGCCCGCCAGAGAGAGGCTAGAGGTTTAGCTAAAGGACGAGCTAACAGGACTAACAGACGAGCTAACAGGACTAACAGACGAGCTAACAGGACTAACGGACTAACAGACGACGGTGACTCACTTTGTTTTGTTGATAAATGTCTTCATCAGGTTTTTGGCGGAGCAGCAGGACGTGTGGAAGTCTCTCCTCCCGGGGAGCTGCTCGGTGTCTGAGACACTGCTGGAGCTTTTCTTCGTCGACAGCTGGACACCACAGGCCGCATAGTGCCGGACAAGTAGACATGTACTAACTCTGGAATATGTACTAACTCTGGAATATGTACTAACGGCAGACATCGTCCCAACGTCGCCGCTAGCAGCGGCTCTTCTGGACGCAGCAGCCAGTGCGCATGTCAACAATCAGTGTCGCTGTGCAACTTATCATGTCTGCTGGTTTGGTGTGAAGCAAAGGCGAAACCAATCGATGTCAGAGCCACCATCCTGCATTTCAATGTAGGCCTATGGATTGGTGAAGGTGTAGGGTTTGGGTTAGGGATAAAGGTGCTTCCAAAGTTTACATTTACATACAGGTTATAGACCCCAGAACCTCTATAACATGCAATTCCAATTCCAAATCGCAGTTGATCAGTGTAAAGTTGAGAAGGCGACACAGAAGCAAGTACATGTTCAAGAATCAACAATACCTTGTTTTAAACTATACTTCTATCATCTCTCCTGAACCAATAAAGAAAACAACCAACATTTTTACAAATATGGGATTTTATAGGTAATACAAAACGCAGATCTTCAAATACCTTATCTTCAAATACCTCATCTTCAAATACCTCATCTCAACTGGAAAAGAACTTGAATGGAAGAAGTGAGGCACTGTGTGTTCTGACCAACCACAGCCAGTCTGACTGGCATCAGAGGTTCTACTGCACCAATCACAAGGCTCCAAATAAATATTGTGGGTCACAGGTTGAAGGATATATTGACAAGAGAGTATAAAATATATCTACACATTTCAATTCTACCAAACACTCTTTACAATTTTACAAAAATGAGTTGATAATACAGTAACTTCTGTCAGATGGTTAAATGTGTAAACTAAAGTGTTAACGAACAAAGTTTGATAGTTCTTCCAATGACCTCATAGGGACCCTCCTATCATGACGCTCCCTTGTCTCTCAATTACCTTGTTACCTTTCAAACAACAACAAAACATGTTCTACCTGTCCAACCAGAACATAGGGTTAGCCCTAACCCTCTAGAGGAACAGCCCATGGTTCATACAAGTTCTATCTTTGCACATTTTAAAGTAGAGGTGAGGGTGGATGTGGAGTTAAATGCATAATGCAACATTTTAGCAATTGGTCTACTCACCCAGAGTCAGGTGAGCTCATTGGTCTACTCACCCAGAGTCAGGTGAGCTCATGGATAGCATGTTTCTGTCTCTGTGCAGGGTGAAGATCGTTATGGAGCCAATGCTAAATGCATTAGCACAATGAATGGAAGTCTATAGGAACAGCTAGCTAGTTCCTCTCAGAAGCAGGGAGAAGACCAAGATGGGCGGTTGGCCCTTTGTACTCCATGTATCTGCTTAGAAGTATATATCTAACTATAATATTTAGATTACAGTTGATTTATTAAATATTTACTACACATTTCATTCATCCACAGTGGGTGTGACCTCTCAAGTCAACATTGCACATTAAGTGATCGTTCAGAAACTAGCTTCTAACTGCACTCAGAGACATAACAACAGTATCCATGAGCTCACCTGACTCTGGGTATGTAGATAAAAGGGCTTCATAGCCAAAATGTCGCACTATCCCTTTAAGGCTTTCCTTGAGATCTGAGAGGATTAAATACACTGCCTTATCAGATCTAGAGGAGAGGCAAGGAAGTAGGGGCTAGGAGGTAGGGGACAAGGGCTAGGAGGTAGGGGGTAGGAGTCGGGCTAGTTGTTAGGGTCTAGGGGGTAGGAGTTAGGGGCTAGGAGTCTGTCAGACATTCATTTTGACAGGCTGGATGTCTGGGATGAGGAGGCTGTGCTGCAGCTTCCTGAGCTCCGTCATGTTGAAGCCCATCAGAACTGCGGTCCGCTTCTTCTGGATGGACCTCAGACACTTGCTGCGTTTGGACCCGAATAGCGAGGCCACGTCGGTCCTGTTAAACCACAGCCGGCCCGCCAGCGTCTCCACCTCCCTACGGGACAGGTATGGCCGCAGGTGGAAGTACCGGCCCAGGAACTGCTTTCTGTCCTCAAACGACCTCATCTCCAGCCCCGTGGGGTCCAGCAGCAGGGGGACAGACGGGTCAAAGCTGCCAGGTTTGGGGGGTTTGTTTCCCGGGGTCCCCCCCCCACTGGCAGCATCAGCCCCAGCCCCGTCCCTGGCCTGACCCTGACCCCCATGACCCTGGCCCCCCTGACCCTGTTCCGGGGCCCCGTTGGCTGTCTGGCTGTTGGGGTCGGGGTTGAGGAGTCTCTCGGCCTCCTTGGCGGCCCGGGGGGCGCAGCGGCAGCGCTGCACGTGGATGGAGATGGTCCTGGAGGTGGAGCGGTCCGTGTAGACGCCCAGACAGTACACGCACTTGAAGGCCGGGGACCGGAGGATGGCGTGGATGGTGGGGACGATGTGGTGCTTGATTTTCAGGTGCAGTTCGTACTCCTCCGAGCTCCGGGGCGTCACAGAGCAGAACGGACAACTGCTATTGGCTGGGCTGGGGCACACTGCCGCCACACCCTCCTCTGACATCCTCAGGTAGAGGCGGTCCTTGGCGCCGGTGACTAACAGCAGGTTGAGCCTGCGACAGCCCAGCAGGTCTTTGGGGACCGTGGTGACCATGTCGGGGGGGGGGAACTGCAGCCCCCCCTGGTCGTCCGTCTGGAGGGAGAACTCCCGTCTGATGAAGTCCCGGTGGTTCCTCTCTGAGAGACTGTGCTCCTGGTCCGTGTGCTCCATCACCTGCCTGATGGAGTAGAAGACCAGGGGACAGAAGAGGCAGCGCAGGCCGTGGAGGAGGTGCTGGAACACGCCCTTCTCTGACAGCACGATCTTACACCTCAGACACTTTACCTGGTTGTTGTCCATCTTCTTCAGGACCTGTGATTGGACGGCCAGCTCCCGGGGTTTCTCTGCCACGCTCTCGGCCCCACCCGGCATCCGACTGGAGCCAGGGATCTGATTGGCTGTCGTCCCGTTCCCCATCACGGTGAGTGTTGCGGTCTGATTAGTCGGCATGTTCTGTGTGACCAGGACGGGTCCCGTCGCCACGGCGCCAGGCAGGGTTGCCATGGTCACTGTCTCCAGGGTGTAGGTGGGCATGCCATTTACCTTGTTACCCGTAGGAACGAGACGCACCGACTGGGAGGAGAGGAGGGGCCCACGGGGGCTGGAGCCCCACCCCCCCACCTTGTTCTGGATCACCTGCACCCCCGGGGGGAGCAGCACCTGGCGGGGCTGGGGGGGCGGCTGGGGGGGCGGCTGGGGGACCCGGATGGTGATGGGGAGGGGCTTGGAGGCGCTCTGGGAGACGGCTGGCAGCAGCATGCTGATTGGACCGCCCTTCAGCAGTGTGGAGGTTGTCTGGGTGGTCTGGAGTGCTGCCAGGGCCTGGCCCGTCAGGAGCAGCCCCTTCCCTGAGACCTGGGGCTGGGGTTGGGGTTGGAGGAGCATCCCCTTCCCTGAGGCCTGGGGCTGGGGTTGGAGGAGCAGCCCCTTCCCTGAGGCCTGGGACTGGGGTTGGAGGATCAGCCCCTTACCTGAGGCCTGGGGCTGGGGTTGGAGGATCAGCCCCTTACCTGAGGCCTGGGGCTGGGGTTGGAGGAGCAGCCCCTTCCCTGAGGCCTGGGGCTGGGGTTGGAGGATCAGCTGCCTGGACCCAGGGGTGGTGCTGCACAGCAGGGCGGTGGTGCTGGGAGGAGCAGCCAGCAGCACGGTGCCGGTGGAGGCGGCTTTAGGGGGTCCGTTGGCCTTGGAGACCAGTGAGACCACCCTCTGCACGGTGCGGGGCGCCAGGTTGGGCAGCCTCTGCTGGACACCGTTCCTGACGCTCTTGTTGTTGTTGACGTGTTCCGTGATGAAGGGCCGCAGGTGGCCGTGCAGCTCCCGGTGCTTGTCCGAGGACAGGATGTGGTAGAGCAGGTGCTCCGAGGTCTCGGCTGGCATGTGACACAACCGGCAGAAGAACTGGGACAGCTTGGCCCCGCCCACCACAGCCCTCTGGAGCTCCGCCTGGCTCCGGTGACCGTAGTAACGGTTGAGCAGCGAGCCGTAGTGGTTGACCAGGACGTGCTTCCGCATCACGTAGATCAGGGAGTCGTGGAAACCACAGCCGCGACATGAAAACTTGTCTCCCACGTGGGATGTAGAGAGGGAGCGTGCGGGGGTCTGGGGGGCGGCGGGGACGGCCGGTGGGGGATGGAACAGCCGGCTGTGCTGCGTGGTGACGTCGGGGTGGCTGATGAAGGGGCAGGAGGGGCAGGCCGACAGGCTGCTCAGGTCCAGCTCCTCCTCATGGCAGCGCTGGACGTGCCCGCGGAACGTGTACCAGGACCGGGTAGAGAACCAACACAGGGCACAGCACAGACTCTCCCTCCTGTAGAACCACTGGGTGGGGGTGGGGGGGGGCGGGGGCGGGGGGTGGGGGGAGAGAGAGGTCAGCAGCAGACATGGTAAAGGTAAACATCTGGTCATCAGTGTTGTTAGCACGGTTGGATGTGTTTCTGATCCATATAAATAACAGTAAACTTAATGAGCACTAGGGGCGGAACGATTCAACGATACGTCGATGCGACCCGGGCCGAGCATCTACGGCTGCACCAGCTCCAAACCAACAGAAACCCATACGGCAATCACAGATGAGATTATTAATCACAGATGAGATTATTAATCACAGATGGCGTTATTAATCACAGATGACGTTATTAATCACAGATGAGATTATTAATCGCAGATGAGGTTATTAATCACAGATGAGATTATTAATCACAGATGAGGTTATTAATCACAGATGACATTATTAATCGCAGATGGCGTTATTAATCGCAGATGACGTTATTAATCACAGATGAGGTTATTAATCACAGATGACGTTATTAATCACAGATGAGATTATTAATCACAGATGAGATTATTAATCACAGATGACATTATTAATGCGCTTGGTTTAATTTTGGGAAGCATCTCATCTCTCTCAAAACAGCTGGAAAATGTCCGATCACAGCCCAGGTGTTTTTGCACAAGGCGCATATTAGAATCAGGATGTTATCGGAGACGGGGAGAGTTTTACGGTATCTGTTCTGTTCGTTCCGCCGACTCAAAAAACAGCAACTATCGTCCTTTGAGCTTGCTAAAATGTCGGAGGACACAGTGTTTAACGCGACAGAAGCCTTGCGATTTGCTAACTTTATAGAGCATCAAGAATTCAGAACCACCAACCTGTCAACACACACACAAATCGGTCTGAAGGGAAAGATTCACATCCCTGATGAGCAGTGTGAGGTGAAGTGGTTAGGGTTAGGGCTCCACCCTAACCCAGTGTGAGGTGAAGTGTTACAAGACGTTTTACCTCAGAGACACGTTCTATATTATTATATTATATTCAATATATGATTAGGTATAACTCAGAGACGTTCCCGTGGAGAAACAGAGAGAGGCTGCCTACCTTCCTTCTCCTCTTGCCGTAGTAAGAGTCTGTTAGATCATCCCACTCTGTGTTCTCAAAACAGTCGTCTCCTGCATCAAAGCACTTCAGCTCCTGGCAACAAACACACCACAGAGTGAGGTTACCTTCCTGCAACTAGTCGAGTTTACATGAACAACAGTTATAGGCTCACTATGAGACTAGTTAATGATAGTTACATACCTCAGTAGACTAGTTAATGGTAGTTCATCCCTCAGTAGACTAGTTAATGGTAGTTCATGGTAGTTACATGGCTCAGTAACTAGTTAATGATAGGTACATACCTTAGTCGACTCGTTAATGGTAGTTAATGGCAGTTACATGGCTCAGTAGACTAGTTAATTGTAGTTAATGGTAGTTACATACCTCAGTAGACTAGTTAATGGTAGTTAATGGTTGCCAATGGTGGTCAACAGTAGTTACGTGGCTCGTTAGAGTTAGAACTCATTTAACAAAATCTGCGTCATGTTAAGAGTGGGTGTGGTCAAAGCAACCTGCCGAGTAGTTGATAAATTAATAAATAAATAAATGTCACATAAACATCTCTGTTAAATCAACTCCAGTCAGAAATTACCTCCAGCAGATGTTTACAGCTGTCCAGTCCGATATCACACAGGATGCTCTTCACCCTCTTCCTGGACTGTCTGATCAGGTCCAGCTTCTCCACGGGCAGCTGGTACATCTTTAGCCTGGGGGGGTTAGCGTTAGCATTAGCATGACGTCTCACAACAGAACAACTTCATATGGTTGAAGTTAAAACTCACTTTAGGCTAACTTACATCCACAGCAAGCATTTACATAAACACAATATTCTAGCCTAAATCCATGGGTACATGTACCAGTTCATATTCAGTACATTCAGTACATATACCAGACTAGACACCGGCCTAGAAACCCGTCATCCTAGACACTGATCCACTCATCCATTGTGTCCATCATCCTAACCCAGGACGGGTTGTAGCATAGAGCACATAGGGTTCGGGTCTATGGTTAGGGTTAGACAAGGGTGAGGGTCTAGTGTTAGTCACGGGTTAGATTTAGTCAGGGTTTAGGGGTAACTAGGGATAGTTCCATGGCTTGGTAGGACTAGTTTATGATGGCTACAGGGACTAACCCCAGTATTCATCCCTGAGGTGTTCCTCCCTAATCTGTCTGCTGAACCAGGCATAACCCTAACCCTGATCCTGACCCTAACTCTGACCCTAACTCTGACCCTAACCCTGACCCTAACTCTGCACACCTTCTTACTGTTTACAACACATCCATGACACAAGTCAGTCAAGTGAGACTTTTAACTGAAATACTCTTGTGTCTGTAAAACAACAACGTGTTTGAAGCCGGTGGATATTCAGAGGAATATTACTGACAGGGTGGAGGAGGAGGACGGGACCGGGAGATGGTCGGTACCGACAGAGGGACGAGGAGGCATCCACAACCCTAACCTTAACCCGGGCTCCAGCTGGCGGGCTACTTCAGTACAGAGGCTAGCTGGGTGACTGATGCTAACATTGTCTGGTTCTTTCTCACACACACAGACACACACACACGCACGCACGCACGCACACACACACGCACACACGCACGCACGCACATAGGTTAGCTGAGGTGGCCAGCTCTCACACACACTTGGCGGCAGGATTTAAAGCCCGTCTCTCCGGTGGACCGGCGGTGTGTCCCGTTAGTGAAGCTGCGGTTCCGTTCAGGATCTGACGGTCCGGCGGCACCGACCGCCGCGCGCCCGCGCGTCCGTTCACCAGTCCCGTTCCGGCGGCGCGCGACGCGCTGCTACCAAAGATATACCGTCAAATACTTCGCGTGCGCTTACCGAACAGTTTCCTTGTCCCAGAATCAGAGATGTGAGTTTAATCAACCATCCCCGGTGTCGTACTGCTCCGGAACCTCCCCCAAACACACACAGCAAACATGGCGCACAGGAAGTGAGGAAGTGACGTTTTAGCAATTAGCATATTGCACGGTCAAGACTGTCCAATGAGAGCAGAGGCCGGTCGTCCTCACCGGGGGGGCTCGCGGCTGGCCCGGGTCACAGCGAGGGTCACCTGTGGCCAGGTGTGACGTCATCATACCTGTTGATGCACCACGTGGTCCAGTAGAACTCAGAAGTACTAGCTGGCAGTGTGCCAGGGGTTCCTCAACTCAGACAGACAGACAGACAGGTAGGCAGACAGACAGATAAACAGGTAGGCAGATAGACAGACAGACAAACAGGTAGGCAGACAGACAGACACAGACAAACAGGTAGGCAGACAGACAGACAGACAAACAGGTAGGCAGACAGACAGACAGACAAACAGGTAGGCAGACAGAAGCTCACTATGCTGTCAAGGCTCAGGCCCAGATTAACTATTCTAAACTAGGTCTAATGTTCTGAACGCAGCATCATAGTCATAGTATCTATTTCCTCCTGAAGCAGGTAAACAAATCACAAACACATGGAACTGGAGTTCATATTTATGTTCTTTAATCAGTCATTTGTTTTCATTTCTTTCTGTCCTTGAAAATTCCAACAATAACATTTAGATATTCTAGTTAATGACAGTTCCATGTTTCAGTAGGGTATTAATCTCCATCATCATCATTACAATCATGATGAAATCAGTTAAAATCAAGTTAATGGTGGATCATTGTATTAATATGGAATCTGTAATATGAAGCAGTGTTCTGAGAGGCAGGTTGACCAGTGAGACAGTAGATTATATATATACGTATATATCCATACATGTCATTTATAGACATATACATACAGAACCGTAGACTGCATCAACTCGTTCTGCCTAGTCTGCTGTACCTGGAGATGAGGTGGGGTGGGGGGGTTCACTAGGGGGGTCTCTGGCCTGACCCATCATCATCATCATCATCACCATCATCATCATCATTATCTGGCCTAACCCTTGTCTCCAGGGTAAAGTTGCCCCCCAGTACAGATCCAGGATCAGCCTGCCCCCCCCCATCAGCGTGTAGGGGTGTGTCCCCCCTCCTGTTGGGGCGTGGCTAACCCTTGACCTCATCGGGGGGTGTGGCCCCGGACAGTGCTGCTAGGGCATTGGTCACCATCCTCTCCACCATGACGCCGGTGGTCTGTAGGGTGTGGGTCCCCATGTGAGGCAAGATCACCACGTTGGGAAGGTCAGCCAAGGGGTGGCCTCTGAGAGACAGACAGACAGACAGACAGACAGACAGACAGACAGACAGGTAGACAGACAGAGACACAACATTCACAATACAGTACAATCATAACATTTCAGGCCTCGATAACAAATAAACATTGACTATATCTATTGTTCCCTGTAGCGTCCTGTAGATGGCAGTGTAGTGCAGCCACAGAGGGATTAGGGGAGGGAGGGGTTAGGGTAGGTCTTACCTGGGGAGGGGTTGGGGGAGGGAGGGGTTAGGGTAGGTCTTACCTGGGGAGGGGTTAGGGTAGGGAGTGGTTAGGGTAGGTCTTACCTGGGGAGGGGTTCAGGGTAGGTCTTACCAGGGGAGGGGTTAGGGTAGGGAGTGGTTAGGGTAGGTCTTACCTGGGGAGTGGTTAGGGTAGGTCTTACCTGGGGAGGGGTTAGGGTAGGTCTTACCTGGGGAGGGGTTAGGGTAGGTCTTACCTGGGGAGGGGTTCAGGGTAAGTTACGTCCAGTGCAGCAGCTCTGATCACCTTCTTCTGCAGAGCTTCAACTAAGGCCTCCTGATCCACCACCAGACCTGGAAACACACTACCCTGGTTATACCTGTCTGTCTCTCTGCCTGTCTGTCTGTTTGCCTGTCTGTCTGCTTGCCTGTCTGTCTGTCTGTCTGCCTGCCTGCCTGCCTGTCTGTCTGCCTGCTTGCCTGTCTGCCTGCCTGTCTGCCTTCCTGTCTGTCTGCTTGCCTGTAAGCCTGCCTGTCTGCCTGCCTGCCTGTCTGTCTGCCAGTCTGTCTGCCTGTCTGTCTGCCTGCCTGTCTGTCTGCCTGCCTGTCTGCCTGTCTGTCTGTCTGTCTGTCTCACCTCTGCTGATGTTGATGAGTGTGGCGGTAGGTTTCATCATGGCGAGCTGCTCTGCACCAATCAGCTTGTGTGTTTGTGGTGACAGATTGACGACCACCATGACGAAGTCGGCCTTCTGGAGCAGATCCTCCATCTTAGAACAGAACGAGGCTCCAACCGCCCGCTCCTCCTCCTCAGGCCTGGGGGGGGGGGGGGGTTAGTCCAAACTTTAAACTGCCCAAGCGGTACCAGAACAACCAATTATAATGTTTTGTGTAGATTGTTCCAGCAGTGAGGAGCACCACAACTAAAAGAGGATTTACTCAATTCTTTAGAGACACCTTTAGAGACACTACCCCCTTGTCCCATCCAGTACCTTCTCCCTTCCCTCTCCCTCTCCAGTCCCTCTGAGTCCATTCACACCTCCCCTCCATTCCCCTCCTCCTCCTCCACCATTTACTCACTTCATAACTCTCCAGCGCCCCCCATCATTCTGCCCCCAGACACCACTGTCACAGCCAACGACCCCCCCACCACCCCCCGCTCCAGTGTCTTCATCAGTACAGCTCAGGTGAAGAGAGAGCTGGGGAAACTGGTCTGCGCGGACCAGCTGTGTGGAGTACTCCAGTACCTCTTTAACCTGAGCCTCAGTCTGGAAAAGGTCCCATCAATGTGGAAAAAATCTTGCTTGGTACCGGTACCAAAGAAAGGAACCCCAGTGTTCTGAATGACTATAGACCGGTAGCCTTTACATCCCACATCATGAAGATCATGGAAAGGCTGGTACTAGCACACGAGGCCCCTGGTGAAGACATCCTTGGACCCCCTGCAGTTTGCCTACCAGGCAGACATTGGTGTGGATGATGATCATCTACCTGCTACACAGAGCTCACTCCCATTTAGATAAGGCTGGCAGCACGGTGAGGGTCATGTTCTTTGACTTCTCCAGTGCATTTAACACCATACAGCCCTTACTACCTGTAGATAAGCTGCTGAGGATGCAGGTGGACTCCCCCATTGTCTCCTGGATTACGAACTACCTGACCAACAGGACACAGTTTGTACGGCTGCAGGGATGTGTGTTGGACTGGGTGGTGAGCAGCAATGGCGCCCCCCAGGGGACAGTTCTGTCTCCCTTCCTCTTCACCCTCTATACCTCAGACTTCAGGCACAACACAGATACTTGCCATCTGCAGAAGTTCTCAGACGATTCTGCTATTGTGGGATGTATCAGTGGAGGCCAGGAGACCGAGTACAGAGGACTGGTGGACAGTTTTGTTGAGTGGTGTGAGCAGAACCACCTGCTCAACATCAGCAAGGCAAAGGAAATGGTGGTGGACTTTAGGAGGACTAGGGTCCCCCTGTCTCCTGTTTCCCTCCAGGGAGAGGACGTGGAGGTGGTCCAGAGCTACAAGTAGCTGGGGGTGCACCTGGACAATAAACTGGACTGGACTGGTAACACAGATGTCCTGTACAAGATAGGCCAGAGCCGGCTTTATCTCCTGAGGAGGCTCAGGTCCTTTGGCGTGTGCACGACGCTGCTGAACAGGTTCTACCAGTCAGTGGTGGCCAGCGCAGTGCTATACGTGGTGATTTGCTGAGGGGGCAGCATCAAGGAAGGTGACACCAAGAGGCTGAACAATCTTATTAGGAAAGCTGCTTCTGTCCTCTGTGTCACCCTGGACACTGTGGAGGAGGTGGCCAATAGGAGGATGAGGACCAAACTCCTGGCCATCATGGACAATCCCTCCCATCCCCTACATGTCACTGTGGCAGAGCTGAGAAGCTCCTTTAGCAACAGATTATTACAACCACGCTGCACTAAGGAGCGCTATAGGAGATATTTTCTGCCTGCCGCAATAAAACTGTCCAACTCCTCCTCCGGCTGGCTCCATCAGGGTGATCAGAGTCAGGCTGGGGGATGTTAAATCACACTGGACTGTTCTTACTGTATAGAATGTTTCAGATGTCTATTTTATTTTATTTTTATTCTATTTTCTATTGTCACTTTATTTTGTTGTTGTTGTTTGTGATGTGAGCTGCTGTCACGCCTTAATTTCCCCTTGGGGATCAATTAACTACCTATCTATCTATCTATCTATAACCTTCAGCACCAGTCTGACCAGTGACTAAACCTACTATCTGTTACCTATATATGATTTTATGTTATATATGATATAGGATGTTACCTGCGGTTCCTGTTGTGGTACAGGATGTTCATGTCGAAGGCCTGAGCTCTCCGCGCCACCTTATAGCCGATCCTCCCCATGCCGATGATGCCTAGCGTGGCACCACTGACGTCACAACCCAGACTGCTCTCTGGCAGCATGTCTGTCTCACGCCTCAGGGAGAACTGGTGCCCTGCAAGTAGCACACACACCTGGTACACAACTACACACACCTACCACAACCACACACACCTGATACACAACTACACACACCTACCACAACCACACACACCTGGTGCCATGACCAACACACACCTCTGGTACACATCTGGTATCACAAACAACACACACACCTTGTACTACAACCACACACATCTGGTACCACGACCACACACCTGGTACCACAACCACACACACCTACCACAACCACACACACCCGGTACTACAACCACACACACCCGGTACCACAGCCACACACACCTGGTACCACAACCACACACACCCGGTACCACAACCACACACACCCGGTACTACAACCACACACACCTGGTACCACAACCACATACACCTGGTACCACAACCACACACACTGGTACCATGACGTGTTAACCCCTCACACACCTTCTATGATGCGGCGGGCCGAGGCGAGCAGGAGGCCGAGGCCCAGGTCAGCTGTGGCGTTGTCAACAACGTGGGGCGTGTTACACACCGTCACCCCAAAGCTGTTGATGAGGGGGATGTCCAGGTGATCCACCCCCACCCCCCCGTTCACCACCACTCTCAGGCTGGGCAGCCTTCCCAGCAGGGCCCGGTCCACCTCCAGCCCTCCGCCCCACACCAACACCGCCTGGACCTTCTCTGCCAGCCCGGTCCGGTCGGTGGCCAGCTCCTCCGCAGGAACGATGGTGAAGTGTTCCTCTAAGAGGGGGGCAAAGCAGCTGTAGATCCCTCCTGAGTCTCCCAGGGCTGAGGCCAGGACACACGGCTTCTCCATCTTACGGACTCGATATCTCTGGTGAGGGAAAACCCTGTTTATTTTATGATTGTATGTCAGGACCTGGTTGACTTTCCAGCCGCTTTCCAGCCGCTTTCCACCCACAAGAACTAAAGTTTAACCCTAACCCTAACCCTAACCCTCTCTCACCACTGTCAGGGTTAGGCTGTTAGGAGACAGGCTGTCAGGTTTGGGCTGTTAGGAGACATGCTGTTAGGAGACAGGCTGTCAGGTTTGGGCTGTTAGGAGACAGGCTGTTAGGAGACAGGCTGTCAGGTTTGGGCTGTTAGGAGACAGGCTGTTAGGTTTGGGCTGTTAGGAGATAGGCTGTTAGGTTTGGGCTGTTAGGAGACAGGCTGTCAGGTTTGGGCTGTTAGGAGACAGGCTGTTAGGTTTGGGCTGTTAGGAGACAGGCTGTTAGGAGACAGGCTGTTAGGTTTGGGCTGTTAGGAGACAGGCTGTTAGGAGACAGGCTGTCAGGTTTGGGCTGTCAGGAGACAGGCTGTTAGGAGACAGGCTAAACAGGACAAGCATGTGAAGCTGGTCTCCACCTCACCAGTGATGTGAGTGATCAAGTTAAGTGTGACATGAACTAACAAACTAATTAACATAATGTCTAGGTAGATAATACTACTCTGATTATACTATATACTTTTGACAGGAAATATCAAACACGTCTTCATGCTTTTAAACCAAATGAATAGAAATGTGTCTGCCTCAGAGGAAAGTAAATAGATCAAAAAGACAAAAACAAAACATTTACAAAGTATTAACAAAGATAAGGATCACTCATGTCAATTTGATACAAGGAAATGTGAAATTAATTGTGTTTAAACTGCAACAAGGTTTCCTTGCTGGTTCTGTCAAAATATAAAACACAATTGTTACTGTCCTTTATTCTCTTCTACCACAATCCTTCCATCTTGTCCCGTCAGCCTGCAATAAAACAGGCCTATGAAGCACGGACTCCATTCATATTATTTTGACTTTATTCTAATATACAGTTTTAATTAATCAAAGTGGAGTTGTAGTTAGGGCATTCGGGACAGATACTTTATTCAAAAAAGACCAACCAGTTCTGCTCCACTGCATCCCGTCAGGAACACATCATTCCCGTCGACTCTGACTGCTTCATGTCACAGACCAGTAAGACTATGCATTGAGCTATCTTATCATATTTAGATTTAATTATTTATAATTAACATATTTAGAAGTTGTAATTATTAAGAAATCAAAAATACCGTCCAATACTGTCATACCGTCAAGAATTTCTAAAATACCTGAAATTATATTCAGTCAATCCCTGACCAGAGGTTAACGGTCAACTGGCGACGCCAGACCTGGAAACTGTTAACTAGAGAACAAGACGTGACCCCCCACCCCCACCCCCTCCACTCCACCCCACCCCACCCTCCTCCTCCTCCTCCTCCTCCTAAAGATACTTTCTCCTTCAAACAGCTGAACTTCATCTGTGACATGTACTCGTGAAGTTCGGCTGTTTGAAAAAGAAAGTATCGTTTTGGAGGAGCGGTGAGAGTCGTAAATATCCTAGGATTGGTTCCTAACGTCCCGGTAGAAATCCATTCAGATCTAAAGTCCTGTTCTGGATGATATTTAGACTACACCTGTCTGTAGCTACGGTATCCTTACTGAGTGTTGTTCAGAAACCTTGGTGTTTAGTTGGAGTCTTCGCAGGGTTGATCTGTGTCGCGTCGTGGGTGTGAGAACCTTTAAGATGTTGATCAACCGAAACATGTTCCGTCTGCCAGACCCGCTTAATCCACTACCGAGTCAACGATCCGGTCAATGTGTTCATATTCCACCTTGTAGCACGTCACTGGAAGGAAAACGTTAACCTCCTCTGGTCGACACACACATATTCATTACCAGACTGTTCAGACTTTGTCCCCTGACACTAACAGTATCTGGGATCAGATCTGGACAGAAACATTTTGCAGATTTGTTTAAGTAAGTGAATCTATCCAACAGTCATCATCATATATAATCTGTCGTTCTTTACGATATAATATACCGTGTTTCCCTGTCTGCTGCTCGGGTCTAACCCTAACCCTACCCTTAAACCCTAGCCCTAGACCCTAACCCTAGACCTAAACCCTAACACTAGACCCTAACCCTAACACTAGACCCTAGCCCCTAACCCTAGACCTAGTCCCTAACTCTCACCCCAACACTAGTCCCTACTGTAGATCCTAACCCTAGACCCCAACACTAGCCCCTACTGTAGATCCTAGCCCTAATCCCCAGCCCTAGACCAAGCCCCTAACCCTAGACCCTAACTCTAGGGTGGAGACAACCAGCCACTCTGTACAACATTTAAAACAACTTTATTTATATCTTATATAAATGTGTTACAGGGAAGGGGGGGATAGAATACTGCAGATTATAAAAAAACACTTGATTTCTTTAAAGGGATGAGGGAGGGGGAGGAGTCAGAGTCACTCCAGGGGGAGGAGTCAGATGGGGCGGGGTCAGTCACCCCAGGGGTTCGGCTGTGGCCTCTGAGGTCTGGGAGTCGCTGTCGTCAGAGTTCTTTAGCTCCGCCTCCAGCAGCACCACCAATGCCGTGTCAGCCTGCACCTCCTCCTCATCTGATTGGATCAGAGGTCCGTCACTGGCATCCTCATCCCGCCCCTCTGCGTCCTGATTGGTCGAGTCGCTGCAGGTGGACAACAGCTTGGCTCTTGACTCTGATTGGCTGGGAAGCTGCAGGGACATCTCCGATGACGAATCAGGATCCGGACCTACAGGAGGAGGAGTGGCAGAGCGATGTGGAATTAACATAATAACTGTTCTGGGGTCGTTTAAACACTGGTGTGGTGGGTGACCTGGGGTCAGTTTAAACACTGGTGTGGTGGGTGACCTGGGGTCAGTTTAAACACTGGTGTGGTGGATGACCTGGGGTCAGTTTAAACACTAGTGTGGTGGGTGACCTGGGGTCAGTTTAAACACTGGTGTGGTGGGTGACAGATATATCGGAGCACCTATATTATCGACCTTTTACAGAAATATCTGTATCGGCAGTGCTTTCTTTTGAATGTTTTTGTGAATTAAATATAACTGAGTGTTACTCCTATCATTCAGTGGATGATCAGACTGTTTCTCATCTGAACCCTGCGCTAAAAAGGAATTCTGTTTCAAAAGGTCTGTTATCATTTCACCACTGAAAGCAACACATCAGCTGTGGGTGAAATCTGCTGCTCATTAATCAACATCTCACTTTAAACACCGTCAGCTGACCTGAGGTGAGTGATGATGCGATGCTGATGTCATCAGAGTTGAGGAAGACGTCGAGAGCTTCCTGATCAGAGACGTCGGTCACGTCCATCTGCTCCAGAACGTCTTCCCTCACCTCCCCCGACGACAGGCTTCTGATTGGCTCTGACGGGTTAAACACAACGACAGCCTTCTGATTGGGTTAGGGCTAGGGTTAGGGCTAGAGTTATGGGTTAAGGTTAGCCGCTAGACTTAAGGGTTAGGGCTAGAGTTAGGGCTAGGGTTAGAGGCTAGAGTTAGGGCTAGGGTTAAAGTTAGGGTACCTGTGGTGTGTAGGTAGCCAGAGGACAGGTACTGGTCCATGTCCTGATGGAACGCCTCTTCAAAGTACTTCTGTCTCTCCTTCAGTTTCCCCTGCTCCACCTGCTGCATCTGCTGAACCATCTGAGCATGCTCAGAGTCCAGCTCCCCTGACACACACACACACACACACACACACACACACACACACACACACACACACACACACACACACACACAGGAAATGTAGAAAAAAGTAGGAGCTTCAACTCTGAGCTACAATGATCCCACCCTCACCCCTTCCTGTAGAGAGGAGAGGAGAGGGGAGGGGGAGGAGAGGAGAGGAGAGGAGAGGAGAGGAGAGGAGAGGAGAGGAGAGGAGAGGAGAGGAGAGGAGAGGGGAAGTTTTCTGTACCTTTCAGGGCCTCCAGGTCTTTCCTGTGGAGAGGACAGGGAGTTAGTTAACACATAAGTCGACTAGAGCAGCTCTGCTAGAAGGTTCCTGGGTGTTGTAGTTTGAGAGGCTACCTCTTCTTCTTCCTGTAGTTCTCCAGCTGCAGCAGCTGGTGGTGTCTGAAGCGCTGCTGGTCACACTGACCACACAGGTTCTCCAGGTAGGCCAGCCGGCTCTCCATCTCCTCAAAGTCTCCCTCCAGGTGGGCTAGCAGAGAGACACCTGTTAGCAAGGTACGCTAACTCTAACCTTAACTAACTATAAACCTGACCCTAACCCAAACTAACTCAAACATTAACTATAAACCCAAGGCTGGATGATGGACCGGGCCAGTGCCCTGGGGCCTCCAAGCCTCAGGCCCCGCGCGGTGCGTGGCCCAAGATTTCTGAAGGAAGTTGAACCCCAGGGCCCTCAGTGTGCACAGCGCAAGCTGACCACTCAGCCCCTGGGTGCTGATAGCGTGATCTGACCACTAGGCCCCTGGGTGCTGATAGCGTGATCTGACCACTAGGCCCCTGGGTGCTGATAGCGTGATCTGACCACTAGGCCCCTGGGTGCTGATAGCGTGATCTGACCACTAGGCCCCTGGGTGCTGATAGCGTGATCTGACCACTAGACCCCCGGGCCCCTGGGTGCTTACATCAGCATAACACCTGGTCCCTTGGTAACACCTGGTCCCTTGATAACACCTGGTCCCTTGATACACACATACATGATTAAAACCTGCCTCTGGGAGAGAACAGTCACTGGTCGGCACGGTGCAATATGTTGTGACATGATCCAATATTCACCAACAAGTCAGTTCATTCTGCATAACAGGACAGTTTGAAGGGCCTCATATTATGGCAGCCGTTGGTTATCTGACTGTAACTCGCTATGCCTTTATTTTAGCCGCCCGTATGATTCAGCTGGTTAACAGAAAGGAGTTACCTAGCTGCCGTTCTTACCAGCTAGCTGCCGTGACAACCAAATCAGCTGCACTAAAAAGCCAGCTAGTTAACTAGCTATTGGCCTGAAACTCAGCTGTCTAACTAGTTAGGTGGCACACAACTTAACTAGTTAGTTAGGTGGCATTTGTTTGCGGGTCGTCTGTGTGAAAGGGGTATAAGATAAAAGGTTAGCTAGCTACAGTGGGTTGAATAAATGTTAAAACAGCATGCCATAGTCATGATGCTTAAATCAAAGCTACTAGCTAGCTAACTATTAGTGCTATTAGTTCAAAACATGGGATGCTGTGGCCGTGGGAATAAAAACCTCATTCAGACCGTATTAACGGTTTTGTTGGCAGGTTTAGGGTTAGGGTTAGGCAGGGTTAGTTACCGATGTGGGTAGTGATGGTCTGCAGGGTTAGGCAGGGTTAGGGTTAGTTAGGGTTAGGCAGGGTTAGTTACCGATGCGGGTAGTGATGGTCTGCAGGGTTAGGCAGGGTTAGGGTTAGTTAGGGTTAGGCAGGGTTAGTTACCGATGCGGGTAGTGATGGTCTGCAGGTCAGTCAGGAAGGAGGGCATCTGCTGCAGCTGATCCTGGAGCTCAGACAGCGCTGCTCTCCTCCTCTCCCAGTGAGCTGTCAGCATCACCACCTCCCCATCTACTGTCTGGAGAGAGAGAGAGAGAGGGAGGGAGGGAGAGGGAGAGGGAGGGGGAGGGAGAGGGAGGGAGAGAGAGAGGGAGGGAGGGAGGGACAGGGAGGGAGGGAGAGGGAGAGGGAGGGAGAGGGAGGGAGGGAGAGGGAGGGAGGGAGAGGGAGGAAGGGAGAGGGAGGGAGGGAGAGGGAGGGAGAGAGAGGGAGGAAGGGAGAGGGAGGGAGAGAGGAAGGGAGAGAGGGAGGGAGGGAGGGAGAGGAAGGGAGAGGGTTAAACTGCTGGTTCCGTACCTCTCCGGCTTTGGATGCAGAGTAGGATTGGGGCTAGGGTTAGGGTTGGGGCTAGGGATAGGGTTGGGGCTAGGTTTGGAGCTAGGGTTAGGGATGGGGCTAGGGTTGGGGCGAGGCCTGGGGTTGGGGCTAGGTTTGGGGCTAGGGTTGGGGTTTGGGTTTGGGCTAGGCTTAGGGTTGTGGCTAGGGTTAGGGTTGTGGCTAGGGTTAGAGTTGGGGCTAGGGTTAGAGTTGGGGCTAGGGTTAGGGTTGGGGCTAGGGTTAGGGTTGGGGCTAGGGTTAGGGTTGGGGCTAGGGTTGAGGCTAGGGTTGGGGCTAGGGTTAAGGTTGGGGCTAGGGTTGGGGCTAGGGTTAGGGTTGGGGCTAGGGTTAGGGCTTGGGTTGAGGCTAGGGTTAGGGTTGGGGCTAGGGTTAGGGTTGGGGCTAGGGTTAGGGTTGGGGCTAGTTCATACCTCTCCAGCTTTGGCGCTTTCTTTAGCTCTCCTGTGTAGAGTCACCCAGGCATCTTCATACCTGCAACATGTGGAATCAACCAATCAGGTGGCGTGTCTACCTGACCTTATTCTGTACACGTCAGAACCACTGAAGCCCTAATCAACCTCTCACCCCTAGTTCTTAGGCCATAGCCCCTAGTTCTTAGGCCATAGCCCCTAGTTCTTTTCCCTCTAGCCCCTAGTTCTTACCCCCTAGCCCGTAGTTCTTAGGCCCTAGCCCCTAGTTCTTGCCCCTAGTTCTTACCCCCTAGCCCGTAGTTCTTAGGCCCTACCCCCTAGTTCTTAGGCCCTAGCCCCTAGTTCTTACCCCCTAGCCCAAAGTTCTTAGGCCCTAGCCCCTAGTTCTTAGGCCCTAGTTCAAACACCCACCGACTGAGCAGCTCCACTCCTGCAGAGAACTGAGGAAGATGCTCTTCCTGTCTGCAAAGAGAAACACTGATCACATGATGCACACTGGTCACATGACTCCAGACACACTCCAGGTTCATACTGTATAACCAGGTACAGTTGGATCACCTGTCTGTCTGTCTGTCTGTCTGTCTGTCTGTCTGTCTGTCTGCCTACCTGCCTGTCTGTCTACCTGCCTGTCTGTCTACCTGTCTGTCTACCTGCCTGCCTGTCTACCTGTCTGTGTGTCTACCTGTCTGTGTGTCTGTCTACCTGTCTGTCTTTCTACCTGTCTGTCTGCCTGTCTGTCTGCCTACCTGTCTGTCTACCTGCCTGTCTGTCTACCTGCCTGCCTGTCTGTGTGTCTACCTGTCTGTCTGTGTGTCTACCTGTCTGTCTGTGTGTCTACCTGTCTGTCTGTGTGTCTACCTGTCTGTCTGTGTGTCTACCTGACTGTCTGTCTGTCTGTCTGTCTGTCTGTCTGTCTCTAACTCTTACCTCTGTTTCTTCTTTACTTTCATGTCCTTTGATTTATCCCCCAACGTCTTGATACTACGGTGACAAGACAGGAACACGTTAACAACTGGAGATATGAATATGATGCATTATTATTATTATTATTATTCATAATTATCATTATATGAATATGATGAATTATTATTATTATTATTATTATTCATAATTATTATTATATGCATATGAAGACACGCCCTCTGGTGACCACCGGAGGAACCGTCCGTCTCGCGCCTTCACATGACGGTCAGCTGAGACTAATAACAGCTAACGGCTAACAGCTAACAGCAGCTGATGGGTACAAGACAACGTTTGAATAGTTGTTTACAAAACAGACAGACAGATACTGTAGATAGACAGATAGACAGATAGACAGGCAGACAGATAGATAGATAGATAGATAGATAGGCAGCTAAGAGAGTTAGCTGCTAGCTAGCAGTACCAACCCCGTAGTGAAGTCGTGCTGCACCGTCTGCAGCCTCTCTCTGAAACTCTCAAACATGGTTCTCCTCTCCTCTCCTCTCCTCTCTTCTCCTTCTCCTCTTCCTCTTTTTACCCGCAGCTCAGCTCCAAGTCAATGTCGTCGTCATGACAACAGTGACCAGTGAATGTTGAGGTCTAACCCGGGTTAGGACGGGTTAGGGTTAGAACGGGTTAGGACGCGTTAGGGTTAGGAATGTTGTTGTTTCTTCCGGTAACTCAACCAGCGGGTTGTTGAGGAGAGTTAATGTTGCGCCGCGCCGCTGCGCGTCTGACGGTCCAATCACGTTTACTGACGTGTCGCTGTCGCAGCAGCCAGCCTGAGACACGTGACAGGGGGTCAGTTATTTCAGGCACTTTTGGGAACTTCAATTTCTCCAAAATAAAATCTCATAACACCTTCAATTATCTATCTAACCTTCAATTATCTATCTAACCTTCAATTATCTATCTAAGCCTCTATTATCTATCTAACCTTCAATTATCTATCTAAGCTTCTATTATCTATCTAAACTTTATTGACATTTTGTCAGGAATCATCATCTGAACATTGTTGTGAACATCACATTTTTCCTAGGATGTCAGAGGAAATGGTCATTACCACCACATCAGTAAATAATTGTTTAAAACTTTTAAAAAGTGAAAAGGTGCTTGTAAGGCATTTTATGTAACTTCATAACTTACTTCTGATGTCTAAGTGTCTAGAAATATTTTAATTTGATTGTGTTATATTATAATGTTTTAAATCTTTAGATGTGCAACCTTTTCAATATATTCCTAGATCCTGTCAAGAAAGATACAATTACTCCAACAACAGGTCAATGACTCATGTTTTTTTAATAAAATGTTAAGGAAGGGCTTGGAATATAAACAAATTAAAAAAAAAAAAACATATATGAAAATGTCTGATTTTAAACAATTTGTTACAAATGTATCTAAAAATATGTCATGTGTTGGTAATGACGAATGGTTGTGCTAATGACAAAATGTTTTGGTAATGACATCTAAGAGAAAACCCTAACCCTAACCCAAATGTAAAACAGCATTAAACTTGTTAAGAAAATAAGAGTACATGGCTTGTTCTTTAAACAGGCCTAAATCTTCTGCTCCATGAGGGAGCATCTTGTTTCCAGACAGAAGCATAAAGCATCATGTCTTTTACTAACTGGTTCTGCTCTTTGCCACAGTCGTCTCTCATTGGCCAGAAGAAACGATTTGCTCCAAACCGTCTTTGCTGGGTATTCACTGATAGATAGTTCTCCATATTTTTTATTTGCTTTTCTTTTGCTCTTTTGTTTGTTTGATTGATTGATTCTCCATTGACGCTTTTTAAGTCTTTGTTCACATTTGGATAGCTGTGATATGCATTTCAGTTTACCCGTCTCTTTTCTATTTTTATATCACTCTTTTTCTCTTTGTAAGTATCTTTGGTATCGTTCTGGATCCTCTTTAATTCTCTGGAAGATTTGGACCTCTAGGCTGTTGATTTGGTTGCCATGGCAAAGACACGAAACAAACACAAAAACTAATTAATTTCAGTTATAAATGAGACACTTTAAAGACTTTAAATTCAGGGTAAAATAACAGGAAATATACATTTATATAGTCATTTTATGAACAAATAAAAAGCTGTGGTATGTTTTAGATGAAGTGACGGTAATGACATTTCTGAGTTTTCAGCTACTGACCTTCACAGCTAGCTAGCAATGTACTCAATTTACATAAAAAAATGATGAAATTACAAGTTACAAGTAAGTCTAAATGGGAACATTTCCTACATTTCTGGTGATCAAAATGTCATTCTGTGTCCTTGACAACCGTGCCCCAGGGTCACTACAGGTTGCCATGGTTACCAAATCAACACATTTTGGCAAAACTTTATTGTCCTGCAAATTGTTTGATGTGGCGATAATGACAGCGATATTAAGGGACATACATATTTTGTATTTAAAAAAAACTCACAAATTGTACTTAAGTTAAATATTTGAGAGAAATATTTTTCTAGAGAATTACAAGACCAAACATCAAAACTCTGTGTTGGGAAGAAGGTGAAAATTGTGAAATTCCAACATAAAACACTATAAAAGTAGATAAAAATAAATTATTACAAGAGAATAATGAAGTATAGAGGAGTAATTAAGCATACGAAGCAATGATAACATAAATAACATTTTTTTAAATTTTTTAAATACATCGCAGGGACATGAAAGTTACCCAAATTAAATAATCACACAGAGGAAATGGTGAATGGTTCCTATGGTTACTGTAAGGGGAGCTAGTTGTGTTGGGCGTTGCCATGGTTCCGTCAGCAGGGTGTTAAGGATCAGGTGTTAATGACCACAGAGTGAGTTACCATCCGGTTGTGACCCCCTGGGATCCCAACCCCCGCAGTCCCGCCCCCTGCTGGACATCGTAGGCTACGAAAAACGTTCTGCAGCAAAACTATTCTGGCCATAAACAACCACAACATGCAACAAATAACGCTTATTAATTTCCATTTCAATAATAGGTTAATCATATCATAATATAATATACTACTTCAGTACCACTACTATACGACTTTTAGGGTTAGTTATGGTTAGGGGGTTAAGGTTAGTTATGGTTAGTTACAGTTAGGGTTAGTTAGGTGGTCTGTCCCATCAGTCTGAGGACATTGTGTGCTTGTTATTATCTTAACACATGTACTGTTTCGCGTGCGCGCGCGCGCGCACACACACACACACACACACACATTTAATATCCAGAATATCTTTTTAATGGAGTTGTACATGTAGCAAATCACATAAAGAACTGTCTTCAATAAACTCTTATTGTACAGCTGGCATGTCAATGAAAATCAACTTCAAGTTTTATATCCTACCAATTCGAAAACACGTTTTGGACTGGTTAATAGAAATGCTAAATAAACAGAGGCATTTTATTCAAGTATATTTTGTCCTCCTATGCCTTTATAGATTCTTCCTCTTCTTTACAGTTATAAAACTGTACATACATTTCAAAAACTGCAATACAACGTCTTCTATATGCATCAACAAGCAGCTAAATTAGCTCCGTGTCTGAACCCAGCCAGGGGCGGGGCCTTATCCAGGTCACATGACCACAGTCTCCCCTGACTTCCAACAGCATTCCATAGTTGTCATGGTGACATGGATGGTGATGCACGTGGCTCCTCCCATTCCCAGGCCATTGGCTTATCTTTTGGCACATTAGGGACTGGTGAATGGTTCCTATGGTTACTGTAAGGGGAGCTAGTTGTGTTGAGTGTTGCCGTGGTTCCGTCTGCAGGGTGTTAATGACAGGTGTTAATGATCAGGTCCAGAACAGGGTTGAGGAGATCTGCTGCTTCCTCTCTCCTCTGGAGTCCAGGGGCAGGTGGAACACACTGGGGGGCAGACCAGACCCAGACCCAGACCCAGACCAGACCAGACCAGACCAGACCAGACCAGACCAGACCAGACCAGACCAGACCAGACCCAGTCAGACAGAACAGAGGGTGCTCATGGTCTGAACCTTGCTGAGGTCCGTCAGCAGCTGTTTGATGCGCAGTTTGAGCTGCGGGAGTCTGGCCAGAGGAGGAGGAGGCTCCGCCTCCCCAGGCAGGACCAGCCAGCGCTCCAGAACTGAAGAGAGAGAGAGGGGAGGGGAGGGGAGGGGAGGGGAGGGGAGGAGGAGGAGGAGGAGGGGAGGGAAGGGGAGACAGCATGATGGGTTAGGGGTGGGGTTAGACAGCTTGCTTAGGCCAATCAAATCTTCGTAGATGTGTGTGCGTGTGTGAGTGTGTGTGGTGTAGTGTGGTGTGCGTGTGTGTGCGGTGTAGTGTGGTGTGCGTGTGTGTGCATGGGTGTGTGGTGTAGTGTGGTGTGCGTGTGTGTGTGTGCATGGGTGTGTGGTGTAGTGTGGTGTAGTGTGGTGTGCGTGCGGTGTAGTGTGGTGTGCGTGGTGTAGTGTGGTGTGCATGGGTGTGTGGTGTAGTGTGGTGTGCGTGCGTGTGTGTGTGGTGTGCGCGTGCGTGTGTGTGTGGTGTGCGCGTGTGTGTGTGTGTGTGTGTGTGTGTGCGTGCGTGTACGTGTGCGCGTGTGTACCGTCCAGCTCCTTCTCGATCAGGTCCATCCTGCCGGCCAGTTGGTTCTGAACGTCCTCCATGTGTGTGAGGAGGTTCATCTGCCACTGCAGGCAGCTTCTAGCATGTTCCACTGAGTCAGCGCCCCTGCCGCTCACACACACCGCAACACACGCCTGCTCTCTCTCACACACACACACCCACCACACACACACCCCACACACCCCACACACACACACACACACACACACACACACACACACACACACAAAAGATGTGCGTCAGCCTTACATTCCGAAATGACAGAAACCAATTTGCTTTTTGTAATTGTTTTCTAGAGGGGAAGCGGCCTCGGCTCCCAGTGCTGAAGCAAAGAAAGATTCAAGACATCAAGGAACTTTTCTAAATATCTCCATGTCTGGATTTCTATGAATGGATGAAGTTTACTGGTGTTTTCTGTTCCTGAAGTGGCTGAATTTAGCAAAGTAACATTAGCTGTTTGGACTGAAGTCAATTAGCACAGACGCTAACTAAAATGATGTTACTAAAGAAGACAGTTGTTCAGCAGATGGAGTTTGAGAAAGTTGGTCATGGGGTCAGGGTCGGGGTTGGGGTTAGGGGTCAGGGTTGCGGTCAGGGTCAGGGGGGACTCTAACAGGATGGTTTAAGAATGCTTTTCACAGTGAATTGTTGTATGTTTTTGTAAATGAAATATTAAAGAGTAGAACAAAAAAGAAGAATGGGCAGATATACATGAGTTATGTGTGAATGTTCTATGTGCATATATGTGTATATATATGTGGGTTAGTGTATATATACATATATTTTACTTATCTTATAACGCTACTGTTAATACACTGCACATATCTGTTTATACTGTTCATACTGCATTCTATTTATTCTGCTTATAATGTTACTGCTAATACATATACTGCACTACTTATACTACTCATATACTGCTTATACTGCACTACCTGTATATATTGTTCACACTGCACTTTTCTGCTTTTTGCACTTCTGGTTAGTTGTCTTTGTACTTGTACTCTGCACAATGACAATAAAGTTGAATCTAATCTAATCTAATATATGTGGGTTAGTGTATATATGTATATATATATATGTGGGTTAGTGTATATATGTATATATATGTGGGTTAGTGTATATATGTATATATATATATATGTATATATATATGTGGGTTAGTGTATATATGTATATATATATATGTATATATATATGTGGGTTAGTGTATATATGTATATATATATGTATATATATATGTGGGTTAGTGTATATATGTATATATATATGTGTATATATATGTGGGTTAGTGTATATATGTATATATATGTGGGTTAGTGTATATATATATGTATATATATATGTGGGTTAGTCTGTAGAGATGTATATATATGTGGGTTAGTGTATATATATATGTATATATATATGTGGGTTAGTCTGTAGAGATGTACCTCTTCTCCTGAGCCTGTGTCTGCTGAGGCTCCGTGCTCTGACTCCTCCCCCTCCCTGCTGTCTGCAGGCCGCAGCTCGGGGGCGGGGCCAGGGGCGGGGCCGGGGGGCTTCTGGTAGCTGTGTTCGCTGGCGATGTAGGTGTCAGGGTGAGGGGGGAGGAGCTGGGGGAAGTGGAGGCAGTCAGGGAGCCCTCCCATTGGCTGGTGCTCGTCAGAGTTGACCCAGGAGCGCGCCCACAGGTGCAGGCTGGGACTGCCTCTGTTCCTGGGGAGAACACACATGGCTCTTTATACTACTGTCGTATGCGTGTGTAAGGTGTGTGTAGGGTGTGTGTGTGTAGGGTGTGTGTGTGTGTGTGTGTGGTAGCCTACTGCAGCACGTCCATCTTCAGCGCCAGGCCGTGCAGCAGCGTCTGCACTGCGCAGGCGTCTGCCAGCAGCTGGTGGGTGGAGAGGATCTGAGCTGCGTTCTGCTGAGAGTAGTTCTCCCTCAGGAACGACAGGCCAAACATGTGACCCTTACTCAGCCAATCCCTATCATGGAGGTATTTGGCACTCCACCTCTGACCTGGGGGGGAGAGAGAGAGAGAGGAGGAGAAGAGGGAGAGAGAGGAGGAGAAGAGGGATAGACAGGAGGAGAAGAGGGAGAGAGAGAGGAGGAGAAGAGGGAGAGAGAGAGGAGGAGAAGAGGGAGAGAGAGAGGAGGAGAGGGAGAGAGAGAGGAGGAGAAGAGGGGGAGAGAGAGAGAGAGGAGGAGAAGGGGGAGAGAGAGAGAGGGATAGAGAGAGAGGAGGAGAAGAGGGAGAGAGGAGGAGAAGAGGGAGAGAGAGAGAGAGAGAGAGAGAGGAGGAGAAGAGGGAGAGAGAGAGAGGAGGAGGAGAAGAGGGAGAGAGGAGGAGAAGGGAGGGTGTATGAAGGAGAGAGTGTGGAGCAGCAGGATGATCTGAGGTCTGTGTGTAGGGCAGGGTGTATGTGTGTGTGTGTGTGTGTGTGTGTGTGTGTAGGGCAGGGTGTAGGTGTGTGTGTGTGTAGGGCAGGGTGTAGGTGTGTGTGTGTGTGTGTGTGTGTAGGGCAGGGTGTGGGTGTGTGTGTGTGTGTGTGTGTGTAGGGCAGGGTGTGTGTGTGTGCGTGTGTGTGTGTGTGTGTGTAGGGCAGGGTGTGGGTGTGTGTGTGTGTGTGTGTGTAGGGCAGGGTGTGGGTGTGTGTGTGTGTTACCTGGAGGGTCTCTGCAGATGTAACAGATGTACTGGTCAGGGATGCTGTCCTCCAGGAGGCCCATACACACACTGTGCTGCCAACACATACACTCCTCACACTGGAGGGAGGGAGAGGGAGAGAGAGAGGGAGAGTGGGGGGGGGGGGGGGATGAGAGAGGGAGGGGGGGGGAGAGAGAGGGAGAGAGGGGGGGAGAGAGAGGGAGGGGGGGGAGAGGGGGAGAGAGAGGGAGGGGGGGAGAGAGAGAGGGAGGGGGGGGAGGGGGAGAGAGAGGGAGGGGGGGAGAGACTTAGGCCTTTTCTCAGTTGTTCCTCACGTTCCTCTCCTTCCTCCTCCACTCACTTCCTCTCAAAAAAGCATTGGAGGAGAATATTAAACAGGAAGTAGGAAGTGAATGGAGGGCAGAGGAATCCAGTATGAGTGACAGGCAAGACTCCTCCCACCTGAGAGCGGGCCGTAATGTGAGTGACAGGCAAGGCTCCTCCCACCTGGATCATAAAGCCGTTCTCCTCGTCCATCCCACAGACGCAGCGGACGATTTCCTGGGAGGCGTCTCCCTCCTCCTCCTCCTCCTCCTCCTCCTCCTCTGGGAACTCCGACATGCACGAGTCCACTTCCTGGTTGTACTCATCTCCACTCAGCAGCAGGCTCTCAGTGGTCGAGTCATCCAGGAAGTCCATGTCTGATAGATCTACACACAGACAAAACAGGAAGTCAGGTGAAGATCAGTCACTTTGACTTCTACGGCGGAGAGCATCACACATATGCAAATAAAAACAAAAATAAAAGTAGAAAACAGTAAAACACAACACATTAAAAAGAATAAGGGCAGCATCTGTTAATGTCTATATTAAAAAAAAAATGTAAGAAGAGATTTTAAAGAAAATACCAATCTAATCTTGCTAAGCCTAATATCCTCAGGCAGGTTGTTCCAGAGCAGGGGTCACCAACCTTTTTGAACCTGAGAGCTACTTCAAGGGTACTGAGTAATACGAAGGGCTATTTGTTTGACACAAACTTCCTGAATAACAAAGTTGCACGGTTCACCTTTAATGGTAATAATCCAGTTGCCCCCAGTTGGACATCGGAGAGAGAGGAGATGACACCCGGACCATTCTTCTCGTCTTTGAACAGAGTGTTTGCAATTGTCATCATCGCTCCTTTTAAGACTTCCCCGTCCGAAAAGGCTTTTTTGTTCTTAATCAAACAATTCGCAGCTCTAAATGAAGCTTCAGTTGCTTTTTGTGACTTTTTTTTACCGGCCTATTGAAAAAAGACTGCCGTTTGCCGAAAGCTGCTTTTAACTCACAGGCCTTTTCTGCCCGTAGAAGACTGCCAGGTGGGTCGTTAGCGTGGAAGCTATTGTGACAGGTAATGAAGTGTCTCTCCACATTGTGCCGCTTTGCCGTCGCCACAGTCACCCCGCAAATGAGACATACACACTTATCTTTCACTATCGTAAAAAAGAACTCTTCCTCCCAATCATTGTGAAAATTATATGTTTTCTTTCGCTTTTCCGCCATGTTTTTCTTCATTTTGGGGGTAAAACCCACATCTAGCTCCCCATTGTAGCTGCACTCGCTAGCTTGTCTCAGCAAAGAGTGCGCGCGATATTGAACTTTCCAGACAGAGTTCAGAGGTCAGAGTTCATAAAACATTGTTTGTTTTTAAAAATGTATATTCAATATTGTCATTGCCATCAAATCTACATCAATGCAAGTGTTATTGATTCAAAAAGAACATCAACACAATTAAATACAAATTTAATTTAGAAAGAGCTCCATGGTGACTGGTGCTGTTTTTAGAACATGTCCTGCGGGCGACTCACGTGGTCCCTGTGGGCGACCAGGTGCCCGCGGGAACCGTGTTGGCTACGCCTGTTCCAGAGTCTAGGGGCCCTAATGGCAAAGGCACGGTCAACCTTTTGTCTTCAGTCTTGACTCTGGAATGGCCAGAAGGGCCTAACCTTAACCCTGCCTGAGTATCTTAGGTTGCGCTGAGACTCGTAGAGGATGTAAAGGTCAGAAATATAGCTGGTGCCAGACTCAGACGAGCCTTAAAAGTTCCAGTAAAATGAATCAATTCTAAAACTAACAGGTAACCAGTGGAGGGAGGCTGACATTGGGGTGATGTGGTCTATTCTAGTTCTGGTTAAAAGCCGAGCTGCTGCATTTTGGACTTCGTGTAACCGTGAGAGGGAGGTTTGTGAAAAACGCTGATCTGCAGGCCTTCCCCGTCCCTCCCCTGTCCCTGTCCCTCCAGCTTTGCTACACTCCCTTTTTAAGTTGCGGGAGCTTTCATTGATCCAGGGAGCGGCTCAGTGCACCCCCCTTTAGCCCTTTAGTCATATGGGTGAAAAATGTAATTTGCACTGTACAAATGATCATAAATTATTGATCATAAAGTACCTATTTGTAATAACTGTTAAAATGAATAAAACAAACAAAATACTTCGGTCCTCCGATGATTACACTTATAATTTTCTTTTCATGTCCTCCAAGTAGGGGGGTCGGGGCAGAGGGGGAAAAAAGGGACGAGAAATAAAGAAAGAAATCTAAAAATAACACAATGCAAGTGGGGCCCCCTGGTGGAGGGTGCAGGTACTCACTTTCCCCGGTGAGGTCAACAGACAGGATGGCACGGGGGAACTGGTACTGATGCCTGGTGGAGGAGGAGGGGGGGGGGGGGGAGGGGGAAGGAGCTGGCCGACGCACGCTGGAGGAGAGGAGAGGACGACCTCCCCAAGAACGCCAGCGACACATCCTCGTAGTCATGGTAACCTGCAGGGACGAAAGACAGACAGACACACAGACACAGACAGACAGTCAGAGGGAGTCAGGGGTAGTCAGGGGGAGTCAGGGGGAGTCAGGGCAGGGCAGGAGGAGTCAGAGGGAGTCAGGGGGAGTCAGAGGGAGTCAGGGGGAGTCAGAGGGAGTCAGGGCAGGGCAGGAGGAGTCAGAGGGAGTCAGGGGGAGTCAGAGGGAGTCAGGGGGAGTCAGGGCAGGGCAGGAGGAGTCAGAGGGAGTCAGGGGGAGTCAGAGGGAGTCAGGGCAGGGCAGGAGGAGTCAGAGGGAGTCAGGGGGAGTCAGAGGGAGTCAGGGGGAGTCAGGGGGAGTCAGGGCAGGGCAGGAGGAGTCAGAGGGAGTCAGGGGGAGTCAGGGGGAGTCAGAGGGAGTCAGGGGGAGTCAGGGGGAGTCAGGGGGAGTCAGAGGGAGTCAGGGGGAGTCAGGGGGAGTCAGGGGGAGTCAGGGGGAGTCAGAGGGAGTCAGGGGGAGTCAGAGGGAGTCAGGGGGAGTCAGGGCAGGGCAGGAGGAGTCAGAGGGAGTCAGGGGGAGTCAGAGGGAGTCAGAGGTAGTCAGGGGGAGTCAGAGGGAGTCAGGGGGAGTCAGGGCAGGGCAGGAGGAGTCAGGGGGAGTCAGAGGTAGTCAGGGGGAGTCAGGGCAGGGCAGGAGGAGTCAGAGGGAGTCAGGGCAGGGCAGGAGGAGTCAGAGGGAGTCAGGGGGAGTCAGGGCAGGGCAGGAGGAGTCAGAGGGAGTCAGGGCAGGGCAGGGGGAGTCAGGGCAGGGCAGGAGGAGTCAGAGGGAGTCAGGGCAGGGCAGGAGGACATCCCTCCATCTCATCTACTCACAGTGCTGCTTGGATTTCTTCTTCTTCTTTTTCTTCTTCTTCTGTTTGGTTTTGAAAGGGTCTTTCTCCTTCCTGTCCCTCCGCTGCTTCTCCTTCCCCCTCCCTGTAGAGCAGAGAACCCAAACCCCCCACGGCTAACAATGACATATTTGGATCACTAGTTAACCACTAGTTAACCTCTAGTTAACCTCTAACCACTAGTTAACCACAAATCACTAGTTAACCTCTAATCACTAGTTAACCTCCAATCACAAGATAACCAGTGCTTCACTTCAGGACAGACTCACCCTGCAGATTCTTGTCCTCCAGTTTCACTCTCTTCTCTGTCCTGATTAATCCTGATGGAGAGAGGAGAGAGAAGAGAGGGAGATCACATAGTTGAATTAATACTCCAGCCTTGGCAGGTCCACTAGTTCTATGTCTGGAGGTCCACTGGTTCTATGTCTGGAGGTCCACTGGTTCTATGTCTGGAGGTCCACTGGTTCTATGTCTGGAGGTCCACTGGTTCTATGTCTGGAGGTCCACTGGTTCTATGTCTGGAGGTCCACTGGTTCTATGTCTGGAGGTCCACTGGTTCTATGTCTGGAGGTCCACTGGTTGGGGCGGCAGGTAGCCTGGAGGTTTGATCCCCGCTCCAGGAGGGAGCCGGATGTGAGCTGTTGACTGGAGGGTTACTGGCATCATATCCAGGTGCCTACCACTGCCGTTGTGCCCTTGAGCAAGGCACTTAACCCCTAACTGCTCCAGGGGCGCCGGAAATATGGCTGACCCTGTGCCCAGCGCTCTGTTCTCCCTGGGGGGTGTGCATGTGTGTTGTCTCGGAGGGGGGGTGTGCAAAAAATTACATTCCAACAATTGATGAGAATTGATTGCATGGCAAATAAACAGTCTTTCTTTCTGGTTCTATGTCTGGAGGTCCACTGGTCATGTATCTCTGTTTGAGGAGGTTCCACCTCCATACACACATAGACTCCACTGTATGGGCTGTAGGTAAAACAACCCTGCACTTCCACTGACCTGTCTCCAGACCCCCCCCTCCCCCCCCCACTGACCTCTCCAGACCCCCTCCACTAACCTGTCTCCAGACATGTGTCCTTGTCCAGGGCTTTGAGGAGGATCTTGTCGTGGAGGCTGTGGAAGCTGCGGTCTCGGGGGGGCGGGGGGAGGGAGGGGGGGAGGGACACCTCAGTACTGTCTGAACTCATAGAGGCTGACGATCGCTTCTTCCTGCCTGTCCTGGGGGGCTTCAGACCGCCGACCCCCCCTCCGACCCCGGGACAATCCAGCTGGAACACCACACCCTGGGGAGAGAGGGCTGGGGGGAGGGGGGTTAGGGTTAGTACAGGGTTAGGGGAACTATCTGGTACATAACAGAGGCCCAGACACCTTCCTTCTAGAGCACTCTGGACTAGTGAGTGTCAGTAACTCATCTTAAAGGAGCTGGAGACGGTATATATGACTGCATATGGTGGTATACACTCACCGACCACTTTATTAGGTACCTTGCTAGTACCGGGTTGGACCCCCTTTTGCTTTCTGAACTGCCTTAATTCTTTGTGGCATAGATTCAACAAGGTGCTGGAAACATTCCTCAGAGATTTTGGTCCATATTTGTCGGCTACACATCCATGATGCGAATCTCCCATTCCACCACATCCCAAAGGTGCTCTATTGGATTGAGATCTGGTGACTGTGGAGGCCACTGGAGTACAGTGAACTCATTGTCATCTTCAAGAAACCAGTTCCTCCACCATGAGAAGGTGTACAGGTGTTCCTCCACCATGAGAAGGTGTACAGGTGTTCCTAATAAAGTGTTCAGTGAGTGGATATACCACCATATACACTCACCGGCCACTCTATTAGGTACACCTGTTCAACTGCTTGTTAACGCAAATACCTAATGGTGTGGGGGATATTTTCTTGGCACACTTTGGGCCCCTTAGTACCAATTGAGCATCGTTTAAACGCCACACCTGAGTATTGTTGCTGACCATGTCCATCCCTTTATGACCACAGTGTACCCATCTTCTGATGGCTACTTCCAGCAGGATAATGCGCCATGTCACAAATCTCACATCATCTCAAACTGGTTTCTTGAACATGACAATGACTTCACTGCACTCCAATGGCCTCCACAGTCACCAGATCTCAATCCAATAGAGCACCTTTGGGATGTGGTGGAACGGGAGATTCGGATCATGGATGTGCAGCCGACAAATCTGCAGCAACTGCGTGATGCTATCATGTCAATATGGACCAAAATCTCTGAGGAATGTTTCCAGCACCTTGTTGCATCTATGCCACAAAGAATTAAGGCAGTTCTGAAGGCAAAAGGGGGTCCAACGCGGTACTAGCAAGGTATACCTAATAAAGTGGCCGGTGAGTGTATATGTACAGTGGTATATAGTGGTATATACAGTGTCTTACAGAAGGAGGTATTTATGTTTATATATATGGTGGTATATATGTTTATATATGTTTCTATAAATGGTGGTATATGTGTTTATATATTTGGTGGTATATACAGTGTCTTACAGGAGGAGGTATATATGTTTATATAAATGGTGGTATATACGGTGTCTTACAGGAGGAGGTGGAGACGGTCCTGCGCCTCTTCCTGTCGTGGGTGTCCAGCAGCATTGTGGGCAGGGCCGTAGAGAGGACACAGGCGGAGGTGGTGCGGCAGCGGCTGGGGGCGGGGCCAGAAGCAGGGCTGGGGTGGCGGTCTGGGGAGGGCGTGTCTGGCTGCTGCAGGGGGGAGGAGCCTAGGCTGTGGTAGTACTTCAGGTGATAGTCCAGCAGCTTGGCCTTCCGGAAGGACTTAGAACACCCAGGGATCTGACACAGGAACTGGCTGTGCTCCTGGTCGCTAGGAGACAGAGCATCGTCCCCCCGCCTGGTGTTCATGACTGGGTGGGGTGATTGGGGGGGGGGGGGGTTTGACAGTTAGAATACTCCTCCAACTATGACAGAATACTCCTCCAACTATGACAGAATACTCCTCCAACTATGACAGTTAGAATACATACTAGGTTCTCTGGTGTGTTTGTTCAGTTTAGGAGTCCTCTTCAGACCAGGGGCTGCAACACACACACACACACACACACACACACACACACACACACACGTCAGGTCCTACACAGGGTCTTTAGTTAAGGTCAGGGTATTGATTAGATCATCTCTCTCTTACCTGCAGCCGGGGGCGGGGGCTTCTCTCCCACTGCTGTTTGATTGGCTGCGCCCCCGTCAGTCAGCTGGTTCTGGGCTGTGATAGGAGGTTGAGACAGTGTGGAGGGTGGAGGGGTGGGAGGCATCCCAGCACAGTAGTTGTGATGAGTTGACTCCTCCCCCTCTGTACAGTTGACGACTGGACCTGAGATAGGAGCATATGATTGGACGTTGAGTGAAACGTTGCGTTCCACGTACAACCCAGCAGAGATGACGGCCTTCGCCCCAAACCTCCACCAATCCCATCCTCAGATTAACCATTAGCTCTGACCCCAGACCAGCTCACCTTCAGAGGAGGAGGAGGAGTCTCTGTGGGCTGGGCGGGGCTCTGGGGGCCGCTGGGCGGGGTCAGGGGGGGGGGCGATGGCCAGGCGCTGGGAGCGTCGTCTCCTCTGTTCGGAGGGCCGGGGGGCGGGGGCGGGGGCGGGGGGCTCTGAGGACAGTCATACACACAGAAACACAATGAGTACAACGGACACACCCATTCACCTCAACAGTCCATGGAGCTGCAGGCAGCCATCTTTAACAACTTTATTAACAACCAACTCAACTGTCATTGGAATGTTCAGTTAAATCACCCACCAGGTGGAGCTGTGTCCGTTCCTGGCCCGGGGGCGGGGGCGGGGGTCTGGGCGTGGTCCCCAGAGTGGCGCAGGGAGAGTGTCTTAGAGGGGGCGGGGCTCTGGGACGACTCGCCCGCCGTCATTGGTTCCTTCTCCTGTCCGTCTCTGCTGTCTGCAGCGTCGTCATGGTTACCTGCAGGCAGAGAGAGGACAGGGACGTCAGTGTTACGTTTGAACTCACAAGACAAGAGGGGGGAGGGAGGGGGTGAGGAAGGCAAGACAGAGAGGGTGGGGGGGAGGAGAGGGAGGGGGTGAGGGGCAGGACAGAAAGGGAGGGGGTGAGGGGCAGGACAGAGAGGGTGGGGGGGAGGTAGGGGGTGGGGGGCAGGACAGAGAGGGAGGGGGGGAGGAGAGGGGGTGAGGGGCAGGACAGAGCGGGTGGGGGGGAGGAGAGGGGGTGAGGGGCAGGACAGAGAGGGTGGGGGGGAGGAGAGGGGGTGAGGGGCAGGACAGAGAGGGTGGGGGGGAGGAGAGGGGCAGGTACCCAGTTTCTCGGAGTGGGGCTGCTGCTCGTGTAGATCTTCCTCCTCCTCCTCCTCCTCCTCCTCCTCAGAGCGACTCCCCCTCGCCTCTCCTCGGTCCTTGTTGCTGTTGGCGCTGGTCCGAGGCTTGGCACTGCCGCTGGCCGACGCCGCCTTCACCAGGGCTACCCAGTCCTGCACACACACACAGAGATCATAGTCCAGTCCAGACCGGGTAACCCTCCGCTCCGCCTGACACAGACAGACAGACAGACAGACAGACAGACAGACAGACAGACAGACAGACACACACACACACAGCCTGAACTCACCTGTCCTCTAGCATCATCAGGCATGGATTTGATATGAATTCTCTTCACACAGCGGATCACTCCGTCGTAGAACTGCACCGTGTAGCTCCCTGCTGAGACAACACGCTTTAAACACCAGGGGATGGGCTTATTCTAGGGTTAGGGTTAGGGTTAGGCCTGTCCTGTGACCCACACACCATCTTTGTTGACAGACTCTATCTTGGCGGGGTAGTAGCGACAGTCAGTCCAGCGGGCCAGAACCTCCTCCCCGCCCTGCAGCTCCTGAAACACACACAACACACACACCATCACACACACACCTCCATCACAACAACACACACACCTCCATCACAACAACACACCTCCATCACAACAACACACACACACCTCACAACAACACACACACACCTCACAACAACACACACACACCATCACACACACACACACACCTCACAACAACACACACACCTCCATCACAACAACACACCTCCATCACACACACACACCTCACAACAACACACACACCATCACACACACACCTCACAACAACACACACACCTCCATCACAACAACACACCTCCATCACACACACACACCTCACAACAACACACACACCATCACACACACACCTCACAACAACACACACACCACCACAACACACACCTCAACAACACACACACACCTCCATCACAACAACACACACACCTCCATCACAACAACACACACACCTCCATCACACACACACCTCACAACACCACACACAATCACAACACACACCTCACAACAACACACCTCCATCACAACAACACACCTCCATCACACACACACCTCACAACAACACACATACCATCACACACACACCTCACAACAACACACACACCTCCATCACAACAACAGTCATTATAATATTCTGTCACTACAACACTCTGTCCTTATAAAACTGCCCACCAGCTAACCCCGACCCTAACCCCGACCCTAACCCGAACCCTGACCCGAACCCTAACCCCAACCCTAACCCTAACCCTGACCCTGTCCCCGACCCGAACCCTGACCCTAACCCTAACCTGAACCCTAACCCTGACCCCAGGTCAACATGATCATGATAATGAGGAGCAGTAGCTTGAGGTTGTTATGTTATGGAAATAGGACTAAATTAAGTTCTGCAGCGTCATTTCTGTATAAAAAAAAATTTAATAAAAAAAAAGGTCAATATTTGCTCTTTAAATCAGAGGGAAATCCCAAACACAAACAGCTCAAAGATAAATGTCCAAACAAGTGACTGGAAGACAAAGACAGAATCTGAAGTGACAGAATGATCTAGTGTGGCCATCTGAGCTCTGCTACTTCTGTCTGCTTCACATCCGTCTCAACACATTCATGGTCTGATGGTTTGGGTCCAAAGCTGCTCGTCATATGAAGAACCAAAACAGTGGATGAGACAATCAGTTAAAACAGCCAGATCAGTGGATCAGTTCAGTCAAAACAGCCAGATCAGTGTGATGGGAGGCTGGATGTATACTTGTCTCTGCGGCTGTAAGTCTGTTTGGTCCTCCGTACGTCCAGGAGGCTGAGCAGGACGAGATGCTGTCATCTCACTGAGTCTCTCCTGGTAGAAATATTCATAAGATGCAGAAACAATTAGTTACTGCGGTCACTCACCAGACTCACTCCAGCAGTGTTCCTGTCAGCAGAGCTCTGCTCCTCGGCCTCACGGCGGGGGGGGGGGGGGGGGGGGGGGGGGGGTAGCGGGGGGGGTAGCATGCTGTGATTCATGTGACTGGTGTTTCATTAGTCAGGATCAAAACCACCTTTACAACCTTCCTCCCCTGTGAATGCAACCTGCTCAGTGTGTGGAGTTAGAGCATCAACTGTGTGTGTGTGTGTGTGTACTGTATGCATGTGTGTGTGTATGTGTTTGTGTGTGTACTGTATGCATGTCTGTGTGTGTGTGTGTGTGTGTTTGTACTGTACGCATGTGTGTGTACTGTATGCATGTGTATGTGTGTATACTGTATGCGTGCACTGTATGCATGTGTGTGTGTGTGTTTATGTGTGTACTGTATGCATGTGTACTGTATGCATGTGTGTGTGTGTGTGTACTGTATGCATGTGTGTGTGTGTGTGTGTGTACTGTATGCATGTGTGTGTGTGTGTGTGTGTGTGTGTGTGTGTGTGAACACCTACAGTGGTCTCGTCCTCCTCCTTCCGTGGCGCCGGCGCGGGCCTGTCCAGCGGGCGCAGGCGGGGGCTGTCCCACAGGATCCACTCGTCATAGCGATGACTCCACCGGTCGAAGTGAACCAACATCTTCCCCTCCTCACAGTCCACCTGCTCCACACGGGACGGGTACCTGACCAGAGGACACACACACACAACTCTATACACACACACACACACAACTCTATACACACACAGGACATGGTACACTGAGCAACACCTCTCATACTCACCTGTGCTCTAGCAGACCCTAACACCCCCCCCCCCCCCCCACACACACACACACACACACACACACACAGACAGACACAGACAGACAGACAGACAGACAGACAGACACACCATTTCTGAAGGTAGTCTTGAGCTTCCACTCTGGCTCCAACTTCAAAGCTGATGCCCGGGCGGTTAGGAGGCTTCTTACTCATCCTCAGGCCTTCAGGTGATCCGTCTGTCTGTCAGTCGCTCTGTCTGAGAGGAAGGGAGGAGAAACTTATCCATCTTTTTTAACTCCACACAAATTATTTACTGCCAATATAGGCACCAAATCACAGGTCCAACTGGTTAACTCTGTGTGAACACAGGTCTGCAGGAAAGTAGTGAATATCATCTTGTTGGACTAATATGACATATCTGCTCACACAAATCACTGTTGATTCATAAAGGTAAATGCGTCTTCACCGACCAGCTGGTGAACTCTGACAGATCTGAGCTGAGCTGCTCTGGTGCAGTTGTCCTGAAGTTAGCCAGGTCGCTACCGGAGGAGCGGTCCGGTAAGGTACCTCCTGTCAGACCGGTTCTGTTATCTGGGCTGTGGCAGCAACACCACCAACCCGCCGGCGAGGCGCCGATCCCAGCCAGGTAACGGACCGAGCTCGTCATGCTAGGCAACGTCGGCTATTAGCCACTTAGCTTGCTGGATAGCTACATCAACTGGCAAGTTACTTGTCAGTTATTAAAAGTGACTGTAATCTGATTAGAAAACTAGCTTGAAATAGGCGTTATTCAGTGACTCGGTAGATTCACGGGAACAATGTTGGTTTCCAGTCACGTCGTTCATTTGTGGGCAGAAACGGGCGCCGTCGGCTAGCTGGAGCAGCCCACTAGCACTGCTAGCCAGCTAGCTTCGTCAGTCACTAGCCCAGCTAAGTGTGAAAGCTACAGACGAGGCGAAATGTGAGAGGAGCAAAAACCATTTAGGAAACTGAACCAGAACCCAGAAGACGTGAAGTTCACCAAGCTGATCGAGCTAGCGGCTAGCAGCTAGCTGTCACTGGCCTGGAGGAAGGGAGCTAATGCTATTTGGCTAGCAAGTTGCTCTGCAGAATTCTGATATTATTACTAGCCGAGTAAAACTGACAGCCAGCTTCTCATCTATTCAGCTAATGGCAAACATGTATTATTTCTTTGTGTGTGCATTGTCCTATTTGGAATGAATTGGAGTAGTTTTACCTGTGCGAGCACATTTGAGTGGCTGAGTTTGAAACTCTTCAGTCGGAGGTTCAAGCTAACTTCCAAGGGGCGTGGCCACGTAGCTACGTAGGCAGCGCACGTCACTTTTAGAGTCCGAGCTGCGCGTGCTCACATCGGCCACTAGGCGGCGCCAGAGTGTTCTATAAGGGAGTGTTCTCAGTTAATAACTTTAGGCCAGAGGTATAACTCATAACTCATAACTCATAACTCATAACTCATAACTCATAACTCATAACTTATTAGAGGCATACCTCTTTGGAACACTCTCCCAAACCACATCAAAGAATCCAGCCAGCTCTCCTCCTTCAAACTATCCCTCAAAACCCATCTTTTTAAACTTGCTTTTAATCTTTAACTATTTTTTATTTATCTATCTATTCTTGTTCTCTCATTTTACATTTACATTTATGGCATTTAGCAGACGTCTTTATCCAAAGCGACTTACAACAAATACATTTGTCTAAGTGAGTGAATCATCTATCCATCAGTCATCATAAGATAAAGTAATCTATGCTCAGACAAGGGACCATAGGCAGTCACAATGCTAGAAGAAGGAAGAATTACTTTATTTTTTATTTGTATTTTTTTTATTTACAGTAGAGAAACTGTACAGGGGGTAGTGGGGATGAAAAGGTCTTTAGGGTTAGTACAGGGGGGTAGTGGGGGTGAAGAGGTCTTTAGGGTTAGGGTTAGTACAGGGGGGTAGTGGGGGTGAAGAGGTCTTTAGGAGGGACAGTTAAGATGTAGCCTGAAGAGACGGGTCTTCAATCTACGGTGGAAGATTGGTAGTGACTCTGCAGTCCTGACAGCAGTGGGAAGCTCCTCCCACCAGCGGGGCGCCAGGACAGTGAAAAGCCGTGACCGAGTAGTGCGGCTGCTGCATTCACGTAGAGGTGGCGGTGCCAGGCGGGCAGCTGAGGTGGAAGAGCAGAGTGATCGGGCCGGGGTTAGGGTTAGGGTTACTACAGGGGGGGTTTGGGGGCTGACCATTGCTTGCAAGTAGGGAGGGGCTGTTCCCTTTGCCGCCCGGTAGGCGAGCACCAGGGTCTTGAATCTGATGCGGGCTGCTACCGGGAGCCAGTGGAGGGTGCGAAGGAGAGTGGTGACAGAATTTGGGGAGATTGAACACCAGACGGGCGGCAGCGTTCTGGATGAGCTGCAGAGGCCTGATGGAGGAGGCGGGGAGTCCGGCTAAGAGTGCGTTACTGTAGTCAAGGTGTGAGATCACAAGTGTCTGGACCAAGAGTTGTGCTGCTTCTCTGGTGAGTAATGGACGTATCCTTCAGATGTTGTAGAGGAAGATGTATGTAATACCCTGTAATACCCTGTATCCATGTAATACCCTGTAATACCCTGTATCCATGTAATACCCTGTATCCATGTAATACCCTGTGATACCCTGTAATACCCTGTATCCATGTAATACCCTGTAATACCCTGTATCCATGTAATACCCTGTATCCATGTAATACCCTGTAATACCCTGTATCCATGTAATACCCTGTAATACCCTGTAATACCCTGTATCCATGTAATACCCTGTATCCATGTAATACCCTGTAATACCCTGTATCCATGTAATACCCTGTAATACCCTGTATCCATGTAATGCCCTGTATCCATGTAATACCCTGTAATACCCTATAATACCCTGTAATATCCTGTATCCCTATAATACCATGTATCCATGTAATACCCTGTAATACCCTGTAATACCCTGTAATACCCTATGATACCATGTAATACCCTGTAATAACCTGTATCCATGTAATACCCTGTAATACCCTGTAATAACCTGTATCCATGTAATACCCTGTAATACCCTGTATCACCCTGTAATACCCTGTATCCCTGTAATACCCTGTATCCCTGTATTATACCTGTATTACCCTTTAATACCCTGTAATACCCTGTATCCATGTAATACCCTGTAATACCCTGTAACCCTGTATTATACCTGTATTACCCTTTAATACCCTGTAATACCCTGTATCCATGTAATACCCTGTAATACCCTGTATCCCTGTAATACCCTGTATCCATGTAATACCCTGTAATACCCTGTAATACCCTGTATCCATGTAATACCCTGTAATACCCTGTATCCATGTAATACCCTGTAATACCCTGTAACCCTGTATTATACCATGTAGGGTTAGGGTTAGGGGTTAGGGTTAGGGTTAAGGGTTAAGGGTTAGGGGTTAAGGGTTAGGGTTAAGGGTTAAGGGTTAGGGTTAAGGGTTAGGGGCTAGGGTTAAGGGTTAGGGTTAAGGGTTAGGGGTTAGGGTTAAGGGTTAGGGTTAGGGGTTAAGATTCAAGATTCTTTATTTGTCACGTGCATACAAGTATACAGTGAAATGCAAAAGTGACAGTGCCACAGAGTAGTGCAACAATACAATAAGTTTAAAAATAGAATAAAATAAAAATAGAAGTACTAAAAAATATACAGTATGGACAGTATAAACAGTATAAACAATATGAACAGTATAAGCAGTAAGCAATATAAATAGCAGATGGATGATTATGTGTGTGCATATGTGTTAAGATGACAGTGCGTGTGTGAGTGACTTGAGGGGGGCACTGGTGGGGTCATTGTTGATGATTCTGATGGCGTGGGGGAAGAAACTCAGCCTTAGCCTCTCTGTTCTTGCTGCATGACAGCGGAGGCGTTTTCCAGACCGCAGCGGCTGGAACAGTCCATGTTTCGGGTGGTGAGGGTCCTTCATAATCCTGTAGGCTCTGGTCCTACACCTCCTGGTGTACAGGACATGGAGAGGGGGGGTTGGAGCTCCCATGGTTTTTTCTGCCAGGCGTACCACCCTTTGCAGAGCTCGCCTGTCCTGGGCCGTGCTGTTACCGTACCAGACGGTGATGTTGCCAGCCAGGATGCTCTCCACAGCTCCAGAGTAGAAGGACTGAAGGATCCTTCGGGAGACTCTGAATTTCCTCAGCTGCCTGAGATGGAACAGGCGCTGCCTTGCCTTTCCCACCAGAGAACTGATGTGGGTTGTCCAGGTCAGGTCTTCTGAGATGTGGACTCCCAGGTATTTAAAACTGCTCACCCTGTCCACAGCAGTCCCACCGATGTCCAGCGGTGTGTAGGCCCTTAGTTGTTGTGCTCTCCCGAAGTCCACAATCAGCTCTTTTGTCTTGGAGACATTCAGGATGAGGCTGTTCTCCTGACACCAGAGTGACAGGTCCGCCACCTCGTCCAGGTGGCGTTATATGATATAATTAGGGTTAAGGGTTAGGGTTAGGGGTTAAGGGTTAGGGTTAGGGTTTAGGGGTTAGGGGTTAGGGTTAAGGGTTAGGGGTTAAGGGTTAGGGGTTAGGGTTAGGGTTAAGGGTTAGGGTTAGGGGTTAGGGTTAGCAGTGGGTGGCGGTGGTTGAGCCACTGTCGGCTTTGGAGAACTTTTTATTTTCTGGTTTGTCCAAAGAAATATCCCCCAACAGTAAAGTTACAATATCAGAAGGAGATGTGCTGACGTGTCGTGTACAAGTGTATAAATCGATAAATCAAACAGAATTTATTATTTATTATTTGTGAAGTAAAACAAGGAGCGGACAGACGTCACGATCATATGACCTAAACCCTGACGTACACAACGGAAGTAGCGAGAGTCGTGCACAGGAAGTCCCTCACATGACGACAATAATATAATATAATATAATATAATATAATATAATATAATATAATATAATATAATATAATATAATATAACATAATATAATATAATATAACATAATATAACATAACATGCTCTTTAGGACCTATGACCCGTTATTACGGCGTCGGGACGTCAACCTGGCAGCGACGGTGAAGAGACACCCGGCAGTTAGACATCCCGTTACTGGGACCAGTTAGACACCCCGCTACTGGGACCAGTTAGACACCCCGCTACTGGGACCAGCTACCCCGTTACTGGGACCAGTTACCCCGCTACTGGGACCAGTTAGACACCCCGCTACTGGGACCAGTTACCCCGTTACTGGGACCAGTTAGACACCCCGCTACTGGGACCAGTTAGACACCCCGCTACTGGGACCAGTTACCCCGCTACTGGGACCAGTTAGACACCCCGCTACTGGGACCAGTTAGCCGGTACTCTAGCTCCATATCAGACACAGGCAACGTGAGTTTCTTACCACAGACAATCCCTCAACTCTGGTGGGCAGAACTGATGATGATGATGATGAAGATGATGATGATGATGAAGATGATGAAGAAGAAGCTGCAGGCTCGTCAGCTGAGCCGTGACGTCAGCTCCTCCTACAGAGCTGTCATCTTTGACATGTACGGAGTTTTGATCCCCTCACCTGTCTCACTGGCCACAGGTAGGGCCTCTGTCTGTCTGTCTGCCTGCCTGCCTGCCTGTCTGCATTTTACATTTACATTTACATTTATGGCATTTAGCAGACATCTTTATCCAAAGCGACTTACAACAAATCCATTTGTTTAAGTAAGTGAATCATCTATCCATCAGTCATCATAAAATAAAGTAATCTATGCTCACACCAGGGTTAGGGTTAGTACAGGGTTAGGGTTAGTACAGGGTTAGGGTTAGTTTAGGGTTAGGGTCATTGGCAGTCGTAATGCCAGAAGGCTTTTTTTTAGGGTTAGGGTTTAAAAAAAAAAAAAAAAGATTGTCATTAACAGGAGAGAACTTGTACAGGGGGGAAGTGGGGGTGAAGAGGTCTTTAGGAGGGTCTGTCTGTCTGTCTGTCTGTCTGTCTGCCTGTCTGCATCTCCCTGTCTGTCTGTCTGTCTGCCTGCCTGCCTGCCTGTCTGTCTGTCTGTCTGTCTGTCTGCATCTGCCTGTCTCTGTCTGTCTGCCTTTCTGTCTGTCTCTGTCTGTCTGCCTTGTCCATCTCTCTATCTCTTTATCTATCATTAGAACCCATTGTGTGTGTGTGTGTGTGTGTGTGTGTGTGTGTGTGTGTGTGTGTGTGTGTGTGTGTGTGTGTGTAGTGTTTGAGCGTCAGCACGGCGTTCCTCTGGGCACCCTGCGCCAGGCCATCCAGAGAGGAGGAGAGGAGAGGGGGAGGAGGGGAGGGGAGGAGGACGTGTGGAGGAGGTTCATGAGAGGAGAGCTGGAGGAGGAGGAGTTTGTGGAGGCCTTTGGCAGGCAGTGCAGTGAGATCGTGAGTCTGTGTTATTTTAATGTTTTAATTGAACCTTTATTTTAGCTGGGAGTCCCATTGAGACCAACCCTCCCCCTCCCTCCCTCCCCCAACCCTCCCCCTCCCTCCCAACCTCCCCCAACCTCCCTCCCTCCCCCAACCTCCCCCACCCTCCCTCCCCCAACCTCCCTCCCCCACCCGCCATCCCTCCTTCCCCCACCCTCACTCCCCCACTCTCCCCAGCCCTCCCCAGCCCTCCCCAACCCTCCCCCATCCTCCCCAGCCCTCCCCAGCCCTCCCCCACCCTCCCCAGCCCTCCCTTACCCCTGAATTGAATTCCTTCTGCTGCCCTGCCCACAGGCAGGATGCCCGGTCCCCATTGGCTCGTTCCTCTCTGCCCTGACCAGCGGGCCAATGAGGCGCCCCCTGGCTGTGATGACTGAGGCGGTGCGGTGTGTACGGGCCAGCGGTGTCAAGACTGCCGTGCTCACCAACAACTTCCTGTTCCAGGGGCAGCCCTTCCTGCCTCTAGACCACGCCCTCTTTGATGTGGTCAGTTGCATCTCTGTGCCTCTGTAACCATAGTAACATAACCATGTGATAGCTGTAGTAACCATAGTAACCTGGTCATGTGATAGCTGTAGTAACCATAGTAACCCTAACAGTAGTGTATGAACAGTTCCCATTTCTGTGCCATGGAGGTCAATATGACTTGAGTTCATTATTCCAGCTGAGAGGTTGTTGGTCTCCAGGTGGAGTCATGAGGGAGGGGGCAGTAAGACAGATGTTGCTGTCCTGTGGTAGGTGGTGGAGTCGTGTCGGGAGGGGGTCAGTAAGCCGGACCCCAGGGTCTACCAGCTGTGTCTGGCCAGACTGGGGGTCAGAGGTCATCAGGCCGTGTTCCTAGATGACATGGAGGTCAACGTCCAGGCTGCTGCCCTGGCTGGCATGACCGCTATCAAGGTGACCTGTCTGTCTGTCTGTCTGTCTGCCTGCCTGCCTGCCTGTCTGTCTGCCTGTCTGTCTCTCAGTCTGCCTGTCTGTCTCTCAGTCTGCCTGTCTGTCTGTCTGCCTGTCTATCTATCTATGTATCTGTCTGTTCATCCATCCAGGTAGTGGAACCAGCTGCAGCTGTAAGGGAACTAGAGGAGGTGCTGGGGTTCCCCCTCTCTGGTTCTGGGTCTGGTTCTGGGCCTGGGTCTGGGTCTGGTTCTGGGCCTGGTTCTGATTCTGGACCTGGGTCTGGGTCTGGGTCTGGGTCTGGGTCTGGTTCTGGGCCTGGGCCTGGGCCTGGGTCTGGGTCTGGGTCTGGGTCTGGGTCGACCCATCTCCTTCCAAATCAGCTCACACAGTACCTGAGGACACTCCTCCATCTGGCTGACACAGGTAAGTCCCGACCCAATCAGAGCATGTGGTGTGTCAGGTGGTGTGTCAGGTGGTGTGTCAGGTGGTGTCAGGTGGTGTGTCAGGTGACTGTTGCTGTGCCTCCAGACTGCGTCTTCTCCCAGCCTCTCAGCCAGGGGAAGGCCCTATACCTCCTGACCAGCGGAGGGCGCCACCTTCTACTGAGAATGCAGCAGCCACACGACCCCCACACCCTGCAGACAGAGCTCAGGTGGGGAGGGGTGTGTGTGTGTGTGTGTGTGTGTGTGTGTTCTGGCTGATCAGTTATAAGCCTTAAGACTGATCATCTCCATCTGAATCATTGACGTGTGGCTTCTTATTATTTACTTCTGATAAAACTAAGACTCTTAGAAGATGAAAGTCAGATGAAAGTCAGATGAAAGTCAGATGAAAGTCAGATGAAAGTCAGATGAAAGTGAACCCTTTACCAAATCCAGTTGTGCTGGTCCAGGGTGCTGAAGGCCCTCCGCGGGTCTGACATCCCTGTTCCACAGATCATCCACTACTGTGAAGATCCAAGGTGAGAACACACACACACACACACACACACACACACACACACACACACACACACACACACACCACACACAGCACACACACACCACACACACACACACACCACACACACACCCACACACCCACCCACACACACCACACACACACACACACACACACCCACACCACACCGACACACCCACACCCACACCCACACCACCCACAGAGAGAACAGGAGTGTGTGTGATGGTGTGTCTTCTCAACTCCAGTGTCGTTGGTGTGGTGTTTCTGCTGATGGAGGTGTGTCCAGGACGGAGGTTCTGTGACCACGCCCAGCCGCAGCCCCTCCCCCAGCCGCAGCCCCTCCCCCTCCCCCAGCCCCTCCCCCTCCCCCAGGGAGACCGCAGGGCTGTGTACCAGGCCCAGACCCAGACCCTGGCCCAGATACACAGACTGGCTCCTGCTGCTCTGGAGGGCCACAGCTACACTGGTAGGTAGATAGTAGATTGTTAATAGATAGTAGATAGTTAATAGTTAGTTAATAGATAGTAGATAGTTAGTAGATAGTTAATAGTTAGTAGATAGTTAGTAGATAGTTAATAGATAGTAGATATTTAATAGTTAGTTAATAGTTAGTTAATAGTTAGTTAATAGATAGTAGATAGTTAATGGATAGTTAATAGAGAGTTAATAGATATTTAATAGATAGTTAATGGATAGTTAATAGAGAGTTAATAGATAGTTAGGTAGATAGTTAGTGGATAGTTAGGTTGATAGCTAGGTAGCTATCTCAGTCTTGACTGTCTCATGTTACAGTTACCCCCCACCCCCCCCCCCCCCCCCCCCCAGACCTGGGCCAGCAGGTGGAGAGGCGGAGTCAGCAGTACAGGGCCAATCAGAGCCGTCCATCCCCAGCCATGGAGAGACTCATCCAATGGCTGCCTCTGCACCTGCCCACACAACACACACCTACACTGGTGCATGGAGACTACAGGTACACCTACACACACACACACACACACACACAAACCGTTACCATACTTACATAATCAGTAGTAATAATTGCAACTCTTTGCCACTCTGTTGTATATTTGATGAAATGGAGAACCAACCATTTTCTTTCCGTCTGTCTGTCTGTCTGTCTGTCTGTCTGTCTGTCTGTCTGTCTGTCTGTCTGTCTGTCTGCCTGTCTGTCTGTCTGCCTGCCTGCCAGACTGTCCAACCTGGTGTTTGCTCCAGACAGACCGGAGGTGGTGGCGGTGCTGGACTGGGGCCACGCCTCCCTGGGAGACGGCCTATCAGAGCTCACCTCCAGCCTGCTGCCTCACTACCTGCCCCTGGGGCGGCTGGAGGGGGCAGGTGGGGACGTGCCCAGATCGGAGGAGCTGATTGGCCAGTACTGCAGCTCTCGCGGTCTCCATGACGTCCCTGATTGGCGGTTCTACATGGCCTATCACCTGTTCTGCCTGGCAGCCTCCCAGCACCAGGGGGCGCCCCACACCAGCCATGCAGGTAAAGGAGCACTAGTCACAGTTAGCCATGCTAGTCATAGACTTCCTTGTCTGTACTGTCCTCTCTCTCTCTCTCTCTCCCTTCCTCCCTCCTTCCCTCCCTCCCCCTCCCTCCCTCCCTCCTTCCCTCCCTATCTCAGTAGAAGGGGAGCAGCTGGCTGAGTTGGCGTGGGACTTTGCCACCAGAGAGGGGTTCAGACTCTTCAACTCCAGATCCAGCAGGCCGCAGACACAAGTCCAGTAGAGGAGGAGGAGGATGAAGGGTTGGGGGAGAGGGGCTGGGGCTTTTAACAGCACTTATCTAATCTTACAGGAGATATTTTGTGTCTTTACTACATGAAAGGACAGTTTTTTCGACATCAAAATGTTCATGTTATTCAGTTTGTTTGTTTTGAACAGTTCGGTTTAGTTAGGCTTAGGGTGTAGTGGAATTTAAATCATGGTATTTTGAAATAACATACCGTTAACCAGAGCTGTTGATTCACCCAGAGACTTTATTCACAGAGAAAGAAGCCGGTTCAGATTTGCAAAGTCGAACCCCCTCCACTTTCGTTACCTGTCTTTTTATAGCCATCACATAGGTCAACGCCCTTCATTCAACAAACTCCTAGTTCCTGTATACATACACCAATAACATTCAAGAACCACATTTCGTCATCCAGTGGGCTCCTTCCACCTGACCTAGCGTTGGTCAGTCTGATGAAAGATCAATTGGCCCAGGCTGCTTACACAAGTCATCTGTCCTGGCTGTTTACAACTGTGTTAATTACTCATCTATCCTGTCTTTTGATCACTCTATCCTGTTTCCGCAGTTGCTAATCAATTGTACTCATTGTATTCGCACCCTCTAGTGGACTTCTCACTTTAACCTCACCCCTCATTTATTGCACGCTTCAACTATTCTAAAACTATCTGTTGTCCTTTGATCTCTTCACTGGGTGTGGAATTGCTAACCTTGCAATTGTCTTTAAATTTACCATAAGGGTTAATTACAGTTAGGGTTAGTTAGGCTTAGGGTTAATTACAGTTAGGGTTAGTTAGGCTTAGAGTTAGTTACAGTTAGGGTTAGTTATGGTTAGGGTTAGTTAGGGTTAGTTTGGGTTAGGGTTACTTAGAGTTAGGGTTACTTAGGGTTAGGGTTAGTTTGGGTTAGGGCACACACACACATACACACACACACACACACACACACACACACACACACACACCCCTGTCTAATCAGTCCTTATCTGTCTTTATGGTGGCAGGCGTAGGCTGATCCTCAGGTAAACACTGAGCTGTTTGACAGTCTGAAGGTCAACTGACAGAAACACTGGTAACACTGTCAGTCTCTCCTGGTCCTCAGAGAGACACCCTGCCTGGTGGAACACTGCCACAGGCCCTGTCAATGTTCACTGATACCCCTAGTCTGTCTGTTAGTCTGTCTGTCAGTCTGTCTGTCAGTCTGTCTGTTAGCCTGTCTGTTAGCCTGTCTGTTAGCCTGTCTGTTAGCCTGTCTGTTAGCCTGTCTGTTAGCTTTGTTGAAGCAGGGTTGAAGGGTGAGTAGCGTTACCATGGTCACCGCTTATTGACTTGTTAATTATTATGTATAGAAAGTGTCTGCTTTGATTTGTGTGACACAAAACTGGCCCTTGAATGCTTGATCTGTCTGTCTTTGAGATTGTTATTTTTATCCCATTAAATATATATTTTGTCAACTTTTTAGCACATTTTTATAGTGTGTAGCCTTTGAAATGAAGGCTTTACTGTGCATTAGATGATTAGATTAGATTCAACTTTATTGTCATTGTGCAGAGTACAAGTACAGAGACAACGAAATGCAGTTAGCGTCTAACCAGAAGTGCAAAATAGCAGAAAGTGCAATGAACAGTATATACAGGTAGTGCAATATATGAGCACTAAGTAGTGCAGTATAATATAAGTAGTGCAGTGTAAGCAGTATATGAGTAAGCAGTAGCATTATAAGCAGAATAAATAGGTTACAGTATGAACAGTGTAGCAGCATATGAGCTGTATAGGTAATGCAGTCTAGCAGTATATATGTATTAACAGTAACATAAGGTAGATAGCAGAATAAATATAAATATGGAATGCCGTATAAACAGGTATGTACAGTATGTACAGATATGTGCAGTGTATTAACAGTAGTATTAAAGAAAATATAGGGATATGTGCATTATGTGCATTATGAACAGTATAGACAGATTATGAACAGTATGGACAGATATGTACAGAAGAGCAGTGGTATTGAGTAAGAGCAGTGGCACAGTAATGCAGTAATGCATGCTCCCGAGGTCAGGTGACCGTCCATTATGTTCCCTACGCAGTCTAGAGGAGGGGTTAGGGTTAGGGTTAGGGTTGACACCCCTCATGGTCTAGAGGAGGGGTTAGGGTTGACACCCCTCATGGTCTAGAGGAGGGGTTAGGGTTAGGGTTGACACCCCTCATGGTCTAGAGGAGGGGTTGGGGTTAGGGTTAGGGTTGACACCCCTCATGGTCTAGAGGAGGGGTTGGGGTTAGGGTTAGGGTTGACACCCCTCATGGTCTAGAGGAGGGGTTAGGGTTAGGGTTGACACCCCTCATGGTCTAGAGGAGGGGTTAGGGTTAGGGTTGACACCCCTCATGGTCTAGAGGAGGGGTTAGGGTTAGGGTTGACACCCCTCATGGTCTGGAGGAGGGGTTAGGGTTAGGGTTGACACCCCTCATGGTCTAGAGGAGGGGTTAGGGTTGACACCCCTCATGGTCTAGAGGAGGGGTTGGGGTTAGGGTTAGGGTTGACACCCCTCATGGTCTAGAGGAGGGGTTAGGGTTAGGGTTGACACCCCTCATGGTCTAGAGGAGGGGTTAGGGTTAGGGTTGACACCCCTCATGGTCTGGAGGAGGGGTTAGGGTTAGGGTTGACACCCCTCATGGTCTAGAGGAGGGGTTAGGGTTAGGGTTGACACCCCTCATGGTCTGGAGGAGGGGTTAGGGTTAGGGTTAGGGTTGACACCCCTCATGGTCTAGAGGAGGGGTTAGGGTTAGTGCTAAATAGTAGTAAAATGCTATTTTTTGGCTGGGAAAATGTGTGTAGAGTTCATTATTTGTCTTCTATGCAGTGCAGCAGTCTTTCATTAGGATATTAGAAGAATTACAAACCCTTAAAAACACAAATATACATTAAGAGGATTACATGTTTATTTCCAGATATAGTTATATATAATGTGTGATTCCTTTATCCATATTTACTATTTCTAAATGCTTAAACAAGTTGAACGTGGGGGCTTTTATTTTGAAAATCCACCCGAGGTAGGAGGGCAGAGTTAGAGACGCACAGAGGAGCGGCAAGTCCGTCATTCTCCTCCCACCGTGTCTCTATTGACAAACACACACACACCCGCTTGTGTCGAAGAAGCACAATGCTCAGAACTGTACTTTCCCGAACTTTGCCTCGGTTCTCCGGGGTCTCGGCCTGCCGTTACTCCGCCGCCGCCATCCCGGCTCCGAGCACCAAGCCGGAGGTCCAGTACACCAAGGTAGGCTCGCCGGACGGTGCTGCTGGCAGGGTTAGGATTAGGGTTAGGGTTAGGTTTAGGTTTAGGTTTAGGGTTAGGGTTAGGGTCGGTGTGCTGACCGTGCACACCGCTACAACATGTCTGGAGCAAACGTGCAAATGAGTAAAACTGAATTGTCACGTAGTTTAGTTCCGTCGAGCGGTTCGAGTCTTGACACCTGTTGACGACCGTGACAGGCGAGCAGAGCCCGAGGCCACCGGCAGGACAGGCCTCGCAGGCTAAAGGAGATAAGACAGGCCTGAGTCTCAGTGTGTCTAACCCTAACCCTGTCTAACCCTAACCCTAGTCACACTAGAGGGTTGTTAGTAGTTACAGTAGAGGGTTGTTTGGGTTAGGGTTAGGTTCAGGGTACAGGGGGTTCTAACGGGGGTGTTCTAACAGAATGTTTTTGAGAATGCTTTTCAGTAGTTATAACATGTCTCAGTAGTTATAAACACGTCTCAGTAGTAATAACTGTAGTTATAACATGTCTCTCCTCTCCCTACAGCTGTTCATTAACAACGAGTGGCAGGATGCGGTCAGCGGGCGTTCCTTCCCGACCATCAACCCTTCCACAGGAGAGGTCATCTGTCAGGTGGCAGAGGCCGACGCGGTGAGACCCTAGTCCTAGTCCTGCCTCAGACCCTAGTCCTGCCTCAGACCCTAATCCTAGTCCTGCCTCAGACCCTAGTCCTAGTCCTGCCTCAGACCCTAGTCCTAGTCCTGCCTCAGACCCTAATCCTAGTCCTGCCTCAGACCCTAGTCCTAGTCCTGCCTCAGACCCTAGTCCTAGTCCTGCCTCAGACCCTAGTCCTAGTCCTGCCTCAGACCCTAGTCTAGTCCTCCCTCAGACCCTAATCCTAGTCCTGCCTCAGACCCTAATCCTAGTCCTGCCTCAGACCAGGTCAGACCCTAGTCCTGCCTCAGACCCTAATCCTAGTCCTCCCTCAGACCCTAATCCTAGTCCTGCCTCAGACCCTAATCCTAGTCCTGCCTCAGACCCTAGTCCTAGTCCTCCCTCAGACCAGGTCAGACCCTAGTCCTGCCTCAGACCCTAATCCTAGTCCTGCCTCAGACCCTAGTCTAGTCCTGCCTCAGACCCTAATCCTAGTCCTGCCTCAGACCCTAGTCCTAGTCCTCCCTCAGACCAGGTCAGACCCTAGTCCTAGTCCTGCCTCAGACCCTAGTCCTAGTCCTCCCTCAGACCCTAGTCCTAGTCCTGCCTCAGACCCTAGTCCTAGTCCTGCCTCAGACCCTAGTCCTAGTCCTGCCTCAGACCCTAGTCCTAGTCCTGCCTCAGACCCTAATCCTAGTCCTGCCTCAGACCCTAGTCCTAGTCCTGCCTCAGACCCTAGTCCTAGTCCTCCCTCAGACCCTAGTCCTAGTCCTGCCTCAGACCCTAATCCTAGTCCAGCCTCAGACCAGGTCAGACCCTAATCCTAGTCCTGCCTCAGACCCTAATCCTAGTCCTGCCTCAGACCCTAGTCCTAGTCCAGCCTCAGACCAGGTCAGACCCTAATCCTAGTCCTGCCTCAGACCCTAATCCTAGTCCTGCCTCAGACCCTAGTCCTAGTCCTGCCTCAGACCCTAGTCCTAGTCCTGCCTCAGACCAGGTCAGACCCTAGTCCTGCCTCAGACCCTAGTCCTAGTCCTCCCTCAGACCCTAATCCTAGTCCTGCCTCAGACCCTAATCCTAGTCCTGCCTCAGACCCTAGTCCTAGTCCTGCCTCAGACCCTAGTCCTAGTCCTGCCTCAGACCAGGTCAGACCCTAGTCCTGCCTCAGACCCTAGTCCTAGTCCTCCCTCAGACCCTAGTCCTGCCTCAGACCAGGTCAGACCCTAGTCCTGCCTCAGACCCTAGTCCTAGTCCTCCCTCAGACCCTAGTCCTAGTCCAGCCTCAGACCCTAATCCTAGTCCTGCCTCAGACCCTAGTCTAGTCCTGCCTCAGACCAGGTCAGACCCTAGTCCTGCCTCAGACCCTAATCCTAGTCCTGCCTCAGACCCTAGTCTAGTCCTGCCTCAGACCCTAATCCTAGTCCTGCCTCAGACCCTAGTCCTAGTCCTCCCTCAGACCAGGTCAGACCCTAGTCCTAGTCCTGCCTCAGACCCTAGTCCTAGTCCTCCCTCAGACCCTAGTCCTAGTCCTGCCTCAGACCCTAGTCCTAGTCCTGCCTCAGACCCTAGTCCTAGTCCTGCCTCAGACCCTAGTCCTAGTCCTGCCTCAGACCCTAATCCTAGTCCTGCCTCAGACCCTAGTCCTAGTCCTGCCTCAGACCCTAGTCCTAGTCCTCCCTCAGACCCTAGTCCTAGTCCTGCCTCAGACCCTAGTCCTAGTCCAGCCTCAGACCAGGTCAGACCCTAATCCTAGTCCTGCCTCAGACCCTAATCCTAGTCCTGCCTCAGACCCTAGTCCTAGTCCAGCCTCAGACCAGGTCAGACCCTAATCCTAGTCCTGCCTCAGACCCTAATCCTAGTCCTGCCTCAGACCCTAGTCCTAGTCCTGCCTCAGACCCTAGTCCTAGTCCTGCCTCAGACCAGGTCAGACCCTAGTCCTGCCTCAGACCCTAGTCCTAGTCCTCCCTCAGACCCTAATCCTAGTCCTGCCTCAGACCCTAATCCTAGTCCTGCCTCAGACCCTAGTCCTAGTCCTGCCTCAGACCCTAGTCCTAGTCCTGCCTCAGACCAGGTCAGACCCTAGTCCTGCCTCAGACCCTAGTCCTAGTCCTCCCTCAGACCCTAGTCCTGCCTCAGACCAGGTCAGACCCTAGTCCTGCCTCAGACCCTAGTCCTAGTCCTCCCTCAGACCCTAGTCCTAGTCCTGCCTCAGACCAGGTCAGACCCTAGTCCTAGTCCTGCCTCAGACCCTAGTCCTAGTCCTCCCTCAGACCCTAGTCCTAGTCCAGCCTCAGACCAGGTCAGACCCTAGTCCTATTACCTGTATCTGGTCCTTAATCCACTTTATACACTTAATACCCCCCCCCCCCCCCCCAGGCTGATGTAGAGAAGGCAGTGAAAGCTGCTAAGGACGCCTTCAGGTTGGGGTCTCCATGGCGACGGATGGACGCGTCGGACCGTGGGCTGCTGCTGAGCCGATTGGCCGACGCCATCGAGAGAGACACCGCCTACCTCGCGGTGAGTCACATGACCACTAACCAGGAAGTGACTCACCTGACGGCCTGTTCTGATTTGATAACAACACAGTTCTCCGCCCTCTTCCCAGAAGGCACCTGTGCTGCTGCAGGGGGAGGAGCTACATGCTGGTGTTGGGTGACAGTCATGGTTACAGTCATGGTGGTCGTGGTTACAGTGGTTCTCAGGTCATGTGACCTGTAGCAGGAAGCTAATTGGCTGATGATACAAGGCCTGGGTACTTCCTGTTTACTCCAGAAAGACGACTGCTCACATCCTGCAGAGCCATACTGATAACAGATGACGTGCGTGCGTGCGTGCGTGCGTGCGTGTGTGGTCTGTCTCTGTGTGTGTCAGTGTGTGTGAGGTCTGTCTCTGCGTGTGTGTGTGTGTGTGTGTGTCTGTCTGTCTGTCTGTCTGTCTGTCTGTCTGTCTGTCTGTCTGTCTGTCTGTCTGTCTGTCTGTGTGTGTGTGTGTGTGTGTGTGTGTGTGTGTGTTTGTGCCTGCTCTGTCTTGTGTAACAGTTTACTGTAGAATTGCAAAACAGCTTCTGATTGGATGCAGTCCCAGAGGTCTGACCTCTGACCTGGGCATGTTGGCATGTTGCCAACAGGGCATGTTGCCAACAGGGCATGTTGGCCTGGAGACTGCTGTCATAGCAACATTCTTTACTTCCTTAAGTAAACTACAACTGAATGAATGATTTATTACTGTTCATTTAATACTCAATTAATGTTAAAGTAAGAATCCAATCCCACGTCAGTGACCAGGAGAGAGCCCAGGGTCACCCCCCACCCCCCCCCCCCCCCCACACACACACACACACACATACACTGCTGATCCTGTCTCTGTTCTGCTCTGAAAGCCCATGGCTCATTGGCTGACCTCTGTTGACCTCTTGTTTCCATAGGAACTGGAGACTCTGGACAACGGGAAGCCGTATGCTGTGTCCTACTCAGTAGACGTTCCCATGGTGGTGAAGTGTCTGAGGTGTGTGTGTGTGTGTGTGTGTGTGTGTGGAATGTAGCATGTACCCGTTATGGTCCTGAGATGTTGACTCTCTTGCTGCCATGGACCAATCAGGTGCAAGATCTCTGGGTCCTGTGTGTGTGTGTGTGTGTGTGTGTGTGTGTGTGTGTGTGTAGGTACTATGCTGGCTGGGCTGATAAGTGGGGGGGGAAGACCATCCCCATCGATGGAGACTTCTTCAGCTACACACGACATGAACCCATCGGAGTCTGCGGCCAGATCATCCCAGTAAGTGTGTGTGTGTGTGTGTGTGTGATTGTATGTGTGTGTCTGTGTCTGTGTCTGTGTCTGTGTGTGTTAGCCTGCATTCCCAACCTGAACCAGATGATGTCACTACTGGTCAACAACCAATCACCTGGCTTTAACAGTGTGTGATGCTTTGCTCCGCCCCATCTGTCAGTGGAACTTCCCCCTCCTGATGCAGGCCTGGAAGCTCGGCCCTGCCCTAGCAACCGGGAACACCATCGTCATGAAGGTGGCGGAGCAGACGCCCCTGACTGCCCTGTACGTGGCCAGTCTGATACAAGAGGTACACACACACACACACACACACACACACACACACACACACACACACACACCCTTTCCTAGCTGTACTGTGTGTGTAGGTGGGCTTTCCCCCGGGTGTGGTCAACATCCTGCCAGGTCTGGGTCCGTCTGCCGGTGCCGCCATCGCTGGTCACATGGACGTAGACAAGGTGGCCTTCACCGGATCCACAGAGGTAACACACACACACACACACACACACACACACACACACACACACCACACCACACCACACCACACAACTACAGTGTGTGTGTGTGTGTGTGTGTGTGTGTGTGTGTAGGTAGGTCATCTGATCCAGAGGGCGTCGGCCAACAGTAATCTGAAGAAGGTGACTCTGGAGCTGGGAGGGAAAAGCCCCAACATCATCATGGCTGACGCCAACAGTGAGTGTGTGTGTGTGTGTGTGTGTGTGTGTGTGTGTGTGTGTGTGTGTGTGTGTGTGTGTGTGTGTGTGAGATGGTTGTGTTCTGATCAGATGGTGTATTATGGAGGAGACGGACATGTCACAATATGAACCGTGTGTGTGTGTGTGTGTGTGTGTGTGTGTGTGTGTGTGTGTAGTGGAGGAGGCGGTGGAACAGTCCCACTTTGCGTTGTTCTTCAACCAGGGTCAGTGTTGCTGTGCAGGCAGCCGAACCTACGTCCATGAGGACGTCTACGAGGACTTCCTGGAGCGCAGCGTGGAGAGAGCCAGGAGACGGGTGGTGGGGGACCCCTTCAACCTGGACACGGAGCAGGGACCCCAGGTCTCACACACACACACACACACACACACACACACACAGTTACCATGTCCACCACAGTAACACAGATGAGCAGAACAGTGACATTTTCAGCAGTTAGTCATTTCTCAATGCTAATGTTCTCCCCCCTCCCAGGTGGATGAGGAACAGTTTAAGAAGATCCTGGGGTACATCAGCAGTGGGAGGAGGGAGGGGGCGCGGCTCCTCTGTGGGGGGGGCGTGGCCGCCGACCGCGGCTTCTTTATCCAACCAACCATTTTTGGAGACGTCACCGACAACATGATCATCGCCAGGGAGGAGGTACACACACACATACACACACACACACACACACACACACACAGCACGCACGCACACCTCCTTTTTATGTGTTTTTGTGTTTGTGTGTGTGTGTGCGTGCGTGTGTGTAGATCTTTGGGCCGGTGATGCAGGTGCTGAAGTTCCGTGGCGTGGAGGAGGTTTTGGAGCGCGCCAACGCCAGTCAGTACGGCCTGGCAGCAGCTGTGTTCACCAGAGACCTGGACCAGGCTCTCCACATGTCCCAGGGCCTCCGCGCAGGCACCGTCTGGTACCACCTTAGCCCTAACCCTGTCCTAACTCTATCCTAATCCTGACCTAACCCTGTCCTAACCCTAACCTTGTCCTAATCCTGACCTGACCCTGTCCTAACCCAACCCTAACCCTGTCCTAACCTTACCCTGACCTAACGCTGTCCTAGGCAAGGCAACTTTATTTATATAGCACATTTCATACACAAGGCAGACTCAAAGTACTTCACATGTCAGACAATAAAATGAAATAAGAAAAGAGTAAAGTTATAAAAGTGCAAAAGTTAAAAAATGCATTATAGTAAAAGTGCAATGTATTTAAGATTTAGCAGAAAGCTAAAGTGAACAGGAATGTTTTTAGCCTTGATTTAAAAGTGGTCAGAGTTGGGGCAAGTCTTAAGTCTTCAGGAAGTTTATTCCAGCTATTTGTTGCATAGTAACTAAATCCTGCTTTCCCATGTTTAGTATTTACTCTGGGAACCATTAACAGATTGGTCTCAGATGATCTTAGAAGACTTGTGTAGCGGAAGCATTTCAGTGATATACTTTGGCTCTAAGCCATGTAGTGATTTATAGGTGAGCAGCAGTATTTTGAAATCAATTCTCTGACATACGGGGAGCCAATGTAAGGATTTAAGAATTGGTGTAATGTGTTAAAATGTTTTGGTCTTGGTAAGAACTCTAGTAGCAGCATTCTGAACAAGCTGTAGCTGCCTAAGAGGTTTTTTCGGAAGACCTGCAAGGAGTTCCAGTAATCTAGCCTACTAGTTATAAAGGCATGTACAAGTTTTTCTAAGTCTTGTGTGGACATGAGTCCTCTTAGTCTTGCTATGTTTTTCAGGTGATAGTAGGCTGATTTTGTTACTGATTTGATGTGGCTGTCGAAATGTAGATCCGAATCCATAATAACCCAGAGATTTCTGGATTGGTTTTTGGTTTTCAAGGACAGAGAGTGAAGGTGTTGGCTAACTTTCGGCCTTTCTTTTTTCTCGCCGAAAACAATCATCTGGGTTTTGTCCTTATTTAATTGAAGGAAATGTTGGCACATCCAGTCTTTGACTTGCTCAATGCACAGCAGATCTATGGGGCGATAGTCGTACGGTGATAGCGCTACGTAGATCTGAGTGTCGTCGGCATAGCAATGGTAGTCAATGTTATTATTTCGCATGATTAGCCCTAGTGGGAGCATGTAGAGGTTGAATAAAGACGGCTCTAGGATTTAACCTTGGGGGACTCCACACGTCACGTTAGTTGGTACATAGTTGCCAATGGAGACTAAATAATTCCTGTCTTATATGTAGATATGACCTGAACCAACTTAAAGCTGTGCCTGAAAGTCCCACCCAGTTTTCCAACCTATCCAAAAGTACTGAGTGGTCAATAGTGTTGAATGCAGCACTGAGGTCTAATAGCATTAATATTGACATTTTGCCAGGCTGTGTTAAGACGGATGTCATTTACAACTTTAATAAGAGCCGTCTCAGTCTCGGTGCTGTGAAGAGGTCAAAAACCTGACCGGAAGTTGTCATAGCAGCCAGTTGAGGTCAGGAAATGATTAAGTTGCTGGAGGACAACTTTCTCAATGATTTTACTTATGAAGGCCATATTAATAATATCTAGGCATCTAGGCTCCGCTTTTTTAAAAGGGGTTTAATAACTTAGCCCTTTTTATAAGGGCTTTTGGAAAATTGCCTGATTGGAGAGAGATGTATTGGCAGTATGTCTATAGCTAGGCAGTCAAAAACATTCTTAAAGAAGGTGGTAGGTAAGGCAGCAGGTGGACGGCTTCAGTTATGTCACCGTTTCCACAAGAGTTTTAGAGTCTATGACATTAAAGCATGGCATTATTGCAACGTTACTGTTGTCTAAACAAGGTGGTGATCCAACATTTTTGTTAGAAGCGGAAATGTTGATGGTGCGTCAAACGCCTTCGATTTTATCAGTAAAAAAGGATGCAAACTTGTTGCATTTCTGGGTGGAAAGCAGTTGTATCTAGTATTTGTGTTGGGGGATTGGTTCGTCCATCAACGGTTGGGTTTGTGCATTATTAGTGTTAGTGTCAGGGTTAGGGTTAACCCATTATTAGTGTTAGTGTCAGGGTTAGGGTTAGTGTTAGGGTTAACCCATTATTAGGGTTAACCCATTGTTAGGGTTAGTGTTAGGGTTAGGGTTAACCCATTATTAGTGTTAGGGTTAGTGTTAGGGTTAACCCATTATTAGTGTTGCTGTTAATGATATTGGAGAAAAAGGTTTCTAAGTTGTCGGCACGGAGGTTCTTTATAGATGTCATGGTGAACATGAAGTTTTGTTTTCCGCCAGATGCGTTCAGCTTTCCGGTACTAACTTTCCGGCTGTTCCAGAAGCAACATTTCTCCAGGGTGCTTTTTGCTTACCAGAAATCGTTTTAACCTCAGCAGGTGCAATGACATCTAGAACTTTCACAATTTTGGAATTAAGGTTATCTACAAGGTCGTCAGCAGAACATGGGGTGGGAGGTGGTAGCATGGAGATGGCACCCTGTCCTAACCCTAACCTACCCATGTCCTAATCCTGTCCTAACCCTAACCTACCCATGTCCTAATCCTGTCCTAACCCTGACCTAACCTACCCATGTCCTAATCCTGTCCTAACCCTGACCTAACCCTAACCTACCCATGTCCTGACCCTGACCATGTCCTAATCCTTTCCTAACCCTGACCCTGTCCTAACCCACCGACACACTGGACCTGGGTTCTCCTTCAGGATGTAACCTTGGTTACAGCTGTCTGATTCGAGGCAGCAGAGACAGTTGTTTATTCATATTCCAGCTTTTTGATGCAGATTGTGAACAATCCCTATGAGGCCAAACACCACAAGTATATGCTGCTATAATAATAGTAATAACAGTAATAATAATAATAGTAGTACTATTATTATAGTAATAATAGTAGTCATAATAATAGTAATAGTAGTAATAATAGTAGTAATAATAATAATAGTAATAGTAGTAATAATAAAAGTAGTAATAATAGCAATAATAACAGTAATAAGTGTGTGTGTGTCGTCCTCAGGATTAACTGCTATGACGTGTTCGGAGCCCAGGCGCCCTTCGGAGGATACAAGATGTCCGGTAACGGCCGGGAGCTGGGAGAGTATGGCCTGGACAACTACACTGAAGTCAAAACAGTACGACACACACAAACACCACACCACACACACAAACCACACACCCGTTTAACGTTCATGCCAAACACACCGACCAGATCACTGACTGTCATGTTCACTAAATGCCTCCATCTTGTGTTCCATCAGTGAAGTGATTTCCTATCTCTGCTCCCTCCCCTGTACCCTCCCCTCCCTCCCCTGTACCCTCCCCTCCTCTCTCCCTCCCTCCCAGGTCACCATCAAGGTTCCTCAGAAGAACTCATAAACGTGTGAACTTTGACCACACGCGTCCATCTTTAATAAGGTATATAGGCTCTCAGAAGTGTTTAATATTTTTAATAAATCGCTTCTTGTCAAACGCTCCTGTCCTCCGTGTGTGCATGCGCATCTCATGTCTGAGTGTGTGTCTGTATCCTGTCCTCCCTGTGTGTGTGGCTCTGATCTGACTGATTAACCACAGAAAGAAAAGTCTTGATCCACCAAAGTGACACGTTTGTTCTGTACCTTTAAAAGTCCAACAAACACCATTTGTTTCTGTTGTGATAGAAGCCAAAAGCAAATATACATTCAGATTTTTTTAGTTAGTTTTTGTATTAAATGTAATGATTCATAACCACATTACATTTTCATCGAGGTTGGTAACATTTCCATGCATACATATTTAAAAAGTTGAAACAGTTTAAAAATCACACGAGCCTTAGAGCCATTTCACTTTCAATACAAACTACAACAGTTATGACGCTACAACATGACACTCAAGAACACCGTTCTATAACCTTCTATCCATCCATACTGGTCTTCTATAACCTTCTATCCATCCATACTGGTCTTCTATAACCTTCTATCCATCCATACTGGTCTTCTATAACCTTCTATCCATCCATACTGGTCTTCTATCCATCCATACTGGTCTTCTATAACCATACTGGTACACTGTGACATCTTTACCAGCCTGATCAAATTGTGTGTGTGTGTGTGTTCTACCTAGTGTGTAGTGTGTGTTCTACCTAGTGTGTTGTGTGTGTGTGTGTGTGTTCTACCTGGTGTGTAGTGTGTAAGTTTGGATGGCGTTCTGAAAGTAGGCGGCGGTGTTGTGTCGTGGCTGCAGGAGGATGATGTAACATTTAGGCAGGAAGTAGCCGAGCAGGACGCCGTAGAGGCTGGCGAGGACGGAGAAGGCGCTGATGGACAGGAAGTCCTTCCCCTGGGACGCCAGGCGGGCTGTCAGAGACACGGTGAACGACAGGAAGAAGATGAGCACGCTGAAGGTGATGGACTTCCCCTCGTTGTAGTTCTTCGGGAGGTCCGTCCCCATGTAGGCAAACAGGAAGCAGGCGGAGCCTAGCGCCACCACCAATAGCAGGATGAGGTAGTAGATGGGGGCGTGGCCTACAGTGCAGTCCAGCACCACCTCCCTGTAGAAGGTCACATGGGAGGGCCGTGGCCCCCCCACTGCCACCAACGCCACGCACAGCAGCAGCTCCACCCCCGTGCACGTCGCTATGGCGATCCACTGGCCACCGTGCCTCACCCAGAAGGCGTACGCCCGCGGCAGCCTGGCGGCCATCTTGAAGATGCAGACGATCTGGAAGGAGCGCACGGCGAGGCAGGAGAGGCACGCCACGTAGAACACGGCAAACACGGGCGTCCGCAGGGCGCAGGCAGCGGGGGAGGGCGGGCCCACGTACAGCAGCACGCTGCCCGCTGATAGGCTGAGGCACACCAGCATGAAGGAGCACAGGCGGGCGCCCCCCGCCGAGCGCACCACAGGGGTGTGTCTGTGGCGGAGGAAGAGGACGAGGACCGCCACGCAGAGGAGGAACATGGCGACTGTCAGCGTCACCATGACGACCACCAGGGGGTCTGACAGACGCAGGAACTCCACTGAACGCTGCGTACAGGAAGTGCTGCCGCTGGCTGCCCACTCATCCTCCTGGCAGGGCAGGCAGCTGTAGGGGTCCGCTGGGGGGGGGGGGGGGGGGGGGGGTTGTTATTAGACCACAGAGAAACCCATTGTCTGTTCCTACCAGGGGAGAGGGGAGGGGCTAGGTCAAACTTCACCATGCATCCTCGTTCTGACCTAACCCTAACCCTAACCCCGAACAGCGTAACCCCAACCCTAACCAACCCTAACCCAGAACAGCCCAACCCTAACCAACCCTAACCCAGAACAGCCTAACCCTAACCAACCCCAACCCTAACCCAGAACAGCCTAACCCTAACCAACCCTAACCCAGAACAGCCCTAATCCTAACTAACCATAACTATAATAATAAGCTTTTATTTATATAGCACCTTTCATACATCAGAATGCAGCTCAAGGTTCTGTACAATCCAGATTAAAACCCAAAACAACTCCAACAGAATTAATCAATAGAATAAAAACAGCAGAGACAAAGTGCTAATTGAAAGCTAACTTGAAGAGAGAGGTTTTTAACTGGCGCTTAAAGATGTTTCCTGAGCTTGCCTCCCTGATTTCCTGAGGTACCGTATTCCACAGTTTGAGAGTTAATAAATCATCATCATAATAATCACCAACATTCTTTTGGGTTGTGACAGTAACCTTCAATAAGCCAGCTCAGAGGACCTGGGGGCTCTTGAGGGCGTCTAGATCGTCAGTGAGTCAGTAAGGTAGGAGGGTCCCAGACCATTTAGTGCTTTAAATACGAGTAGAAGGACTTTGTCAATTGTAACCGGTACAGGGAGCCGGGCAGAGCAGCTCAGACTGGACTGAGATGCTCTCTCCTCTTAGTTTTTGTCAGTAGCCTTGCAGTAGTGAGGGGCAAATGGCATTAGCATAATTTGGTTCAACAGAGATGTATAATTGAGTATCATCCACATAGCTATGGAAGTTTCCTTTGTGTGCTCTGATAATGTTGCCAACGGTAACATACACAGAGAGAATATTAAGGGACCAAGGCCACTTCCTGGTGCAACACCAAAACATATATCACACTCATCCGATACGTGATCTCCACCCCTAACCATAACTAACCCTAAAGCTAAAACACGAAACTGTCTTTATTTGTACTCTGTACCTGTGTGGTTGATGCTCTGTGATTGGTTACCTGCTGTGATGAAGGTTCCGTCAGGGCAGATCAGACACTGGAAGCAGCAGGAGTGGAACCCCGTCTGCACCTTCCTGAAGCCTGGAGCACACGGCCTGGAGCACAGGTAGACTGGAGCCTGAGGGGGGGAGGGGGGAGGGGGGGGGTTAACGCCCCAGAGACAGAACCAACGCCCCAGCCTGAAGCTGTGTGAGTTGAGGAGCAGCAGGCCACATAAAGCCACAGCCGTAGTGTTGCTTAGCGACATGCTCTACCAGCTGAGCCTAACCCAGGACCTCCTCACCTCAGAGAGAGAGAGAGAGAGAGAGAGAGTGTGCGCGTGCGGACCTCCTCACCTCTGAGCCTTCAAACCAGCTGATCTGGTCTGGGTCGATGTGGAAGCTGGGCTCAGGGTTGTTGCTGTAGGAGCCAATCACCTCCAGTCCACCACACGGCCAACGCCAGTGCACGATGTCATAGAAGGCAGGAGGGTCCCCGTTGTCATCAAACTCTACACTCTGATTGGCCAGCGTGAACTTCACTCTCTTCAGAGCTTCAGTCACCTGGGAGGTAAACACAACATTCAGACAGAGGGTGAGAGTGTGTGGTAGTGTGTGTGGTAGTAGTGGTAGTGTGTGGTAGTGGTAGTGTGTGGTAGTGGTAGTGTGTGGTAGTGGTAGTCCTACCATGTACGGGCGGAGCAGCCCTGTGTAGGAGCAGTGTAGCGGGTCACAGAGCAGGGCGTTGTGGAGGGCGTGACCCACGGCATAGACAGCAGAGTAAATACTCCAGCTGTAGGTGGGGTCCTCCTCCACCAGGGTCTGAGCAGCCACGTCCCGGCAGGCTGGGCAGATCTGGTTACAGCCCTCCCCCTCAGGGCAGACCCCCTCCCCCTCCTCAGGGCAGACCCCCTCCCCCTCCTCAGGGCAGGACCCCCCCCCCCCCCTGTCTGCGTCGGACAGAGGTGGAGATGAACTCTCTGAACCCCTGCAGCTCCTGGTGACCCTGCAGCGTGACCCCCAGGACCGTCCCCACGCTGCTCAGCTGCCCCACCAGCTGCTGGTTCTGGGACCAGGTCTCACTGGCCAGCCACACCCCCCCCTGGCCCTCTCCTCCCCCCCTCCGCACTGCTTCCCGCACCAGCGGGTCCACGAACTCCACGTTGGCGAACACCACCACCACCCGCACCATCAGCATGTCCAGCTTCTCAAAGATCCGACCAATCAGAGAGCTGTCCAGAGGGATGGTGTCCTGGTAGGCCAGGCAGATGTGGGCGGGGCGTATCTGCTCCTGGAAGGCGGCCAGGGCGTCACGGCTGTAGTCGTTATCGCCACCCAGGAACGCCACCCAGGTCCAGCCGAAGTGCTGCAGCAGGCGCACCATGGCCTGGACCTGGTACCGGTCGCTGGGGATGGTTCTGAAGAAGGAGGGGAAGCGGGTCTTGGAGCTCAGCTGGACGCTGGACGCCCCGTGGGTCACCTGGGGGTAACCAAGGAAACAGAAAGAGTAGAACTATCTATTCTTGTTCTCTCCATGGAATGTGGTGTCTGAGGACTGAGAAAAGCGCTATACAAAATAAATACATTATTATTATTAGTAGTAGTAGTAGTAGTAGTAGTAGTACACCAAAATATGTCTGACACAGAATTGTAATACATAATGGCCATGGTGACCATTGTTACTGCATGTGTAGAACATACACAGAGATGACACCATGGAGCCAAGCATCATTTGACTTAACATTCCAATGTCAGTTGACTTGGTTGTCAATAAAGGTGATCCACTTCTGACACCAACAACCACAAGTTAATCTGTTGTTTTTTTAATTTGTTTGTTGGTGTAAACAGAGTTTGTGCCTCCTAGAGACCACTCGTCTCAGAGACCACCCAGAGACCACATGGTAAATCTCTATAGCAAATAAAGAGAGAACATTCAACATAGGACAGGACAAGGAGGCCTGACGCCAGTGCGGTCGGTAGGTGAAGGGAGGTTCATTGGTACCAAGCACAAGAACCACAGTACTAATATTCTTGTGATAATACGATGAGCTCACCACCAATATTGTAGCAACCCGAGAACTCTCTTTAAAAATGGGAGGGGAGGGGGCGCTTAGTGGTGTAGCACACTAATGCACACACCACGTAAGCGCAAGGTTCCTGGTTCGATTCAGACCCTCGACATATCTTACGTCATCCCTCCTCTCTCTCCCATCCTTCCTGTCAATCTCTACTGTCTCTATCCCAATAAAGCAGAAATGCCCTAAAACATAAAAAATTAAAATAATGGGAGGGGAAACCAGAAAAGGTAGAGGAACCAGACCATGACGAGGTAGAGGAACCAGACCCTGACGAGGTAGAGGAACCAGACCCTGACGAGGTAGAGGAACCAGACCCTGACGAGGTAGAGGAACCAGACCCTGACGAGGTACAGGAACTAGGCCATGACGAGGTAGAGGAACCAGACCCTGACGAGGTACAGGAACCAGACCATGACGAGGTAGAGGAACCAGACCCTGACGAGGTACAGGAACCAGACCATGACGAGGTAGAGGAACCAGACCCTGACGAGGTACAGGAACCAGACCATGACGAGGTAGAGGAACCAGACCCTGACGAGGTAGAGGAACCAGACCCTGACGAGGTAGAGGAACCAGACCATGACGAGGTAGAGGAACCAGACCCTGACGAGGTAGAGGAACCAGACCCTGACGAGGTAGAGGAACCAGACCCTGACGAGGTACAGGAACCAGGTGAATGATATTGGTGGTGGCGAACAGCCAGGAAGTGTGAATGATTTGCATATGGGGGAGGGACCCTACATTTGAAGTGTATAAACATGGTGGACTGAGAGAAAGAAGGGAGATGCTTCAGAACCACCTCAGCTTTTGTTACTCGGAATAAAAGTCTCTGAATAAACCATCAGCTCTAGTCTTTGGCATTTTATTTCAAAGTATTTTAACTTAGAATTCCACCACAACCACCTGTCCCAGAGACCACCCTGAGACCACCTGTCTTAGAGACCACGACTTGTCTCTATATCGAAAATAAACCAAGATGGCAGCGAATGAAGCAGCTTCCTTTAAAGTGTCTTTGATAAAGATAAAACTAAAACCTCCAAATGATCTCCACAAGATGGCCGCCGCTGCTCCATGGAATGTTGATCTGGAAGGGCATGTCTGTTCTACCCACTGTTTCTATGGTTATTTATTTGTCACGCTGTTTATCAACCATCAATAATAATGTTTCCCTCACAGAAACAGAATGAGTAGAAGGACATGCCCATTCAAATCGACATTCCATGGTGGTGGTCCCGGCGGCCATCTTGTGGCGACCATGTGGAGGTTTTAGCTTCAATCATCAGACATGATCTCACATCTCAGTCTGATTCATTCATCATGACAGGAAGTGGATTCAGCTGCTGTGTCAGTAGCACCACCTGTGGTCACAGCAGGCCACTACAGGCCTCCCCACAGGGATGAGGTACAACACTACAGTAACCATGGGAATGAGGTACAACACTACAGTTACCATGGGAATGAGGTTGGCCATGAAGAGTGGAGCGACGTTGATTGTCTGGCTGCTCCCGAACGGCCCGGTGACGGAGACCACCTTCTGCCTGTAGTCTGACCCCAACCACACTGGCACTGGCCCCCGGACCCCCGCCCCGCCCCTCCGGGAGAGCAGGTCGAGCGCGGCCCCGTAGCTGAGGGAATGGTGACAGTAGTCGTAGATCTGGTAACCGAGGGCGATGCCAGGAAGCAGCTCTGTGTTGTTGTTGATCTCCTCCACAGCGAACCTCATCACCTCAATCTGCTGGAGACTCGCTGTAGACAACACCAACCTGGAGGAGAGGAGAGGGGGAGGAGGAGAGGGAGAGGAGGAGGACAGGGAGAGGAGAGGAGGAGAGGGAGAGGAGGAGGACAGGGAGAGAGGGAGGAGAGGACAGGGAGAGGAGAGGAGGAGGACAGGGAGAGGGGGAGGAGAGGGAGAAGAGGACAGGGAGAGGGGGAGGAGAGGACATGGAGAGGGAGAGGAGAGGACAGGGAGAGGGGGGGGAGAGGAGGAGAGGACGGGGGGGAGAGGACAGGGAGAGGGGGAGGAGGGGACAGGGAGAGGGGGGGGGGAGAGGAGGAGAGGACAGGGGGGGGGGGGGAGAGGACAGGGAGAGGGGGATGAGAGGACAGGGAGAGGGGGAGGAGAGGACAGGGAGAGGGGGAGGAGAGGACAGGGAGAGGGGGAGGAGAGGGAGCACCAATGATCTATATATACTGTAGGTTGTACATCATTGGGTGGCATAGCCATCAACATCCAGCACCCTGCATCACCCTACTAACCCTGACCCTGTTCTAAAACCTCTTCACCCCCACTACTAACCCTAACCCTGTTCTAAAACCTCTTCACCCCCACTACTAACCCTGACCCTGTTCTAAAACCTCTTCACCCCCACTACTAACCCTAACCCTGTTCTAGAGCAGAGCATCGCCAGAGAAGACCCCCAGCGTCTGGTGGGTCAGTGGGTCGCAGACTTCAGGCAGTTATTGCTGCAAAGGATTATCGACCAAATACTAAACATGAGTTCTTTATTTGGAGGGGGGGGGGGGGGGTTAGGGTTGGGGTTAGGGTTAGTCTGACCTGTGACAGGGCAGCGCCTCTGGTCTGTCCTGAGTATCTGTGATGTCTCCGTAGTGCAGCTGGAACAGTCCTCCCAGTAGATAGTCTCCCTCCAGACTCAGCCCCAGGAGAGGGCAGGCCGGGCTGATGCCCTGCACCGCCAAACACATCACCATCATCACCACCGTCATCATCCTCATCATCATCCTCAGATGTAGAGGCTCTGCTGTGAGATGCTGGGTTAGAGATTATGAATACACACGCTGTCTGTTGACATGAAATATCACCTCTCTCCTTCCTGTTCATGTATCGGATCATCTGTTTTACATACCGGCTTCAGTTCCTGCTGCGTTGTCATGCCACAGGCGCCATGACGATCACATCCCATAATCACGCTCGGTTGGTATGGAAACCTGAGGTTTATGGAAACGACCAGAACGCAAAACAACCAAACAGGAAACTGACAGTCACTCATTTTCAAACCACGGATGAACAAACTGGCAAGCAGCAGACAGGACTGGTCATGGTCATGTGATGTCATTTCCTCTCTGCTGTGGCTGTTTGTGAATGTTTTATTAGATTATCAAAGACACTGAGAATGGCTGCAGTCGGGTTGCTATGGCTACAGTCGGGGTGCTATGGCTACAGTCGGGGTGCTATGGCTACAGTCGGGGTGCTATTTTGCTGTCGATTGTTGCACTCTTGAGGAGTTAGTCATTTCATTGTGCTGTATCTAGTGTATTGTGTGTGTGTGTGTGTGTGTGTGTGCGTGCCATTTGCTCATTTGCTTGTGGAAGGAACTCTTCACGCCAGACGGGTCCTGCTCTCCACAGCACCCAGAGACGCCATGGTAACACCCTCACTCAGAGTAACCATGGCTACAGGCCGGTATTCACCAGGAAGCTTCAGGTAAACAGCAGAGAGTCAACATTCACAGATGTTTTAATACTAAACATTTTATTTATTTAAAATGTTCAACTTCTCTGAGGCGCAGCAGTGACGTCCTGAGGAACAGAAACACTGGGTCAGAGACGCTTCCAACATTACTGTTATATTCATTCATATTATAGAACATGGAATAACTGTCAATCAGATTCTAAACCAAACCATGACAATCATCTGGGAGACCACACCTTAAAGGACAGGTCCCAGAGGTTGCCCGGCAACAGCACCTCCTGCTGGTCTGATTGGTCATCGCTCCACTCCGCTGGCTCCTGATTCGCCTGTAAAAACATCAAGGCCTCGTCGCTCTGCTCTGCAGGCTCCTGAGTGGTCAGGAGAAACGCTGGGGGTTGGTCTTCTGAAGACCCCTTCATCTCCATCGCTCTGTCCCTCCCTCTCCTGGCCCTGTCTCTCACCTCTCCTCCCCACTCCCTCTCCTCCTCTCCTCCCCCTTTTCCTGTCCCCTCTCTCTCTGAAACCTCAGCTGTCATGATGACATCACCTGTATTGTTGTCAGGGACAACCTCCTGACCCTCCACAGCCGTGACCTCTGACCCCCCAGCCTCTGTCCTCTCAGCAACAACCGTCCCCCTCTCCTCCAGACCTCCTGCTGCCTGCTCAGTCCTCCTCTCCTCCAGACCTCCTGCTGCCTCCTCAGTCCTCCTCTCCTCCAGACCTCCTGCTGCCTCCTCAGTCCTCCTCCCTCTGGGCTGCTGCTGGTCTGGCTGCTCTCCCTCTCCTGGTGTGACTGCCCAACTTTTGAATTTCACCTCCTCGGTCACTGGACTCTTGCGGCCCCCCTTCCCCATATCCCCCCCCCTCTTGTCCTGGACCCTCCAGCCAGTGGAGGTGATGAGGCTTCTGACAGCAGGGGACATGGAGGCGGGCCCTGAGAACAACACAGGTGTTTACAGGTCACATGACAGAAGGATCCAAGTTTCTGTTCTTTCACCAATCACCAATTCACAGACAGACAGGCTCATCACAGACAGACAGGCTCGTCCAAGGCATTGTGAAGTGACCCAGTCAGAACAGGGGACTGGGCCTGCGTTGGTGCCACCAATCAGACTCCACTGTGAAGGCTAGGGAAGCGGCGTTGACATCATTTCCTGGATTCCCGGCGACAACGCTGGCTGGGAGGAGTGTCATGTGACCACACCTCATCATCGCTGTCCTCACGGCTCCCAGGCCAGGAGAACCTTTCAGTAGCCAACCTCGCTAGGACGGAACACTGGCTGTGAGGTCACATTCTGATTGGCTTTGAGCAGAAGTCGTGTTGAGAACAACAAGCCCCTCCCCTTTGTCTTTACTCTTGAAAAGAGCAAATTAGTCAGTGTCAGCCAATCAACTTGCTAACATCACTAGCAAACTATATTTCTGAAAATGGACGTTGCTTAAGTGGTTTTATTTTTACTGGAATTATAATTTAGTCCCATGTGGCGATCAGTGAAAATGATTGGCTGGTTGAGATGCCTATTGGCTGTTTGGGAGTGTTCCAGGACTCCCCACACTAATGCTCTTCAGACCCTCAGCCTTCCAGACACGGTCAGGAGGTCACATGGTATGGTAACAGATGCTACTTACAGAACTCTGCCACCTCACAGACGCTGGCACAGCAGGAGCACACCGGGGACGCCACTTCTAGCTCCTCCCACCTGCAGGACCAATCACAGCTCACCAGCTTAATCAGCAATGAATGAACAATTAGGAAGTGAGCTGACGTTAGGACCACCTCCCTGCTGACGTTATGACCACCTCCCTGCTGACGTTAGGACCACCTACCTGTCTACGTCTCTGTTGTAGGTGCAGGCCTTGGCGCTGGGCTTGGGGGCGGAGCTTCCTACAGTCATGATGCAATGCAGGAAGAGGCGCTGAGGAACAGAGGGGCGGGGTCAGGAGGAGAGCGACAGCTCACTGGTGGAAACCTCTGTCACTCAACAGTGTGATTCTCAACCAACCTTGGAGGCGGCGGAGGGGAAGAGGAAGGCGTCGACAGAGAAACGCAGGAAATTGTCCTCTCTGTAGCTGAAGTGGGAGAGACTGCCTTCTCTCTGACTGTCCACCATGCACCTAACACACACACACACACACACACACACACACACACACAGGTGAGTTAGGTTAGGGTTAGGGTTGTTAGGTCAGGTGTGTTAGGTTAGGGTTGTTAGGTCAGGTGTGTTAGGTTAGGGTTGTTAGGGTTAGGGGGGGGTTAGGAAGCGCTGCTCTGAGATGATCATAAGTATATTGTAGGTTGTGGATGTTTGTGTGTGTAGTGTGTGTGTGTGCGTGTAGTGTGTGTGTGTGTACCCGTAGTTGTGGATGATGTTGTAGCGTGGTGTGTGTGTGTGTGTGTGTACCCGTAGTTGTGGATGATGTTGTAGCGTGGTGTGTGTGTGTGGTCAGGGTCTCTGGTCGGCGTGACGAAACAGGAGTCAATGAACAGCCGCTCGTCTCTGGACAGGAAGGCAGCAGAGGCCTGGAAGTACATGGGCTCCCCCAGTGTGAAGCTGTCCTCTGGGGACAGCGCCCCCCACTGGGCTGGAGGGACAAGGACAGGCAGGGAGGGGTTGTCTTGTAGTTGTAACCCCACAGAAACAGAATGAGTAGAAGGACACGGCCATTCAAATCAACACTCCATGGAGCACCAGCGGCCATCTTGGGGCGACCATTTGGAAGTTTTAGTTTGATATCTTTATCAAATCAACTGACATTTGAACGTTCAGTCCAATGATGCTGAGTTGCCATGGTGACACCTCAGAATGTTCACCTTCTGTCCTGCTCTGCAATAACGATGATCACCATAGCGATTATGGATTCCAATTCCATGCGGGCCAACTTGTGGTGTCATAATCACATCACCTGACTGAGGGAATGTGTCCTTCTATCATTCTAGAGGACAATAATAATAACAATAATAATAATAATAATAATATTATAAAGATGTTTCCCATTACAGTGGGGTTAGGAGGAGGGTGGGGTACCAGTCATTAGGACATGTTAACGGGGTATGTTTACCGTTGCATGCAGTGAGACTAAAGATGCGTTCACTCCTCAGACTCTTTAAGAACGTGCGCTCAGAAACCTCTGGCGTGTAGCCAACTTTGTATGAGTAGTGAAATCTGGGAAGAAAACAACTTTATTGTAATAACCACATATACTCAGATAGGAGAGAAGCACTGTGTGTAGGCTCTGTGTGTGTGTAGGCTCTGTGTGTGTGTAGGCTCTGTGTGTGTGTAGGCTCTGTGTGAGTGTGTATGTACCTGTTGTAGCTGCAGTGGAGGAGGAGGTGGAGGGGCAGGGCTCTGACCACGGGTCCCTGGGGCTGGGGGGCGTAGCGGGGGGCGTAGCGGAGGACGTTGGAGTAGATCAGCTGACCGCCCAGCGTCTACAGCAGCCGGGAGAACAGAGCAGAGGGGCGGGGTCAGGAGGCACTCTCAGGGGGGCGGGGTCAGGAGGCACTCTCAGGGGGGCGGGGTCAGGGGGCACTGCTGTATTGGAATAAGCAATGAAAGCTGCTAATTCTGAGAAGCCGACAGCAGCCTGTGACTGACTGCTACTCGTGAATAAATCAACATATGTTTGAGGTGTTCAAGGTTAGGCTACATGGTAATTAACTGTTAGATTACCTTCATCAGAGCAGGGATGTTTAGCCTGCTTACATTTCAAAAGGATCATTTAATTGAAAACCCTGGTGCTCGCCTACCGGGAGGCAAAGGGAACAGCCCCTCCCTACTTGCAAGCAATGGTCAGCCCCCAAACCCCCCCTGACTGATCACTCCGCTCTTCCACCTCAGCTGCTCCCTGGCACCGCCACCGTGGATGCAGCAGCCGCACTACTCGGTCACGGCTTTTCACTGTCCTGGCGCCCCGCTGGTGGGAGGAGCTTCCCACTGCTGTCAGGACTGCAGAGTCACTACCGATCTTCCACCGTAGATTGAAGACCCATCTCTTCAGGCTACATCTTAACTGTCTCTCCTAGAGACCTCTTCACCCCCACTACCCCCCTGTACTAACACTAACCCTAGAGACCTCTTCACCCCCACTACCCCCCTGTACTAACCCTAGAGACCTCTTCACCCCCACTACCCCCCTGTACTAACCCTAGAGACCTCTTCACCCCCACTACCCCCCTGAACTAACCATAGAGACCTCTTCACCCCCACTACCCCCCTGTACTAACACTAACCCTAGAGACCTCTTCACCCCCACTACCCCCCTGTACTAACACTAACCCTAGAGACCTCTTCACCCCCACTACCCCCCTGAACTAACCATAGAGACCTCTTCACCCCCACTACCCCCCTGTACTAACCCTAACCCTAGAGACCTCTTCACCCCCACTACCCCCCTGTACTAACCCTAACCCTAGAGACCTCTTCACCCCCACTACCCCCCTGTACTAACCCTAACCCTAGAGACCTCTTCACCCCCACTACCCCCCTGTACTAACCCTAGAGACCTCTTCACCCCCACTACCCCCCTGTACTAACCCTAGAGACCTCTTCACCCCCACTACCCCCCTGTACTAACCCTAGAGACCTCTTCATCCCCACTACCCTGTATTGTAGGTGCAAGTTTCTCTACTGTAAATAATAAAAAAGATTTTTTTAAAGTATTCCTTCCTTCTTCTAGCATTGTGACTGCCTATGGCCCTAAACCCCTAACCCTGGTCCTAGCTTTGATTACTTTGTCTTATGATGACTGATGGATAGATGATTCACTTACTTAGACAAATGTATTTGTTGTAAGTCGCTTTGGATAAAGACGTCTGTTAAATGCCATAAATGTAAAGGTAGATCATTGAAAAATGTCTGAATCATATGATGTTGTCCAGACATAGCAACCAGAGCCAGATAGAGCAGGTGCTTCTTAACCTGCTGGATGACCTCTGAAACAAAGGCAAGAAACCCACCCAGGCCAACTCATGGTTTAGTAGCAGTAGAAATACACACAGTAGAAGCCTCTGTGGTGATCAGGCCAATAAAAGGAAGCAGAATGTTGTCTCTGGAACACCAGTTAGACCGTACACTCCAAAACATGAGGGGTTCAAATAAAGCTCCAAGATCCTCAGTTTCTCTAAGAACCTTAGGGTTCTTCACACTGAAAAATACCCCAGACAGGTAAACTGGTAAACTGGTTCCTCTAAGAACCCTGGTCGAGGTGAACCCGAGGCTCCTGAAAACGCTCCTGACAACATCAGAGTTTGAGCCGTTAGGAGAAACCTGGGAAAGGTAAAGTTAGTCGCAGTTTCCTCTCAATTCTGTCTAAATACCAACATTAGTATCTATAATGACTCAGAGGGTTGTTGGTATATTAGTGTGGTCTACCGTGAACATCCTCCGGGGGTTAATGAGGAATAGTTCGTTAATAACAACGTAGAAACGGGGGAAGGCCGTTAGCCAGTCAGCTGGGTTAGTTATCATCTCAAACCCGCAACATGACCACACACACACACACACACACACACACACACACACACACACACACACACACACACACACACACACACACACACACACACACACACACACACACACACACACACACACACACACACACACACACACACACACACACACACACACACACACACACACACACACCTTTTTAAAAGTCCCTCCTTTAAAAGTTCCTTTAACTTGAACCTCAGAGAGCCTCCGGCCTCCCTGTGTCGGTAAATACTCGTCTTACCGTCAGAGCGCTGCCGCACGCGGCCAGGTCGGAGTGGAAGTAGAAGAATCGCGGGGTTGTCCTGGTAACGGGGCACGTGCCCAGGTGCAGCAGCTCCGGTAGGCACCGGAACCCGAGCTGGTACCGGTCCACGCGCACCGAGACCTTTTTGTAGCCGCACCACACCTCCACTCCGCGCGGGTTGCGCACGGAGGACACGTGCACGCGCTCCGGCCCGGAGGGTGGCGGGAGCAGCAGGTTGTTGATACCGGGGAACGGAGGTCTGCTGACCACCGGTCTGAACAGCTCCCGGTCCACCAGAGGCGCCGCCGCGTGCTTGAACATGGGGAGGTGGTGGTATGTTGACCGCGCGGCGTCCTCCATCCCCGGCCAGCCCCCCGCGTGGCCCGGGAGGAGCTGCTCCGTGGACGGGCTGGCTTGGTGCCACGGATCGCCCGAACCTCCGACCTCATTACCGGCCGCTGCCACCGACATGCGTGTTAACGGAAGAACAACAAAAACCAAAACAACCGGACAGAACAACCACGCGACTCGTTCCATGCTCAGACCGACCAAAGCCGCGAAGAAACGAAAGAGCGGTCCAGCGCGAGCAGCGGGTAATAGTGAAGTCAATCTCGAGACCGGTCGGTGATTACGGCCACCTGTTCTGGCGCGGCGCTAATGAGTTAATTGTACCGTGTCGGTGTGAGTGAGGAGCGGCAGGCCGCCCGGTGACTGTGGAACCACACCACCACCACCTGTCCACCAGATGGCGCTGCGGCCTACAGCACGCTGCTACCTGTCCATCACTCTCCCATGAACACCTCAACCCCCCCCCCCCCCTCCTCACACACACACACACAAGCCATCCCATACCCCTCTGTACCCCCCCCCCCCCCACACACACACACACTAGCCATCCCATACCCCTCTGTACCCCCCGCCCCCTCCACACACACTAGCCATCCCATACCCCTCTGTACCCCCCCCCCAGCCATCCCATACCCCTCTGTACCCACCCCCCCCCACACACACTAGCCATCCCATACCCCTCTGTACCCCCCCCCCCCAGCCATCCCATACCCCTCTGTACCCCCCCCCCCACACACACACGCCATCCCATACCCCTCTGTACCCCCCCCCCCACACATACACACACACTAGCCATCCCATACCCCTCAAAATCCTAACATTTAAACAACTAACCCTAACCCCCCTCCCCTCATATTACAACCATCCACCTAGCTGTCTGTCTGACCACCTGTCTGTCTGACCAGCTGTTGACTGAAAGATGAAGGAAGCAGGAAACTGTGATCTGCATTTGACCTTGGTGTGCAAAAGTAAACTCTTTATTCTTATAGATCAGAACCAGTCCCCCCCCCGCCCCCCCCCCCTCAGCCGGCCCCTCCCCCGCTGGGACAGCCAATCAACTGACTGGTACAGCCAGCCAATGCCCATCTCTCCCCCACAGGAAGGCAACCAATCAAAACACAGCAGGAAACAGTTAAATAGTAATAAATAGATGAGATGCAGTGGTTTATTTATCCTTTTTTCTGAAGCAGGAGGATTAAAAAGTTTATTTCATTTTTATTTATTTATTTATTTATTCATCTGTCTGTATTCTTTAGCAGCAATCCGAACATGGAACATGGGTGAAGTGGAGATAGCAGCCGAGAGAGAGGTGGACACTCACAGAGGGTTAGGGTTAACCCTAACCCTAACCCTAACCCAGCCGAGAGAGAGGTGGACACTCACAGAGGGTTAGGGTTAACCCTAACCCTAACCCTAACCCAGCCGAGAGAGAGGTGGACACTCACAGAGCGCCGTGAAGAGGGAGGGGGGGGGGGGGAGGGGGTAAGGAGGGCGTGAAAGTGTCCCCTCTGAAGTATGTACTCCCCCCTCCTGGAGTATATGACCCCCCCTCTCTTCCTTCCGACTGAAGGATGGCAGGAGGAGGGAGGGAGGGAGGGAGGGAGGGAGGGAGGGACATTTGGCTTAGCATATCCAGAGTCAATCCAACCCAAAATTCATGTTTCTGTAGTTTACTGTCCAAAACAAAAGAGAGAGAGAGAGAGACAGAGAGAGTGAGGGAGAGAGAGAGAGAGAGAGAGAGAGGGAGAGAGAGAGAGAGGGAGTGAAGGAGGGAGAGAGAGGGAGAGAGAGGGTGAAGGAGTGGTGAGATGGTGCAGTAGAAGGCAGACTAGTTTTAAACAACAGGGAAGCATTTTGGTTTTCCTCCTTCTGGCAAAATGTTCTTCTCCTGTCCTCAAACACCGTGTGGCAGAGTTCCCCTCCTCCTCCTCCTCCTCCTCCTCCTCCTCCTCTCCTCCAGCCAGCCAGCGTCCCGTGTTTCCGGGGCGACCAGCGGTGGTGCGTCAGGGTCTCAGAGCCAGAGGAAACAGAAAACAATGGAACCAAAGTGTGTGTGTGTGTGTGTGTGTGTTGTTGTGTGAATGTGTAAGTGTTTCCTGTCCATCAGCAAATAAAACAAACAAACCTGTATAAATAAACCCATAACAAACTCCTCCTCTCCTTTCCTCTCCTCTCCTCATGTAGTGATTTTTAATAAATTAAAAATGTACAATTAAACCTAGACTTCAGAAAAACAAAACAAACAAAATAAAAAACTATTTAAAAAATAGCATAAAGGTTCTCTTCTCTTCTCTCTTCTCTCCTCCTCTTAACCAACCACTTCCCCTCTACCTTCACGTCTCCAAATTCCAAAACCAACCCAAAACAAACATCAGCAAACCTCCTTAAATCACAAAAAAATCAAATAATATCATAATAACAATAATAATAAAAACAAACTTCTCTGAAACTTTAGATTCCAACTACTTAAACCCCACTCCTTTCCTTCAACAAAAGAAAAACAAAGAAACTGAAAAAAGGATAAAAAGAGTGTCTATATCTTGTCCCTCTCCCTCCTCCTCCTCCTCCTCTCCCTCTCCCTCCTCCTCCTCCTCCTCCTCCTCTCCTTCTCCTCCCATGCAAAACTAATAAAACCCTTTGATATTTCTCAGGTCTGTCTGGAACTCTGTGGCCATATCTGGGTGTCAGGTGTGTATGCGTGTTGTCATGGTAACTGTATGGCTTTTGGAATTTGTTCAAGATTTATCAAGAGTTGGCTGTGTTCTGGCCGCCGCCCCCCCCTCCCCCACACACCCCCATCATGGCCGAGTCCTCTGCTTCCGGCCGCCCCCCCCGGGGCGTGATGGGGGGGTTGTTATTGTTATTGGTGCCGGGGTAGCAGGGGGGGACGTAGCCCAGGCTGCCGGGGGCCATGCTGTCCTGGGGGGCGGCGGGGGGGGCGGGGCCGGCCGGGGGGGCCGGGGGGGCCATGACCGTCCTAGTCCTGAAGGCGGACAGCCCCAGGTGGAGGTGGGAGGAGTCGTGGAGGCTGGAAGACGGCGGCAGGTGCAGGTGGGCGTGTCCGAGGCTCAGCTCCACGCTGTCCTGCGTCTGGGGGGAGGAGCCAGGCATCTGGCCCTGCCCACCCTGCGGGGCCCCGCCCCCAGCCACGCCCCCCGGCTGGTTCTGTGGCTGCCGCAGGCCACGGCCGTTGCCGTGGTGACCTCCGTAGATGGGGTGCGGGTGGTGGGGCTCCATCAGGCTGCCCCCCCCACCGCCAGACAGGAAGTGGCGTTGGTGTTGCGTGGCGGCCGGCTTGTGGAGCAGCAGCTGGGGGTAGGGGGGGTCGCCCCCCCCTCCAAGACCCCCCTCCCCTCCTGGCCACAGACGCAGCTGCTGCTGAGACGGAGCCTGGGGGGAGGGGGGGGGTAAATATCAACAGGCTAACTACCGACTGACTTGTAGTGTGTAGTTGTGCTGTTGTGTAGTGTGTGGGCAGTTGTGTAGTGTGTGTGTGAGAAAGAGAATGTGTGTGTGAGATAGTGAGTGTGTGTAGTTGTATAGTGTGTGTGTGTGTGTGTTGTTGGGTAGTGTGTAGTTGTGTAGTGTGTGTGTTGTTGTGTAGTGTGTAGTTATGTAGTGTGTGTGTATGTGTGAGAGAGTGTGTGTGAGTGTGTGTGTGTGTGAGTGTGTGTGTGTGTGTGTGTGTGTGTGTGTGAGTGTGTGTGTGTGTGTGTGAGTGTGTGAGTGTGTGTGTGTGTGTGTGTGTGTGGTCTCACCTGTGGACTCTGCATCTCGTAGTCACTGTGTGTCACAGCGCTGTTGTAGTAACGGTTGCTGTAGCGGTAGTTCCTGTTGTCATTGGAAGAACCGCTGGATCCACCTGGAGGGAGGGTTAACAGTCAGTCCATCACCGTGGTAACCACAACCTGTTGCCGTGCTTAAAACTGTGCTGTAACTACGGTGACCATCAGCTGTTGCCATAGTGACTAGGAGCTGGAGCTGCTGAGCAGTTGCTATAGTAACCATGAACTGCAGGCTGTAGGGAGTGAGCTTGTTGCTATGGTGACAGTGAGGCTGTAGCAAGGTCAGAATTAAGTCTGAACAAGTCTGGAGTGTGTGTGTGTGAGTGAGTGAGTGTTGTGTGTGTGTGTGTGTGAGTGTGTGTGTGTGTGTGTGTGTGTGTGTGTGTGTGTGTGTGAGTGTGTGAGTGTGTGTGTGTGTGTGTGTGTGTGTGAGTGTGAGTGTGAGTGAGTGTGTTACCAGAGCTGGAGACGGAGGAGGTGGTGGAGGTGGAGTGGCTGTGGTCCATGGCGGGGGAGGTGGAGGTGGAGGAGCTGGTGTTGGTGCCCTCGTCTGTCGTCTTCTTGAAGAAGTTGTGCTGCAGGGCGTAGAAGGGCGTGATGCGGCTCTTGGGGTCGTAGTCCAGCATGCGCAGGATCAGATCCTTGAACTTCAGGTAGTCACAGGGGGCGTGGCCTTGCTCCCCCGCACGCCGCCCCCCCGGACCCCCTGTCTCCACCCCCAAGATCTCATGGAGACGCCGCGTGGCGGGAGGCTTGTACTCCTGGAGGGGGGAGGGATAGGAGAGGGAGGAGGGGGGGGGGGGGGGAGGGAGAGGTAAAGAGGAGCAGTGTTGAGTTTCCTCTTCAGAGGTTTAGTTACTTATCAACATGCAGATGTTGTCATGGTGATGAGCTGGGAGATGACATCATTGATCCTCTGGTAGACAGAATGACATGCAGGAAGGAATGAGGGAGGCCTACTTCTCAACACACACACACACACACACACACACACACAGTCTCATCCTGGACTATCATTCACCTCACAGGTCTGATCCCTCTCCTCTCCCCTCACCTCACCTCACCTCCCCTCCCTCTCTTCCTCTCCTCTCCTCTCCTCTCCTCCTGAAGGTCAGTGAAGGGTGATGTGAGGGATGGGGAGGTGGAGGGATGGAGGGATGGGATGGTGGAGGGATGGGGAGGTGGAGGGATGGGAGGTGGAGGGATGGGGAGGTGGAGGGATGGAGGGATGGGAGGTGTAGAGATGGAGTGATGGGAGGTGGAGGGATGGAAGGTGGAGGGATGGGGAGGTGGAGGGATGGGAGGTGGAGGGATGGGGAGGTGGAGGGATGGGAGGTGGAGGGATGGGAGGTGTAGAGATGGAGGGATGGGAGGTGGAGGGATGGGGAGGTGGAGGGATGGAGGGATGGGAGGTGGAGGGATGGAGGGATGGGAGGTGGAGGGATGGGGAGGTGGAGGGATGGGGAGGTGGAGGGATGGAGGGATGGGAGGAGGAGGGATGGAGGGATGGAAGGATGGAGGGATGGGAGGGTGGAGGGATGGAGGGATGGGAGGTGGAGGGATGGGAAGGTGGAGGGATGGAGGTGAGGGATGGGAGGTGGAGGGATGGAGGGATGGGAGGTGGAGGGATGGGAGGTGGAGGGATGGAGGGATGGGAGGGATGGGAGGTGTAGAGATGGAGGGATGGGAGGTGGAGGGATGGAGGGATGGGAGGTGTAGAGATGGAGGGATGGGAGGTGGAGGGATGGGAGGTGGAGGGATGGGGAGGTGT